>NC_137607.1:31475503-31885503 GCF_963280865.1 Gymnoscopelus braueri
ACCTGAGATAATAAAAACTAAAAAAAAACTAAACAAAACTAAACTAAGGTGCCTGAGCATAGCAGCAATGTATTGTATACTGTGCATGTTATACTTATACTGTGCATGATAGACAATGGACGTTAAGGTGCTTAGAGGAAAAGGAGCACAATAAAAAAAACCAAAAAAAAAAAGTCAGTGCGTTATACAAGGGATAAGTAGATGCTCTACTAGTCGACTCAGCGCCGTTTGAGTTGTAAACCGATAGGGACAGAATAGTTCTTTTCATGGATCACTGTGTGTGTGTGTGTGTGTGTGTGTGTGTGTGTGTGTGTGTGTGTGTTAGCCTGGTAAACCCTCCCTCCGGAAATCTCATTTCTATTTGATTCCAGGAGTGAGTCTGGCCTGATAGCCCTTTGTGGGGGTTTCTAGTGGAATTACCAGCTAACCGAGCCTATCAGCGTCGTCGCACATCGTTCTGTGATTGACAGCGACAGTTGGCCAATCAGGTGGCGAGTTCGAGTGAGCCCAAAACACGAACGGCAGCCATCTTTTTCTTGTCCGCTATAATCTCCGCTATTTTTTTACTTCAAAAAGCTCTCTAACTTCTATTTTGAGGCACGGAATTTACTTATAATATATCGTTTGGATAGAATTTAGTTGTTTAACTTCATATATGTGGTCAATTAATCATGACAAAGCCTATTTAAAAATAAAAATTTAGAGCACCGGTAGGGGTGGGCAGTGACACCCATGTATCCGAATAAGGCAACCCATTTTGGGCTTGGCTGTCTCAAAAGTCCCGTTGGTCACATTAGACTGGTGAACTGCTGATTGGCTGAAGGGGAAAAAATATCATTGGCTGAAGGGGTTGTCAGTCAACGGTATTACTTCCGCCCAACTCAGCCTGCAGCCAATATTGCAGAATGGGCGATCAGCCCAGACTCACTCCTGGAATCAAATAGAAATGAGATTTCCGGAGGGAGGGTTTACCAGGCTATGTGTGTGTCAGGGAGAAAGTAAAACAAAAGCCAGAACACAATAAAAGTATCTAAACAGTCCTGCTTTCAATAAACCAAAAAAAGCATGAGCGTGTGTGTGCGCTTGTGTGTGTGTGTGTGTGTGAGACTGTGTGTGTGTGTGTGTGGCCATATATCTTTGTGCACAAGCCTGGCTTGTGGCTCCCTCTAGTGCTGGGTGGGTGGTAAAAACGAGCGCGCTTTCTTCAATCGTACTGGTTCTCCAATCATACTGTAACATATACATACACACACACACACACACACACACACACACACACACACACACACACACACACACACACACACACACACACACACTAGGGCATTCACAACTAATGATTTTTACTAGTCAACTCATTTGACCAAGTAGTAGTCGACTAGTCGACTAGTCGAAATTTACATTACAAAAATTTTTTTTTTTTTTTTTTTTTTTCAACTATTCGACTAGTACCAACAAAGTCGATTAGTGGTTATACTAGTCGAGTTGGTGAAAGCCCTAACACACACACGCACGCACGCACACACACACACACACACACACACACACACACACACACACACACACACACACACACACACACACACACACACACACATATATATATAGTGTATATATATATATACACTGCTGTATATACCGGTAGTCACCTGCATCAGATGAGTGCTGGACTGGGTCACTATGCTCAGCTCCATTGATGTATTGACTGAGCTCACAGCTACTGGAAGACATCCCTGAGTTTTTGGAGCTTGCTAGGTTCCCCGGATAACAAGAGGAGGCCTCTTCGTTGTCTTTGACAGAATGGTCCTCAGATTCATTTAGGTAACGCTGGGCCTGGGAGTGGTCTCTCTGCTGGTCATGGCTGAATGAAGAGGTTACCAATACAGGTTACCAGTTGACTTAACCACTTAAGCCCTACATACTTCGTCATAATGGATTTGTTTTAACTTTATCTTTATTTAAACTCTCAAACTTTAATTTCAATAAACTCAGCAGTGAGGGAGAGTGGGAGAGAGAGAGAAAGCTTGCCCAGCGTAGCTGCTTTGCCAGGGTTATTGCGCTAAAAACATACAGGTCGATCAGCGGGTTATCGTGTGGGTGAAATAGGCTCTCTCCCTCCCTCTCACTCTCCCTTCCTCAAAAACAAAAAGGAAAATGTGTGGGTGAGTGGTATTGTGACTGACATGTACTGTTCTGTGTAGGCACGTCCAGGCTGCTCCTGCTCATATGATCTCTCGTGATGACCTGGGTCCGACCTCCACAAGTCCTGGGCAGCCCATTGGCCAGCATCTTCACAGACATAAATGACACAGAATCTTACAATCTGTTCTTTAGTGAGGCATAGGCTGCAGTATAGTGCATCAATTAATAACAGTACCTTGGTGTCCATATTGTGCTGTGTAATAATCCTGGTCAGAGTACCCATAATTCCCCTTGTAATCCCAGTAGCTGTGAGGTGGATAGTCATACCCATGCCTAAAGACAGAGGTGTACCAAACGAAACCAATTAAGAACTCTTGTCTGTGTGTAATATTTCATTTGTAATGTAATTAATATTAGGCTATGATGTAACTAACATCAATATCAACGATCATAACCAAAACACAAGTAAAGAGACACACACACGTGCACGTACGTACACGCACGCACGCACGCACGCACGCACGCACACGCACACGCACACGCACACGCACACGCACACGCACACACACACACACACACACACACACACAATGCCATTGCTTTAATATCACATTATTACACAATAGAATATGATTTAGAAGTGTACATGAACCCTAGCGTCCCTATTCTGGTGCTAATTCTGGGAAAATAGCAAGCTGAGCTTATTGTCTATGTTCTAAGTATACATTTAGCTTCAGTCACAGAAGGCCCATCACTGCATCACTGAACTCACCTGGACTGTGGCGTGGTCGTGGAGTGTGCTGATCGCTGGTGTGTGATGTAGGAGCTGGCAGCGTAGTCTGGTCTTGGCGGAGGTGGAGGGCTAGTGAAGTAGGCCCTGTGGCGAGCATCTGGATGCATCCACTGCCTGTCCTCTCTGGGGTCGACTGATGGATACTTGTGGTCACTGTCGCGGTGGCCAGACCTGGCATAGTCCTCTCTGCTTCTCGCTCTGTGGGAGTGACGTCCAGTTTCTGGCCAGCGGTGACCTGAGGGGTCCATGACGGCAGGCACTCCCTCTCTTCATACACACAGAAATCACTGTTTTTATTCCCCGGGGAAAACAAGTTGAAAGAAAAAGGTTTGCTGTGTATTGTAAAAATCATACTCCAACCTTACACTTGAAATGTTTCTATGCATACGGTTTGAATCATTGAGACGTTGATTCAAACCATATGGTTTGAATCAATGTCTCAATGAATCAAACCATTGATTAAGGTAAACATTAAAGTGTTTTTTAAGATTTTCAACGCTAATTCACATTCTTGCAAATAAAACATAACCTTATAGCTCCTTAAGCTAGTACTCACGCCTCAAACCTGGTCCGTATGTGATCTCAGACTCAGTCAAAGTGCAACTGTAACTTCCACATCACTCCACATGAAAACACAACATGAACTGAGGTGACCTGCATGATAACAGGGTATAAAGTTCACGTTAAGGTGTGGCGTGACCTATTCACACCAATTTGCAGTTGGAAATATAGGTTATATATGGATAGGCTTATTGGGAATTATCCTGATCATTGTCAGTGGTGGAAAAAGTACTAAATGTTTTTACTTAAGTAAAAGTATCAATACTGAAATGCGGAAATAATCTGTTACAAGTAAAAGTCCGAAATTCAAAATGGACTTGAGTAAAAGTAGGCCTACAAGAGTATTGGCATCAAAATATACTAATAGCCTAGTAAAAAAAAGTTAAAGTAGGCTACTCATTATGCAGAATGTACCATTTCACAAGTTCAAAATGTATAAAAAATATTTTGAAAATGCATTGTGATCTTGTAGATCGGCTATTTTCAAATGGCCGAAATATAAACAGGACTGAAGTGGTCAATGTAAGTTTTGTGATAATAATCTAAAACTGCAAAGTAACAAGTAGGCTAACTAAAGCTGTCAAATAATTGTAGCGGACTAAAAAGTACAATATTTGCCTCTGAGATACGTGGAGTAGAAGTAAAAGTAGTGAAAATTGGAAATACTGAATAAATTGAAAATGCCTCAAAATTTAACAGTACTTTAATGTAGGCCTACTTAGTTACTTTACACACCACTGATATCATTGTTTATTTACAATTAAACTAGGTAAATCATTTCTGACCTTCATCTTGGTTTAATATAGGCGTAATAACATCCAATCCATGTATCCTCCAGTCATGGGGTAGAGAATAAACAACATTGGAAGTTTGGAACACGCCCTAAGGCACTTTGACAGCTGCAGTCTCCGAAGGCTATATACAAAATGAAATATAACTTAATTCTTAACTTCTACAAAACATGTCGTGGCCTGTCATTTTCGATAAACAGCCGTGTTTTTAAATAGGCTATCTAGTGGATTATATTATACCGGGAGGACAAAACACTGGATTATTGCGCCTTGCCACGTTGCCGGGTAGTGAGATGCAGAAGACCGAGAAGAGTTTTCGTCATGATACACATGAGAGCAGGATGAAGTTTGAGCAATGTTTTCCAAACAGTGGGTCGGGACCTATGGTCGGGACCCATGTTTGGGTCGCGAGTGAAGATCTCCTTTTTTTCCGTTTCCTGGATTTAAAAATATATACTTTTTTTATTTCAAAATTTTTTTTTTAAGTTTAAACAAAAACATCACAAATAATTAATTAATTAAGTATTTAAAAAACAAAATCATTTCTATAAACACATTTAAAAAATGTTTAAGAAGTAGTGAAAATGGCAGATCTACGAGCTCACAAGTAAATCTGCTATTTTCACTAGTTTGGGTCCCGGGCAAACATCTGATTTCTCTTTTGGGTCTTGAGCTAAAAAGTTTTGGAACCACTGAGTTAGTTAGAGTTGGGAGTTGGAACTTGGATGGCTGATCTGCAGTCAGTTCAGAAGATGTGTTCCGCTACTTAACCCTGTAAGTGCCCAGCTGCCCGCCATGTGACTGTAGTGGGAACACATTATGATGCGGTTGGCTCGGTTCAAACTTCTCAAAAAGTCAACAAAAACCACTGATGCACCTTGGAGACTTCATGGATACACAGGCAAAGAACGCATTGTCCACAACTTTGCTTGTAGTTTGCATATTTACTGATCCAAACGTGAACATACAGCACAAACAGCTCTGGCATCCTCTGATTCTGGTAATAAAAAATAATAAAAAAATAACCTGTCCACTAATAGCTGAAAACCTCCCAAGATGGCGCTACCACCTGTCCATTGAGCTCCATTGAATGCTTCCTCAAGCTAAAATATATTGTGCTTATTTAGTGGCAGTGCTCTATATCTGCAAAACATTTGGCTCAATTAGGCTACAGTTTATATATTTATTTATTTATTACTCATTATGTAATTTGAACTATTGATGCTCATCCAGTCAAATGAGTGGAATTCCAGTTTTGTTGGGTGTCTTTTGTTTAAACCTACAGTCAATTAGCCTCGGTCCCAGCTAGCCTTACTCATCTGCGAGGATGGACACAGTCAATGGTTTACATTTTAAACCATAACAAATTGTGAACAATGGCATATCATCACCACAGGGGGGCGCAATAGCTCTGATGCGCAGGCCGAAAGGAGCCCCAGTCAGTAGTATTTGCATAACATTTGCATATGACCAATGGGAGTGAGTCATGCAAATGCTCTCAAAAACCTTAGAAGCCGTTTCCCACGAAACTAAGGATCAGTGTTGCAGAGATACTTGGAGAGAGAGAGAGAGAGTGAAGTGAACACGTCGTGTGTGGATATCATCACTGAACAGGACCGTCCGAGACACGCGCACCGTCTCTGGATATTCTAGCCCTCTCGTCCGATCGGATGTGCAATATGACTTTTGAAGAACCCAGTGGAGACATTAATTCATCAGAAAGGTGAGTTGCGTTCAGTAGTTTTTTATTGAATTAATGCATAGAAGATAGTTGCATGCAGATTTGCAGAACAAGCTTTTTACCTTCCGCCGAAGTCTCTCCTCGGGGTGTCGTTTGCATAACGGAGCTACAAAAGATGACGACACGTAGATGCATTGTTGCAATTTGTTGGCTTTGTAGATCAGTTCTTGTCGGCAAGCGACAATGTCGTACGGAGTGCCGTGTACAACGTTGCCAGATTGTGCGAGAGAAATGAGCAACCAGGTCTCTATGAAAACAAGCCCAGAAGAAGCGACTATAGACCACATGAGTTAAACCTACAAGCTCACAAATGCGTTGTGAGCTTGTAGATCTGCTATTTTCAAACCTCTTTGGGGGAAAAAAAGCATAACATACTTTTAGATGGAGGGGTCCTTGACATGAAAATGTTTGAGAACCACTGTTTTTTTTAAACAACTTTAGGAAACAACCTAAATAAGCAACTACACTTTAGAAAGAAGACCCAAACACCGCTACCAATTTTTACAGAAAAAAAAAAAACTTTACAGAAAAAGAAGCCCAAAGTCGCTTATAATAAGCGGACATGGCAACACTGTATTTAACTTAGTTAACCAGCTGAGCTACCTGTTATGTTACTTATACTATGTGACCCGACCCACCTGGATAATAGGCTACACTACACAACCATCAGAGAGTAGGGGGAAATGCTAATTTGGTTGCAACAACATGCAACAATCCTGTTCATACCTTTAGTAACTTACTAAAGGTATGAACAGTAACTATACTTCAAACTGTAAGCTCGGGTTGCTGAACATAATTGCATGTTGTGTTGTTGTCGTGCTCGTTGATTTCAACACATTCCAATTATTATTTGTGCTTGTTGTCCCTTCAGGATGGAATCTGTGGCCATAGCGTTGGAGAAAGTCCTCAGCTCTGCATTACCTCAGGGTTGCATCACTGTCGGTGTCTACGAGGCAGCAAAGTCACTGAATGCGTAAGTTGGAAGACGACCCATGAAGCTACTCTAATACATAATGCAACGTGTCTGCTCCTGTCTTGAAATGCAAGGGAGTCCGAACAGAACCCCTATATAACAATCTTTCTGTCCCACATTATTTGATTCCATTAATACTCATTAAAAAGAAAAACCTGTTAAAACACAACTATTTGTTTCTGCTGCCTTTAGGGATCCGGACAATGTGGTGTTGTGTCTTCTGGCCACGGATGAGGAGCACAAAGAGGATGTTGCCCTTCAGATTCATTTCACCTTGATCCAGGCGTTCTGCTGTGAGAATGACATCAACATCCTGCGAGTCAGCAACATGAGGCGCCTGGCAGAGATCCTCGGTGGGGTGAAAACCGGAGGGGAGCCCATGGATCTACACTGTGTTCTTGTGACCGTAAGTATTACTCATGGGTCTTTACGGTTAGAGATGCATATAGACGACAGTCCCTTGGGGCCATACCCAAGGTTCTTTAATTGTCTGGGCCTTCCTACAATCTCTTGTTTATGGCTTTAGGCACAGCCAGTCTGCAGCAGGGTGGGACTGATACCTTTATGTTCCCAGTGGGCATCTACCCAGTACTAATTACTGACAGTTTAAGTTCCCACTGCTCACCTCTCCAGAGGCACATTCTAGGGAAAATAATTACTGCATGAGAGCATGAGATTAGAAGCATTCCACTGAATGTAAGATGCATTTGCACATGTTCATGCAACATGGTGCTCACCAATGGCAGTAGCTGCAGAGAACTCAAGCAACATTAATGTACACCAAAATGTATTACCAGGTCTGTGCATGCTATAAACCCAGAGTTCATTTTTGTCCTGTCTTCTTTTGTTTTCAGACCCCCCAGTCTTCACCGTGGAAGGACCCTGCTCTGAGCAAAGTCAACGGGTTCTGCAGAGACAGTCGATGTCTGGACCAGTGGGTGCCGGTCATTAACCTGCCCGACCGATGATGCTTCAACAACTATCAATGTATTGTGTGCATTTAAGAAGATCACATACACTCGACCTGTGCAAGGTCTCCGTCGGACTTCTTCGGGCTGGGCCCCAGAGAATAAAGGGCAGAGATGGGAGGGGTGGAATAAGATAAAGGAAAAAAAAGTTCAACGGACTCCTCAGGACAGAGTGGATATCTCGGGGCCAAGGAAGAGTGACTCAGCAATCTGGGTTACAGGATTTCCATATCATGACTGCCTTTTTCTCTGCCGAGAAAAAACGCCTCCACACAGGAAATTGAACCATGTGAGCCGGCAGACACACGTGGTGGTGAGCTCAGGATTGGAACACAGACAAGAGAGCCTCAGTTGTTCAAGGGCTGAGATTTAAGGACTGGAATACACTGGATTGGACTAGCCTGGGCTTTCGGGCCGAAGAATAATTTATTTAAATTGGACCAAATCTAAACAAAGAAAAAAAAAGTAATTTTATTTAATGGTATTTAAGATGATGAGAGCCGTTTGTTTCAAGTCAAAAGGGAAAGTATTAGCATGTTATTAAAAGGGCAGAGTAATGTATTGACATGTCCACTAACTTTATTGCTTTTTGTGTTCTGAATAATTAATTTAATGAATTGTATTTATTCATGCATAGTTCATGGAATACTGCCTTATTCATAAGTTGAACAAAAATAAACAAATACACAAACAAGGAAAAAAAATGTTTTAAGTGTCCATGACTTAATGATTTGTAGTCAGTGCAGGGCTTTCTATGCCAACTGTAAACTGCCAGTACAGAAGAACAGCACATGACTGTGTTGCCCTAACAAGCCTATATGAAACACTTGTAGTTCCATAAGGGTGGGGCTTTGTCCTGCTGTGTTCACCTACTATGGACCCTATTCTGCTTATTTCTAGAACCCATTGAGGCAGCCTACTCAGTAGCTTGCCTCTCTTGAACCTGGTAAAAATAAAGGCAATATCACACTTAAAGTTCTAAATACATGTATTATATTACAACAAATTAATTTTTCTTCATCACATTTCTAAATAGCTTACTAACACAGTTAAGTGTCTAATTCTACAACATGCTAGAGGACTCTCCATAGTGCTGTGTTACAATGAATTCACAACAGTTTGCTATATGGGTGATAGACTAACACAAGCCTTGTTCGTGCACAGGATGCAGTAGTTCCACACTCTGCAGGTGACTGAAGATTAGATCTTGTGGAGAGGAATTTCCACGATGTACCATCTAACCAGCAGTCAACCATGACGTCTACACCATCATCAAAACAAAAAGTGGCTAAACTTAACTATTGACAGTACTAAAAATAGCAGAAAGGTAATAAAAGGCAAATGCCTAATAGTGCTCTTGGAGGACACCAGTACTTATGGGTGCTTTTGCAGAGTGAGGTGGGACAAAGCTTTCTAAATAGAGGCTCATGAAACAATGAGCGCATGAGTCAGGGCTATTCAGTCACTGTGCAGTACTTCCAACCACATGGCTAAAAATAGTCCTATGAATAGGGGCGCAACCCTGACCAGCAAAGCCATAACAATAGCAGTACACCTCATTAATAGCCAACGTTAAGTAAGGGGGCTGACCAGCTGCAGCGATGTCAGTGTGACCGACTGTGAAGTCACCGAAAGAGCAACAGAGTTGGAGATATTGATATCAGATAGCACCAATGAGTGGTAGGTTGCAGAATACAGGTGGGGTAAGAGTTGAGTCAACACTGTCCACCCTCAATGGAATGCTGTCGTCCCGTCACACGTGACGGCAGCTGGGTGAAGGTAGCATGTGCATGTGATTATGACGTACGGCGGGTACACACATCTCTCCCTCAGCCCTGTTAACTCTGGAATTTGGAGAGATTTGGCAACAGCATCTGAGTCCCTGCACTCCCTGAGTGAGAGTTCCAGACTGTGGCCATCATGTCCAGAATGCTGTAGTCACAGCTGGTTCTCCGAGGTCTTTGCAGGTTTGTTGAGATGTTTGTAATTTGAACGACAATGTTACATAAACTGCTGAAATGTTTTTCAGTGCTGTGTGAGATGCATCTTTGCAGAAGCAGAGGCCTTCAAAACAAAAGAAGGACATAGTCGATGCCAAATAGTTTGTCTTCATGGAGGAGAATAGCAACTGCAGAAAGAGCAGAACAGTAGGGGAGGAAACTCAAATGGCTTTAAACAGCACACCCAATCATTAAACAGAAGCTCTCTTTACCTGACAAAAAAACATCTTGTCACGCAAAGGAAGAACCATGGCAAATAGGCGAGATATTGAATGGCTGCTCTACTCTGGTCCCACATACAGTACTGGATTACTGGGTTATCCTGGAGCTTCACCAAGCTGATAGGTAACACAATCATCATCACCACAAAGCCAGTCATAAACACCATGGCACTGTTGTGAGGATTACATCAATGTGGGCCAACCAATATGGCCTGACCTGGTTTTGAGTGTAACATCACACCTATTGAGAGAAAGGGATGCTCAGAGTTACATGGGTTGTTGCATAACAGCTCTGCCTTGCCCCCAGGGCACAGGAACACACATGATAGATACATGTCCCAGAGCAGCGATAAAGCCATGTCCCAGAGCAGCTATAAAGCCATGTACTTGAATATGGGCACTTAATTCAGGGATTATTATCGTGTTATTCAACAAATGCATATCAAGTGTGTTGACCTGAGGTCTTGAACCAGTCACACAGAGTGCAGAATTGGGTGAGTTTCAAATCTAGGTTAAAGAACTTTAAAGGTTTCTTAAAGGTATAGGGCAATTGTTTGGTTAAAACACAAAAATGTTTTAAGTAACATTAAAGCTCTATATTCTGGTAGTAACCATTGCTGTATAGTTTGTTCAGTAACAGAAGGGGTCTCCCTGTCTCTCCAGATCCTTAGAAAATATATTTTCAGGCGGGTTGCCAATATCAGCCAATCAGGAGACAGTACCCATTTATCAGCTTCAATGTTATAGTGTTCCAGTTCCAACTTTTCTCTGCACATTTCTTTATGTCATCTCTTCCAATTGCACTTGTTTATCCCATATGAGTTCTCCCTCCTAAGTGCATAACATTGGTATCCCAACCTGAAAATGCATTTCTGTTTACTAGACTAGAGAGCTGGAGACAGGAACAAACACTCTATAGCAATGATTCCTATCAGAATATAGAGCTTTTTAACACTTATTTTAACATAAGAGATCACTTACATCACTTATTGCACCTTTAATTTGGTTTAGATAAGGATGCATTGACCTCACCTCATACCACTGATTTGCAGGTTGTTCATTGTTAATCTCTAAACATAATTCATGTGATATAAGTATGTAGTCTGTTTGTTGAAGCAGATTCTATTGCTAACTTGATTAGGATTCCTACTATTCCTGTCAAGAACAGGTTTCTCTAAACTCTGTGGTATTCCACAAATTCCATGATCCGTGGGAAGCCAGGGTGTGACACATGATATGTGGTGTGTGAACAACGAGCATCTCCCAAAGCGAGAAACAAGAGAGGCTTCTTTGCGATGATCACAAATAGAACTGATCCGCTGACAGTGGGAATATTTGTGGACACAGTGATTGCAGGCCTATTGTAGGTACTTTTCCAGGGTTATGGGCACATTTTTGATTTGATATAAATTGTGAATAAAAGATTCAGTCCAAAATGTCAACGTCTGATTCACTTCAGGTTTTGTCTGTCAGACATGCAGCTTCCCGATTTGCAGCTTTAGACCTCCTCCTTCATGATTGAACACGAAATGGGAATAACATTTTTATTATTAGAGTATATTGTAACATCACAGATTAGAGCAAAGGAATATCAAATGACAGTGTAACATATCAAATCTGTTTTAGGGTGGGTTTTAGTTTATCTTACAAAAATTGTTATGAATCAGGTAATTGTCTTGCTTTTTAACACATTTATTGACATCTACAAAACAGTTAAAAGGTAGCATAAATTGCAAAATGCTACTTAGATTTAAACACACATCACATTATTTGTGAGAAATCAAGTACAAAGTGACGTTTTCTAATATAAAACACAAATCATTTATATTATTTGCTGACAAAGAAAATGGATCAGATACATCAACTATCAAAACAACATCAAATTCAAAAGGGTGAAGTATTGCTTAGATTTGGTTGAATTAATAGAATCATACCAGATTTGTATGAATTTCAAGCCACAGATTTGTGGAACAGGTGATATCTTAATGTGGTGAATCAAATAACATTAGCCACTTAACAGTAGAAACATAGTGTCATCAGCTGTGTCAATGGCCTATAATTAGATCATGATTTGATTACATCAAAAGGGGCCTGTATTTAGTTGTTCACAGTATTAGCCAATGGCACTTGAGGAGTGCAACTAACAAGGTAGTTAAAGAGGTGAAAGCAGGATTAAAGTCCTGGCTGGCTATAAGCATCTGAATTAGTTGGCTTGGTTATCCATGAGCACAAACACACAGCTGCTAATACATAAAGATCAACTCACAGGCAACCACTTCCCCTTTCACACATAAATAGTACGTCAACAGAACAACATATAACATTATACATAATCATTGTGAGAGATGAAAATGTAACCCAGCCATGCTCAGCTATATTTTCCTCTCTCTAAATCATTATGCATGGGTCATAATAACAGTCTTCACGTTTTGACAGATTGTAAAATACCTGTAGGTGATACATTTAGGAATAGCATAAACTGTTCAGACTGAAACACAGAGGATGTGCTGATGAAAACAATATGTATGATGGTACATCTAATGAGATGAAAATTGGCCTTAATGACCTTTTTTAGAAGAAATGTACTATTCTTTACCAACAAGTGTATTTTTACATCAGTGTAAGGCATATTTCATTTAAAGGGTCACATCTGAATATACCGTGATCGGCAATCAATTTCATATTGCTACCTGTACCATGTTTACAGAATAACAAGAGGATTATTTTATGCATTGTTACATATTCATTCCTAAGGCAAATACATGACAATGTCAGTCAATAAAAACGTCTTGGGTTCTGAGACAGACTTTGTGAAGAGAATCAACCCACTTGCTGCCCAATTTAGAAACATCAATGGGGCTGTCAGCGTACTTTGCCACATCAGATAGTGTTAAATTGAATATACGTAAATACACACACTAATTACAATTCATTATAAGAAAATGGCTTCCATAGTGGAAACACTTAGCTGGAATTGTTTAAAGTTCCAACAAACCTTTCTGCATCAACAAGCAAACTCTATTGTTTGTTGGTTTCTCAAAATGTCCAATATGAAAAAATAATACACATCAGAAGTTTCTTAACCACTTGAACCCTATATACTTCGTTGTACGTCAAATAGCGAAAATAGCACATCCACAAACTGTAGATCTGCTATTTCTTCCAATGTTTGCCTATTTTTGCCAAATGTTCATCTATGTTTGCTGAATGTTCATCTACTTTTGCAAATTATTACATGCCCAGACCAGGGGCATGTACTAGGGTTCATGTGGTTAAGGTCAATTAAATAGTGAACTTTTTCTCCATGAAAAAGAACAAGGATTAACCTGCGGTCGACACATATAATGACAGAAAGATGGCATGTCATCTTCTTACAACGCTGCAAAGCCAGAACTCGATTGGTCTACCTAAAACACTAAGTGCACAATTCTATAATCTTCACTAGAAACCTCATGGCAATTCCATATCTTAATAAATAGAGATGCATAATTTATTTTTGCTTTTAAAAATAATAGATTTTAAAGTAACTGACCACAAAGCGAAATCCAGCAGTGGGGGTCTGACTCTGCACATCACTGGCATTGACCTTTACCCTTTCCATTTCTCTCCTTAGCATCTCTCCTTGTAACATCAGTGTGATTAACTAGTCCACCAGTCCAACAACAGCAGATTGTTATCTTTACCACAATTTACACAGAGAGGCGCTCATTATCAGTGACACAAAAACTCAGATTAACTCTTTCCAAAACAACAAATTAGGGCGGGTCTGAAGAAACTCACGGGTGAAAGCTGAAAGACTAGCAGTGAATGGTCCAAAGATTTAGTGGTCTTGTTTAATGGTCTGCTGCGATGATTAGAGATTCAGGAACTCCCCCATCCAGACCAAAGATCTTTTCAGCAGAGTCATCAGGTCCTTCTAGACCACGTCAGATGACACCAGTCAGCCTCAACACTAACCTTTATTCACCACCGTTTGAACTAAAGCTTTGTTTCCAGCCAACAGCTTCTGACGTCTCCCTGCTCTGTACTGGCGTTCTTTGGTGTAAGTGGTATGTGACTGAATGGCAGGGATACAGAATACGTTCCTTATCAAACTGCTAAGGTTGTGAAACCACATCGGGTAACTGGAAAAGGTGGAGGTGGAATTGGCCTTAAGGCAAGTTGTGTTCAATCAAACTATCACTTTCTTTCCTATGATAAAAAATGAAACAAAAAAAACAATAGCACGAGTTCCGGTGTTCTACTACAATATAGCACATGGCTTTTTGTCTTTGAAAGGGTTTTCCGAAGTAGGGATGCCCATAAGTAGTGGGTCGTACTTGGCGTGCTCTCCACAATAGTGCATCAGGTCTGAGGAAGCCTTGGACACCTGTGAACGAGTCAATCCGTTAATTTACATGAAAACACAATCAGACTGATTGGGATGGGGTGTTGAGAATGAGCGAAAGTAAGCGGACTGGTACCTTTATCCTCTCGATGCTGGCCTCTATTCTCAGCTGCTGAACTGTCCTCCTGGCCTGGGCTATGCTGTTGGAGTTCTGCATCTTCGATGACATTTCACGCCTTTACAAACCTGTATTCCAATAAACAAGCACATCATTAAGTGTACATTACTTAGTGGATGTGATACACCAGGCAATGTGTGTGCATTATAGATGGCAAAATTGACCCTATAGAAGTAGCTGTGGTAGTTGCAAAGGCAACTCATAGGGCAATGTTGCGAAGAGAGAGAGAGAGAGAGGGAGATTTATGAGATATTTTCTGAAAGCGTGGCCAGCGTGTGGTGTAACTGTATGAGTACAGGCCCGGCAATTGTTTTCCCCGCAAGAACACGTTTGCACAATTTGACGGTAAGTCTAAAAGAGAAAAACCCAGAGTCCAGCAGATGTTATTGCACTTATTGTCCGCAGCCACGCAACTTCTCAAAAGTGACAGTTGATTTAATCTGGAAGTACACCAACCTACGTAAGAGAAGGGCCTACTATGGCCCAATCACACGCAGACTCCTGTTTCACAACTCACACTTGCAGGACAGGAAGGTTTGCATCACTTTCTGCAAAGAGAAGTTAGTGCCTGAGCTTCTCCAACAAGACAACAGGCAAAAGCAGGGGGAGGGGGGTGTTCTCTTGCAGGACAGGAAACACAGATGCTGAGAACCCCACATCTGTGTGAGCAACAACTATTGATCTGTAACATGCTGCTCTCTTATGCTCATTTGGTTTGGGCTTTTGTGTATGTGTGTGTGTGTGTGTGTGTGTGTGTGTGTGTGTGTGTGTGTGTGTGTGTGTGTGTGTGTGTGTGTGTGTGTGTGTGTGTGTGTGTGTGTGTGTGTGTGTGTGTGTGTGTGTGTGTGTGTGTGTGTGAAAAGGATAACACAAAAAAGTCCTGGGGACTTGTTTCCATTGTGGTCATGTATGCATGTATGTATTCAATTCATCAACATAGCATAACAAATGAACACAATAATACATGTCATCAACAAAAACAAACACTATAATACAATATATACAAAAGAGATGAGAAAATTACATTCACCTGTGTGTGTGTGTGTGTGTGTGTGTGTGTGTGTGTGTGTGTGTGTGTGTGTGTGTGTGTGTGTGTGTGTGTGTGTGTGTGTGTGTGTGTGTGTGTGTGTGTGTGTGTGTGTGTGTGTTTTTTCTTTTCTTTTTTGGGGGGTGGGGGGTCTGAAATGCACGAGGGATGAAACGAGGACAGCTACGGTCCACAGCACAGAGAGGAGACGAGAGAGCATACATCTCTCTAATCCCCCCACCCACTCCTTTCCGCTTCCTCCACAGGAAGCAGCATCGCCCGTTCCCCTCTGAAGTATAAATGATTAAATATGGTGCGGCTGCTTTAAAAATAGAATCCGGGCAGAGCGCCGCAGAGGCAACCCTGTGTATGACCATCAGAGCAACACAAAAGCCATGTTGTAACCAAAGGCTTTACATTCGGACTGCATGACTTCTGGAATCTGGTGAAGTTATTACATATTACTGACAATGTCCCGTCCTCGCAGTCATCCTGAACATGGAACAGTGACTTTATACCACACGGACGTCCACTCATACGCAATCTAACTCTTGCATGTGGTCTCCGTCCCCTACGCAACAGTGGGCCGTCTTAACCCATTAAGACCGGGAAGGAACGCATCTGTGTGTCATTTTTAGATTTCTTTGGCTATAAAAAAATAGCAGATATACAAGCTCAAAGCGCGGCACCGAGTGGCGCGCTATAAGCTTGTAGATCTGCTATTTTCTTTAAATAGTGAAAATCTTAAAGCGAACATTTTTAACTCTGTTACAACTTCTGGGGGTCCCTGGAACAAAATAGTTTGAGATGGGGGTCCACGGCCAAATATATATATATTTTAAAACTGTTAGGATTTAGAAGCAAAGATTTTAGTTAAAAATGTTTGCGTACATTTTTTAAAAAGATTTGCACACATTTTCACTCTTTTAAAAAAAAAATAGCAGATCTACAAGCTCATAGCTCTGAGCTTGTATATCTGCTATTTTTGAATAGCCAAAGAAATCTAAGAATTACACAGATGCGTTACCGGATTGAATGGGTTAACCGTCCGCTGTTCAGCCACCGCTGTGACCGAGGAGAGTGGACCCAGGAAGGGAAATGTAATCCGCTGGCTGCGTCAGTGAAGGGATGGTCCCCACCCACCCCGACGTGGACAGTGCCACTGCGTGACGCCAGCAGTCTATTCCTCTACAAGTCTGAGAGGAGGCACTTGAAGTGTAACGATCTGTGAGGAAGCGACATTCCTAGCGAGACTATTGTCTTGACAACCTCAGCGCTAAAGTGTTTCATGTTTTACAAGGCTATTACTGTGCCTTGCAGCCTCTAATCATGACCCGAGAGTGACACGGGTGCATATGAATAGTAAAGGTTGGTTTAAAAGTGTCTGCGTTTCCAAGGCGTTTTCCACTGCCCTTTACCCTTTTGAAAGATGCAAAAATGGCAAGTGATGTGGTGGACTTCCTGCATCTATGGCAAAATGTTTATCAATGATCTAAAGAGAGATTTTAAGTTTGATGCCACAAACTTGCCGGAACTTTTGTCAAACGTTGAGGTGGACTATACAATGACGTCAACACTTAGGTGGTCAAAGCAGTTGAAGAATTTTAACATTTGCAGCACATTTTGTACAATCAAATGTATGCACTGCAATGCAGTTCAAAGCAAATAAAATGAAATTGAACAGTACAGTACAGGGAATTTGAAATGAAAACTAATTCTGGTTTCTAGCTCAGTGGTTCTCAACTTGGGGTCCGGGCCCTCCGGGGACCCTAGGGGTCCTTGAGGGGGTTCCAGGGGGTCCCCAGCTAAATGATTGATAGTTCTTATAGGAACCAAATGGACCCTTACGGGTCTGTAACTCAGAGAGTGTACAAATGGAACCAAGCGGACAATGAGGATTTTCGGGTCCCAGAGATAAAAATGGTTTGAAATGGGGGCCGATGGCCAAATGCATATCAAACTGGGCGTCCTTGAAATAAAAAATATGTTGAGAATCACTGTTCTAGGTAGCGTTCGTCAGGAGAGGCAGGTTCCAGCAGTTGTGTATGCGCATCCCGACTATGATGCCCTTCAGTTGAGGTATGCCACATCGTACTCAGTGGTCTGGCCTGGCCTGGCAGAAGTGGCCGTTAGAACGCAAACCTGGCTGCCCCATCATGTTTCCTCCTGCTTGGGCACCTGCAGACTTCACTAAACGTGTTCTTCTCTTGGAACTGTCTGATCCAGCGAGTCCCCAATCCCCATAGGGTTGAACCCTTGAACCTGTGGCCCTTCAAATGAGCCACTGTTCTTCAGTGCAGGAGGGGCCATGGCAGACAGGAACGCCCCAAAACTATTTAACACCACCACTTCTGAGGGATTGTAAACGTCTCACCTTACAAATAAACAACAGTGGCGACCACCTCTAGCTTTAAAGCCTAGTTCAGACCAAAGAGTCGCCAACGAGACGACACCGCTTTAAGCCCAATTTATACTTTGGCGTGCAACGGTGTTGCATGCATAAATAATCCGATCTACAAGCTTGCAACACGTTGCAGCCCAGAACATAAATTAAGCATTGGACCGTTGCAGAGACAAATCTCAGTGGTGTGAATTACCCCTAAAAAGCCTGGATGCAGCCACCCTCCAAAACCATCAGAGCAGGCAATAATGATGCAGAGCAATATTCTATGTTTATACACACACAACAACAGAGTCGACATCTCCACCCCCAACCTAATAGAACAAAAAATACAGGGTTCTACAAAACATGTAGCCACCCCTACCCCCCCCCCCCCCCTCCATGACCAAATGCATCTGGCCTGAGCCATTCCAGGAAGCACAGCTAGAAGAACATTTGGACAAGCCTTCCCACCGGTGTCCCCAGCTTGCATCCCAATACCCAGGCAGTACCCTCTATCGCTGTGAGTGTTTACTGATGGGAACAGTGTGTAGCACAGAGCAGCCATTGATGCAAGTTATATTCATATTCATAGGTTTACCGCAGAGCTGTTGCTTTCATGTGGTCGTGGTGTGAGCACAGGTGGCTTTCCACCATAGTAACAAGAAGCAGGTCCTGAGGAGTTCAAAACGCCAATGAACACATTGTAGTACACTGTGAAATCCGGACTGTTGTTCATTTAACATTTACCCTGGTGTCCCTATTTTGGGCACTTTATTAAAAATAATTCAAAATTCTTAATTGCAGATACACAAACTCACAACGTGTCTCAAGCTCCAGTGTGGTCTTATGGAACATTGGGCATTCCAAGCTAATGAAAACTGGAATAGAAGCCATTGTTCTTGCATCAATAAAAGAAAAGTTTGACTGCTGATGATGTCATTGTTAGGCAGGTTTCTGAACTGTCCACAGCCCACATCTGAGAAGCAGAGCGAGTAGACAGAAATGGTGCCATCTTATAATGAGCATTAGAGAGGAGTCTGAGGACCAATTATAAGAAGATAAGGTTGAAAATAAGTGCTCCTTTAAGTGGTTAACTCTGAGAGCGGTCAAATTGACCTATAAGGGCCTAGACTGGATCCCCTAATTACCCCTGCAATCAGGTTAACAGTGGCAAGATATGAGGTTATGCACCAGTTTAGTGCACTAACTGGTTGGCAGCTCAAACAGTTAGTGCACTGAACACATGCCTTGTGAGTTGCGAGGTTTGAATCCGACTCCAGTCATATCTAGCATGTCTCCCATATCTCTACCCTTAAGTTTCTCTACACTCTCCTATCTAAATAAGAAAAGAAGAAACGCATTTGCATTTGTGCGCCTCTATAATCGGAGAAACAACACGTATCTAACGCAAACAAGCACAGTATCTGTGATAGGCACAAGAAGCTGTATTATCTAGAATAACAGACGTGCACAACCAGGCCAGGATGCTGTTTTTGTTTCACGAGGTGTTAATCAGTGACTTGACTCTGCGAAGACAGACCTGTCTGGGAAGCGAAGGCTAAACAATCAGTTATCAGCTGACCCACCAGTTCCAAACTGCCGTGGCCATGGGAGAGTAAGCAGCTCCATTATCTGTCCCTACCCGCGCACTGCAAAAACTGCTTAGCAACAAGGACAGCAGTGGGATCCCCGGTCCTCTCCCGGGCCAGGAACTCTGGACTCGTCAATAAGCTCTCTGGCTTTAGGGGACAACTGAGAGGCATGGTGACAATGCCAGACATGCTATCAGTGTTGCACCACACTCGGGACAGCTATTTAGGGGGTATTGTGTGCACTGTGGAGGCACCACAACAGCGCATGTTTAACTGCACCCTCATGAGCACTGAATCTCAGACAGCCTGATGCTATCTGGGGAGCCAGGCCGCCCAGAAGTGCGGGTCCAGCCAGGCACGCAAGAGGAGAGAGACAGACTTTCTCGCAGGGTTCGATTTGTAAAGAAAAATAAAGAGGGGACATTTTCTTCACCACTTAAACCGAATAGCGAAAATAGCGGATCTACAAGCTCACAAGTTGCATCCCGACGTGTTGTGAGCTTGTAGATCTGCTGTTTTCCTTTCAATTATTTATTTTATTTTTGGTTTGGGGGGGGGGGGGGGGGGTGACAAATAAGGACAACAAGGATACTGTGGTTAACATAAATGTTTTATTAAATTGTTAAATTCTTAGCAAACATATATCAAACATGTGAGACAGTCTAAATTTCCCAAAAGCAAATGCGTATTCAATTTAGTCTGACGAGAAGCAGGGATAAAACATATCTCCACCAGCGATACAACTGATGGCCTCCCTAGGTTGGCAGAGGGGAAAGTGGTGCCCAGGATTACATAGACAATTGGCACTGGGTGTAAAAAATGGGGTTACAAAATCGTGAAAAAAATAATGAAAAAACAACTGATGACCAGAGGGGGGATATCAAAAGCAGAGGCATGGACCCCCTTCCATAACAACCAGGAAATCGAACCCTGCAACCAGGCGTGCAAGAGAAGAGAAACAGACTTTCTCGAACCTCCCACCACGAGAGAGACAAACAGCAGCGAGGGACTCTCACCCGGAGACCGACCGTATGACTAAATGCTATAACATCCCCGGCCCGTCGTCGATTATGAGATCTGATGGTTGACATGCTTTCAAAGGCGCCGCGCGCCCTATTCAAATAAGCCCCCGGAGGACCTGCCGTGTGAAGGCAGGCGACATGAAAAGAGACACAGAGGGGAGTCGTGTTTACGCTGTGGACTGAAGAAGGGATTGGAGGCTTCCAAGCTATTGAGTCAGAGGTTGGGAGTTTCTGTCGAGACTCCACAGAGGCGCGGCCTGGAGCCTTTCCCTTCAGCACTGTACAGACACGCAACGCAACACCTTCTCACCCATGGTGGGGTCAGGCACAGGACAATTGATTTTAACACCGGTTTCTTGTCTGTCAACCAGTCCCCACTTTTCCCACCTGCATGGGCCCTTTGTGCAAACAGGTTTCCTCTATATGTGTGTGTGTGTGTGTGTGTGTGTGTGTGTGTGTGTGTGTGTGTGTGTGTGTGTGTGCGTGCGTGCGTGCGTGTGTGCGTGTGTGTGTGTGTGCGTGCAACCCGTGCGTGCTTGTGCGTGTGCATGCGTGTGCGTGTGTGCCTGCATGCGTGCGCGTGCATGCGTGTTTGCGTGCATGTGTGTGTGTGTGTTTGTGCGTGCACGTGCGCCTGTGTGTGCATTGAGTCACATGTTGCATACAGTGCCTCAGTAAAAGTTCAAAGCTCTGTGAGTAATATCCCTTTGATTTCCAGAGAAATTAGTCCATGTATACGCTTTCTCTCTCTCTCTGTGTGACACACACACACACACACACACACACACACACACACACACACACACACACACACACACACACACACACACACACACACACACACACACACACACACACACACACACTCCAAGATGTACAGTTGCTAACGTCCATGGATTAAAGTTCTCTTTGAAGTCTAGGCTGCTACCCCCTTTCATGTCCCATAGGAAGTCAGTGGAAGAATGACGAGTAAAAAAAAGCCCCCAAAACCAGGTGCTGCACAGTAAAATTCTCAGTTTTCATTTAACTCTGACAGTGTATTTTATACACTCTCCAGAGTTAAATGAACACTAAGGATTTTACAGTCCGGCTGCTGCACTCTACACAGTACCACACATCATCATCATCATCATCATGCATCAAGCATGTGCTCACATTCTCTTATGCGGCTCTCCTTTGATTGTTGTCCAGAAACTGCTGCCATTTGGCATTCTGTGAGCTCGCTTTGATTTGACAGAGCGAGGAACAGAGGGAGAAAAACAAAGAAGAGAATAGAATTCAAAAAAGAAAAGAAAGTGAAGGAGAGCAAAATGAAAAATACAAGTGTGCATGTAGCACAAAAAAAAGAATGAAAAAAGAAAAAGAAGCCTGTATGGCCAGATGCAACGAAACATCCCACCAGCTGCAGCTGCTTCTATTAATAGTGCTCACAAACGCTCACACAGTCAAGCCTGCTATACTTCGTCATGCGACGGATTGGCACGCCGAAAATAGCAGACCTACAAGCTCGCGGCGCGTTGTGAGCTTGTAGATCTGCTATTTCCGGCGTGCCACACTGTCGTACGACAGAGTACAGCTAAATTAAGCTTCAGAGGAAGGGGTGTGGTGGGTGGGGGCTGTCTGTCCTGCTGCAGTCCTACTGCATGCAGAGCAGTTCACTTTGAAAGCGTGCAATAAAAACAGCTCTGCACGCAACACTTGCCAGATCTCTTAACAGCTTTTTTTCCTTCCCCTTAAAATATGTGCAGAGAGCTTTCTTTAGTAATAATTCATAACAGAGACGAAAACTTAACAATTTTTTTAAAGATCATACTGCACAAGAATAACATCACTGCTGCAGAGACAGAGAAGCGCTCAGAGCATGGACGTGTTCAACTCTGAGTGCTTGAGTGACATCCGTCTCAGTCCCTCCTCTTCCCATTATCTTAATCTCAACACGCAAAAAAGTACACGGTAAACACCAGTCATAACCTTGCTGTCATCGGGACGGCTCGTCTCAAAACGAGGCGGTAGGCACCGGGCTCAGACGGAGCCTGTGCGTGCGGCTCCAGCAGAGAGCCCCGAGGGCTACGGCTGAACGCAACAGTTAATGAACCCTCAGTCAACCCTGTCTCCCGTCTGAGCCGCCACACTGTCAGCCGCCCCGCCGCCTGTCTGTGCCTTATCTGGTGCATGCAGTCCAGCTAAAGACAACACAGCCTTGGCAAGCTGGCTCCGCTTGCCCAAGGGCTTTATTGTTTAATCAATTTTGTTCACCTCAATCTATGCGCTCTGGTGTCAAGAGGTCGAAAGTTGAACGTCTTGACAACTGTGACAAACAATGGCTCATCAGAGAGAGAGAGGGAGAGAGAGAGTATGTATGACTGTGTGTCTGTGTCTGCAGCTCTGCCTAAATGTGTCCCCAAAGCACCCATGAATACATGTGTGTCGAGCGTGGCCGTGGTTTTGCTGATGGAGCCAGTCAAAAAAAAAAAAAAAACGCTGCAGAGTGCTGCGGACCTTCTGATAAATGCTTACTGTGCAAGGCGGGTCAGACAGCCTACTATATTTCCTGTCGAGTGGGAGACTTGAAAGCAAGAAGTGGAGATCTTTTGCTCCACTGCTACAAAATGCACCAAGCTGTCTCCACCCTATCATGGGAGAAAAACTCCCACCACAGAAAAAAAGGAAGAAAAAAAAAAGAGCTAGCAGCAGTTGACCCCATTTGTTTAAATTCCCCCAAGGAACGAGAAGTTAGCAGAAAGAGAGAGAGAGAGATAGAGAGGGAGAGAGAGAAAAAAGTCCCCTCTCCCCACCAATACTTCCTGGTGCCTGGAGCAGTCCTGGCTCTGCCTGGGTCTCCCCGACAACTGAGCTTTGTCTAGACAGAAGCCACGGCTCAGCTCACTGGATAGGAATTCAGCAAACCCACAGCCCCTCATTCTCACAGACTACCTTTAGCCTGCCTCTCACATAGCGCCAAACAACTAACTCACAGCTCTCATTGTTGCAATAATCCAGCGCTTACCCGCAGCCAAATGCACCACCCTGTCATTCCCTACAATAACCGACAGTATAACTATCCCATTATGAAAATTGGTCCATCTTGCTGAGCAGGGAAATTCTCAGCAAATCCAAATGAGTTCTTTTCTTTTTCTAGCGATGAGAGAATGTAAAAAGGGGTGCATCGAGGCTGAATGACACTGACTGTCTGGGAATGACATGTACTGGACCACACGTAGTGCACGCAACAGTTTCCTGTATTAACCGGGATTAGCCCTTCAAGCCCATTCTGCAGCGTGAAACATGCAGCAAGCAGTTTGTGTTCATGTGCATCTTTCAGAGCCAGGAATGTCCGATTGCAATAGAACCGCAGGATGGGGTGGGGTGAACTGAACAGTGTCAATCCAGGAGGCTCCCATGCTTAATGCACACAGCAAACTGCTAAAAGATTAACAGCAACTATATTTGGCGCCATCCCAGTCGAAAGGTCCCATGCAAAGTTAAGATTCCTGCACAATCTCTTCAAGGTTACGAACACTAAGTGCAACCTTTCCCCCATTTACCCCCAGACACACAGTCCTGGTTCCTTTTGACTTACAAAACATTAGTAATGTTGTGTAATGTACACAAGGCTTTTTACGGCATGGCTCCTACTGTATGGGCTGAGGCTGTCTACAGGAGGGTCTGTCTATCTTTGTGTCTACAATGAGGAGGCAAATAGCTCCATATTTTGAAGTCAATATGACACCACAGTGACATGACGTAACATCGAAAACATGACGTCATTAACATGACGTCTAAGAGCCACATGACCATTATTAGACCCTGTCTTGTTAGTAAATATGTATGTCCCTTTTTTTATTCCTTCCTTTGTTCCTTTTTCCTTCCCTTGCCCCCCCCCCCCCCACCCACCTTCTGTTTTACACCTGTAAACCTCTGATGTGACAATAAAGTTTATTCTGATTCTTTATGGCAACTGTCCTTTTATTAACCAAGTTGATAGCAACCCACCATAAATTCCATGGGAAGACTTTCAGGTGCAGAGAAAGTGCGTTCAGGTCAATGCCGCAAGGATAAGACATTAGCATTCATGGAGGCAAAACTGATAATTGTACACTGAAATAGACTCTTGCAAACGTGCATGTAAACAGATAACTGCACCACTGAAATAGACTCTTGCAAACATGCATGTGCACAGGCATGCATGCAAACATGCA
This sequence comes from Gymnoscopelus braueri, assembly GCF_963280865.1. Lineage (NCBI taxonomy): Eukaryota > Metazoa > Chordata > Actinopteri > Myctophiformes > Myctophidae > Gymnoscopelus > Gymnoscopelus braueri. Next base: position 31,500,422 of record NC_137607.1, read on the forward strand.
TGTATGCAGAGACGCTTGCAAACATGCTTGTACGTAGGCACACATGCAAACATGCATGTTTGTACACAGGCACGTATGCAGGGACAAATTAGGTTCTTATCAGTTAGTCACCGTTTCACATGCATGCTCGGGTGCCTCATGTTCTTTAACTTATCTCCCATGATGAGATCCTTTAAAATATATCAGGTACATACTCTGCTTACGGTTACATTGCTGCACTCTGGAGATAACCAGTCATAAAACTCTTTTTGTCCCTGTCAAACTGGTGTAAATATCACATAAGAAGATAATGAAACGATTCATCATAATCATCGTCCGTATCCATGTCAATTATTTCTAAATGTATCATACACAGTACTGTACGTACGTATGCATATACATTAGCACCACCAACTGCAACTTCCAGGTTGCCACAAATTGTTGACCTTGTTAGTGATTGGGATTTTTACCATGAGCTGAGTTGTGTGACAAAAGCTCACAGACACCAATGTAATGAATAGAAAACTAGAGCAGAAAAACTGCTGGAAAACAAACACTGTCTCTTTTCAAGGGGTGTCGTGGTTAAGTCAGACGGAGGATGATCTAATCATGCAAATGCAGGGTACTGTAGCAAGCATCCTACAGTACATGTTCATTTATCAATCTGCAACTGTGAAAGTTTACAAATGTAACCCGGCAAATGTATCCTGAACTGAAAATGTTCTTTTTACTAGAGCTGAAGAGATGGGGAGACCACTGTTACTGAGCAAACACTAACAATACAGAGCTTTAACTTTTTAACGACAAAACTCTTTCAAAAACACATCACTTACACCCCCTTTAAATTAACACTGAGGTTTTTATTGTACAGTGAGGGGCCATGTTGACAGGATGAAATGCATGCAACCTGACTACTCCTTACTCATCAAAGACAGAGAAAAGGAGGATAAAGGTGAAAAAGAAAACCCTGCTTTTTCTCCTTTATCTGAACTTGGAACTTCCCAGAGGCGAGTGTGTGTGTGCTAAGTAATGCTTCTTGTTGTAATTCTTGGAGGGGTTGGGGGGCGGACTTTAGACCCACTCAGGGTGGATACCTCATCCAGAGAATGTCCTTTTAGGGGAGGAAGGAGCTCCGATTTCAGTGACATCTCCCTGCTGCCAGGAAGCCAGCTGACCGTGACACTGCGTCAGTAATCTGCCCTTCGGCCCAATGCCTCCAACTACAGCGCAAGAGCTCCTCTCTGCTCTGCAGGAGCAGTGCAAACACGTAGCATGGACATTGAGCTGAGAGATACAGAACAGTGACACAAACACCATCTCAGGAAATTTTAAAAAGCATCCCAACCCTCCACCCGTTCCAGACAGGCATGTCTGCACACAAGGTGCAAATTTGCAATGTCTTCATTTAGGAGGGCTGTGGCCTACTGGCCTTCAGTCTGTGAATGCTGCCTTTCATTCCAGCATAAAGCTGACAAGATTGACATGCAGCATGCATCCTAGTATATTGATATTAGATAACTATCTTTTTTTTTTTAAAGATTTCTTTGGCAAGGCCAGCGGTCCGGGCCTTAGATAACTATCTTGGGGGGTGAGCCTGACTGCCTGCAGCCTCAGTTGTCTAAAGGGCACTGTGCTGGGTGGGAATACCTGAACTATTCTCAGCTACAACTGGGTTGGACTCCCAGCCTATTCAATGCAGCTGCACTATATTTCTGTGCATTCATGACCACCATCATCATCATCATCAACAACAATAAAAACTAATAATAATAAAATCTCTCCCTCTCCTTCCCCTCTTCCTTTCCCTCCACCCTCTCTTCCTCTTGATTTGTGTAGGTTCATGTCCCATCAATACATATCTTTAATATTGTATGCATTCATGTCCCATTAAGGCCTGTCTCTAACTCAACATCCGGGGTGGCGGGGACCCCTTCCCTGGAGTTTATGTGACTGTAATCACAGACCCCCGGTTGTGGATCAAGGGTGTTATTGTGAACCTCTGGCTGCAAATCTAGGGTTTCTATAGAACACGACTGTGGACCGCTAATATATTATATTATACCATTATATTACAGTATATTGTATTACATTATAACATTGTTATACATTATACGTAGCCTGCGAGTTAGTTCTGGCAGCATACACTCGAGAGAGATTCTATGTGGCTGTTACAGTGTCATGCAGACTCATACAGTACGTCATACTCTGACGTGGCAGTCAGCTGTCCAATCGGGCGGGTTATTTAAGCTCACCTTCATCTGTGTTCTGTCTGCTTTGTGTTTCATAGGTGTTGTCATGCAGCGTTTACTCCCACCACCACCCCAGCACCACCAGTGGGCTCTGCTATTGGTTCTGTTCCCCATGGGGGGTTGTTATGTATATATATCTTCCTGCTCTTAAAGGTTAATGATGGTTGTCTTAATTATGCTGAGCAGGGAGAAAAAATGTAGCAGAGCCTGAACGCCAAAATAAAATATATTACATCCACTCTTGTATTCTCATTCTATATATTGTTTCATATATTTGGTGTGTAATATTGGTTCAATCTATTCGTGAGTTATCTGACAGAACTACTATTATTATTATTATTATTATTATTATTATTACTATTTGGGTCTCTGCTTTATATGTAAAGTGTCTTGAGACAACTTGTGATTTGGCACTGTAAAAAAAATTAACTTCAACTGACTGTAGTTAATATACAGCAGAATAATCTTTGGAATGTCCTGTTATGGATGCATGCCATGTGATTTCCGGCTCATTTCTTGGAACAGAACCGTGTCAAGATGAAAATGAAAGTTCTTGAGTTTAGGTTGGGCAAAGTTCAATTTCCTTGAGATAAATATGAGTTAAGCAAGCAATGCGTGCATGCGTGCGTGCGTGTGCCTGTGGTATGTCCTTCAATGTAGGCCATGGTGCGGAGTAATTGACTTCCACTCTGATGAGGTTCGACATAAACACGTGTGCAGGTCTTGAGGAGTACGGATACAGACAGACAGGACATACAGGACACTCAGCTGCACAACACATGGTGTGCATCTGTACCGTCAGTGTTGAAAAAGAACAAATTAAAACTTGAGCACATAAACAAGCAAGGAATACTGCAGACGATCTGCAGAATATCTAGGTAGTGCACGGTTGGGGGCAATGGTCCTTGATATGCCAATAAAAACAGAAATATATGCCTATGGTGATCCACAACAGCTTGCACACAAACACAGGCCTGCACATGCATGCATCCTAAGCTCCGTGGACAGGGACATCCAGTAACTGCTGTATGTTTGTTTAAACTTGCTGCTAGCTTACCAACCAGGAAGAGGGAACGCTTAACAGCTCAGTTCCTCGAAAAGCTCACATTGTCATCGTACAGTAAATCATTCACCTGAGAGATGTGAATATGATACGTGAGCAGAACAGAAACAAAGGGCCAGAGATCTCTGCATTACATGGCATCGCATGGCATTGTTAAACCTGCTAAATCCCCCAGGAGGAAATGAATAAGCCATTCACCTTCCCAAGACCAATTCCCTACATGACCCAGGTTAACAGACTGCGAATGCTATTCAAACTGCACAGCAGAGAGGTCAAACAAGTCCTTTTCAAATGGTGGGCATTTTGGAACGTTATAATGCCGTATTCATTGAAAGCATCTACCAGGATCTCACAGGGAAGGTATTTGAGGGTCGGTTGCAGCGGTTTGTTTGGAGAACAGTGTAACTCCAATGGAACGCGGCTGCAAAGCTGAGCAGAATACCGCCCTGTTCCTCCCCTAATGAACATCAATCAAAGGCACATTTTTACAGCACTGCAGACCACCAACTGCACTCGCTAAGCAATGCAATTAAAACTAACTTATTTCTGGCCTGGGCAAATATTTCCTTTTCCCCTGTCTGGCAGAGAAAAAAGACTGCAGACGGACTTAGAGAAAAAAAAGGAGAGAACTCAAAAGGCAACAGAAAAAGCAGTTTACAACAAGAATTCCAAGCATGTAACTAGCGGCTGGGCACATTTTTTCCAGGCAGAGCCACACTTTCAGCTTCTCGCCACTTGCCGTTCTTTAGGAGCCAGAGTCATGAGTGTCTGTTCAGTGAAAGCCAACATTCCCTGAACGACTGGACTCCCACACTGAAGATGACTCCAAGTCTGGCTGGAGTGGAAACCTCCTCTCACAGACACGTGGCAGAGGTATCTCCCAGTGGACAACAGAACGTTGTGCACAGATAAAATAATGTGCACAGATAATAAAAAAAAAATACAGATAAAGTGCTTGTGCATGCTGTTTATTGTCAAGGGAATGCATTAACAACCAGTCTCACACAAGCACACGCACACACGTGCACGCACGCACAAGCACACATAATGTGCGCACAGACACACACGTACATGTGCATAGAGACAGACACACAAGTATAGTAATTACCTGGTACACACACACACACACACACACACACACACACACACACACACACACACACACACACACACACACACACACACACACACACACACACACACACACACACACACAGGCTTTGCAGGGTCGCAGAGACCTTTCATAAGCGATGGAAAACAACATCAAAATGTCAAAGGGGTTTTCAATCATGGACAGAGATCCCGTCTTCCCTTGGTCCAGCAGGTTATTGTCATCAGATCTCTAGGAAACTAGATCTGCTGTGACGCAGTAGGTGTTTAGATAACATGTTGCAGGGAGGCAGCAAGTGCATGGGGCCCATTTCCCCAGTTAGCACAGCGAGGTCTCTACAGAATGCATTCACACCACTGCCATTGTGCAGTTGGCACAATGTTATCTATGCTGTAAAATTAGATGGATATACTAACAATTCTGGCACTATTTATCCTAGCAGACTATATGCTCTTTGGTTGTGAATGCAAGTTTTGAGAAGAATTTTCAGCTGCACCGAAAACAATAAAAGACTCTCTCGCTAATGGAGACTTCAGCCGTGATTAGAAGGAGAGAGAAAAAAAGTGCTGTCCTAAATAGATTTTGTCTCAACTGCTGCAGTCTGGCGGTGGCGCTTTTTTATGCGCTGTGGCGTTAAGATTGATGAAGCTGCTTTGTTCTACATTAAGGGCCCACATACTGTAGGTCTATATTACAGCTGTGCAGAATGATGTAGCAGGCCATCACAGGCATGAGCTGCATAAATTAAGAGTGCCCGGAGAGGGGGGGGGGGGCTATCTGAGCCACAAACACACAAGGTCTGCAGTCTGCATCCCCAGAGAACTTAGCACTTCTGTTGAATGAATGCCATTAATCTGGTGAACCTCTGGAACAGTGGTTTTCAAAGTGGGTCCAGGGTCCCTCCGCTTGTATGTGTGTGTGTGTGTGTGTGTGTGTGTGTGTGTGTGTGTGTGTGTGTGTGTGTGTGTGTGTGTGTGTGTGTGTGTGTGTGTGTGTGTGTCAGTTTAATTTCACTACCATGTGCTAGAAGCTAAATTTAATCTAACAACAAAAACAACTCCTGGTACAAAATCTTTTCAAATCGGGGTCTGTGGCCTAATATGTATGAATTTGGGAGTCCTTGACATGAAAAAGAGAGCCACTGCTGTCGAACTCTGAAACGTTTTCTTAAAAGCCACATGTTGCACATCATATGTAGCCAGAAGCATGCCGGGTTTTGTGCATGTGTGATTGTGTGCGTGTGTTAGTGTGGGTGTGGGTGAGAGGGTGGGGTGCTGGCGTGGCCTTGCATTTGAGTGAACCACATGCTAAAGGCTAAAGTCTTCTATATACTGTGGTTTTTGCACACACCGACTAGAACAAAGAGCACCACTGCTTGAAGGACTGGCTGTGGTAAAGTGCATCCAATGCCTGCGTTACACTATCCCCTGCAAATCAGAACAGGTTTTCCCACCATTTCCAAGAAAGACGGAAGCTTGGAATTACACGGACAGTTCTAATGGGAGGTGCTCGGCTGCACGTGAAGCAGCAGAGACCCCCCACCCTCCTCTGTGAGTATTTCCTCCCTGCTCAGAAACAAAACCAAAGCGTTGGCTCACAGAAGTGATTGCAAGACATCAGAACAGGCCATCATCAAACGAATATTAACCACATTACTTCCTGCAATGGTGTGAGAGCCACTCCTGCCTGCAAGCCTTGGCTAACCAGCGTGAGGAGTAGAGTGTGGGAGGTGGAAAGGCTTGTTCAGGAAACGGATGTAGCGGAACCGAGGCAACAAAGCAGAGGTAGGAAGATGCCCATATATGAACAGATGCTTATGAAACAGGATGGAAGTCAGGGCTAAGTCTTCCCATTGAGTGAGACAGTAATAAGGTAAATGTATACAGTGCATTCTGTACAGTGCATTCTGTACAGTGCATTCTACATAAACACACTCAGAAATGACTCAAGTTCCATTTAGCCTGGGAGAGACTTTGATTTCACCCACTGACACTTATACCACAGTCTGTGTTGTTCAGAAAGCATTGTTCACAGAAACCATTCTATTATGTAACGATCACAACAATCAGTCCTTTCAGACACCAGAGATAATTGAGGAGATTATCAGCCTCAGGTAAACAACACAAACAATAGGCCTCACCTTCCTGATTCCATGGTGTATTATTTTTATCTTATTTTATTTGTGAACAATACTTCTCATTCCAACAATGCTCCTTGAGAAATATCAACTAATTGATTAGCATAAAACCCTCTGGACCCTTGTTTTATTTCATGGAGAAATTAATCATATTAATCTGTGTTTAATTTGAGATAAAGAAACATTTATTGGCTCCTCTTGGATAAATAAAACGTAGGTAAATACAACTATGTTTTACTCATCCACAGAGAGTACAGTGTCTGTTCCTGCAGACTGTGCAGAAGCCACAGAGGCTCTGCAGCCATTTAGAATCACACCTGCCCAGTGTGAGAAAAGGAGCCTTTGTTAGACACCTGGCACTAGCATCGGGCCTGGATCGTTTTCAATCTTGCTACAATTAAATGGAATGTTCTCACTCTCCACATGGCCCTGTAGTGTTATTAAATGAGTGGGTTGGCACCCAAAAAGTGGGTTTTGGACAGGGGTGCAGGCAAAGAAATTCACGGAAGGACATGTTTCATTCAATAATACGGTGTGCCAAGTCAAAAGATTTTGCCTTCTGTCCTAAAATGTATTATGTTGGGCAATATGGAAGGTCATCTGACAGAATTGACCCTGTTTGTTTGTTTTTTACTGGCCAACTAATGAAATCTCATTTTAAATGTACCTTTGGAGCAAGATAATCACCTACATTCCATTCTCTTCAAACTGCACGAGATAATATAGCAGTGATATGCCATTGTGCTTCCAACTGCATGGGTCAACTGAGGTGTTCAGCATTTTAGAGCTTAATATACTTAAAACTTAATATACTAAGTTGCGAACAAACCCATCCACCTGTTCATGCCATAAAACTGTCCTTTCTTTATCAATAACAGGTTATAAGGATAAGGGCAAACTTTTTTGGATAATAATCTCAGTAAACATAATTGGGAGCAAATATGCTGTAAACTGTATTATCTTTCTTTGTTTTTTTTTCTTTTGGGCTGGGCGGGGCGGGGGGGGGGGGCAAAGAGAATACTGTATGCTGCCCAATACTGCCATCATTTGGATGAAAACATGCATCGCAGTAAAACAGTGGTGGGATCATAATTCACTTTCCTTGAACATTTAAAGAAATACATAAATTAACAGTAGAACACCATGCCATGCCATGGACTGATCTGAGGTATTAACTATTATCAAGGAATGAATGCCACAGATTTGCTAGTTGTACTATTTCAACAGGCAACTTGATGTCTGTAAATAAAGTAAACACCTGACAATGGCATAGATACCAGTCACACAAACTTTACCAGCATTTGGATGTTGGTTGATGTTATAGCTCCATTGGGCATTAATAGGGTGTCTACCAATAAAAAATGGAAATTAGGATAACAAACAGTTGAAAACAAGCCAGCTCGCCCCGTGTCCCTCTGACCCCTCACCCTGACTCCCCATCCCATGTCTATCAAATAACATCACATGCTCACAGTAGACTCAAATTAGGGAGTAAATGCCCATGTCCGTCAGACTGGACTTTGACAATATGCTGTAGAAAGCACAAGTAAAAAACATGTATAGGCGCCGTTTAGTTTCAATGAAACCTTCACACAGCACATTTTCGGGTCTTGTGACTATCAAAAATATCACGCAATGCTACTTTAGTTATTTGACATGATGCCTTAGTTTGCTAATCTATCGTCACTTCCATTTTTGTCAGCAGAGGGCAGCATCTCATAGGGAGCTCAGCAATGAAGTCAAACATCAAAGACATACAAACGATGGGTGTGATTATTATTAATAATGCATGGATTGATGAAGTAATGTTTGAAAATCTCAATTACGATATGGGCTGGGGTCATTAGTTGCAATAATAGTTGAGTGACAAGCAAGCCTTCCAATGCCCTGTTTAAGAAGAGATAAAGCTTGTCCTATGCATTTATCCATCCTAACTATTAGGAGCACCAGACGGAGAAGTTAGGGGTTAATTGCTCAGCAACACTTCGACATTAGACTGGGTGAGCCGAGGGTCAAACCTGAAACCTTCCGATCCCCAGACATCCTCTTTACCCTTTCAGCTACTGCTGTGTAAAATGGAGTGTTTTGGATTTGAGACTACAGTAAAAATGGACCCCGTTTTTTCCACTCTTAAGATTTACGTGAACATGCAGGATTTTACTGGGTTGCACCATTGATTTCTCAGCCACAACTAGCAGATACCACTTTCCTTTGTTCTAATTTCCTCTCATCAATTACACAGCTAACAAAAATGATTCATGTAAACACAGTGATTAGTTTTCCCAGGAGAGGACAACCAGCAGCCTGCATGCACAGCCTCCCCACAGACTGTCTAATGTGTCTGATGAATGCCTAACAGATGAAACAGGTTTTCCCACTGTTTACAAGGAGGGAAGCTTTAGTTGGAATCATGCTGTTAGTTCTAAGGAAGGTGCTCAGCTGCACATGCAGAAGCAAAGATCTGCCCCCTCCCCCCCTGTATTTCCACCCTGCTAAAACACAAAACCAAAGTGTTGGCTCATGGACTTGATTGCAAGACATCAGAACAGGCGATCACATTTGTTTTAACCACATTACTTCCTGCAATGGGGTGAGAGCAACTCCTGCCAAGCATTTGCTAACCAGGGTGGGAGGAGTATGGGAGATGGAAGGAGTTGTTCAGGAAACGGAGGAGTGGGTGAACGGATGCTTATGAAACAGGGTGGAAGACAAGGCTATGCCTTCCCTTGAGTTAAACAACAATGGGGTAAATGTATACAGCTGTAACATAAACACTCAAAACGACTCAAGTTCCATAACTTGGCAGAGACTTTGATTTCACCCACTGACACCTATACCACAGTCTGTTTTGTTCAGAAAGCATTGTTCACAGAAAGCATTCCATTATGTAACGATCACAACAATCAGGTCTTTCAGACACCAGAGATAATAACTGGGGACATTATGACCCCTCAGGTAAACAATACAAACAATAGATCTGCACATTCCTCTTGGGGTGTTGTTTTTTTAATTGTTGAACTGATACAACCATGTTCCTTGTGAAGTATGAACTATTGATTATAGCATTAACTCTCTGGACCCTTATTATATTTCACAAAGAAATGTAACATATTAATCTGCATTTAATTGTTGATAAAAAGAAGAAAATAGACTGACTGCAGACTGCCCATCGACAGAGAGGACAGTGTGTCTGCTCCTGCAGACTGTGCAGAAGCCAATTAGCATCACACCTGCCCCGCTCGAGAAAAGGAGCCTTTGTTGGACACCTGGCACTGGCATCGAGGCTGTGGATCTTTTTCAATCTTGCCGCAACTAAATGGAATGTTGTCACTTTCCACACGCCCCTGAAATGTTTCTAAACCAGTGAGTTGGCACCCAAAGTGTGGTGTTTGGACTTTGGACCAAAGTAAATTCAGGGGAGGACTATGTCTCATTCAATATATTGTGTCAAGCATTCATGCTATGTTTTAATCGAATTTGCCTTATGTCCCAAAACTGATTTTGCTGGGCAATATATTTACCCAGTTTTGTGTTTTTACTGATCAACCAATAACATCACATTTTAAATATACTGTATGTTTGGAGCAGAAGAGTCACCTACATCCCTGATCTTCTAACTGCATGAGAAATATATAGCAGTGATGAGCCAATGCACTTTAAACTACATGGGTCAACTGAGGTGGTTTAATTGGTTTATTTGTTTTTTTAACCACACAGCCTTCAGCCTTTTACAGCTTAACATCCTCCAGTATATTATGGAATACTAGAATACAATGATGGAATACTATGGAACACAATGATGCAAATTCGGTTGCAAACACACACCTGTTCATGACACATAACTGTCCTACTATATAACACGGGTTATAAGGATAAGGGAATTGTTTTGCATATAATGCCAGTAAACAAAATCTGGAGCAGATATGCTGTAAACTGTAAATGGATTTATTTGGCCACAGGATGGATATGGTGTCCTATACTGCCATCATTTGGATGAAAAATGCATCACAGTAAAACAGCGGTTCTAATTCAGGTTCCTTGAAAAAAGTACGTAAATTAAAAATCAGAATAGACATTTTGTTCTGGCTTTTGTACTATCAGCAAGCTGTTTCAGTTGTGTTATCATGTCAAGTGAAGAGGTAGTAGAGGCATTTTAAATGCACACAAAGTGTCTGTGAGAGATGGGGGGGAAACATGTATACCGGTGGGTATTGTTCACTTGCATTTCTGTCAGCAGAGGGCAGCATCTCACAGAGAGCTCAGCAATGAAGGCAAACACGAAAGACAAAGAATGGGCATGATTATTAATAATGCATGGAGCTTTGAAGTAATGTTTGAAACTTGATTATGCCCTCTCTCAATTACAGTATGGGCTGTGGTCACTAGTTGTAATAATAGTTGAATGACAAGCAAGCCTTTCAAATGGGGACCGGGACTGACCTGCTTGAGAAGAGTCAAAGAATGTAGTCAAATGAAAGTCACAGTATGTGTGATTGTGTGTACACACAATACAAACCAGGGATGCAAAGCCAAGATGTAGTTGGCAGTAGTTAGTTAACATCCACTATATCACATAATGGGATTTTCAGTAATGCGAACTTGGAGTCAGATTTGCCAGTGAATGTGTATAGAAGGATTGTTGGGCGAGTGGGTGAAAGCTATTAGAAAAATATGTACAGTAAAATCCTGCGTGTTAAAGGATTTGAGAGTGTAAAATGGTTACGGTCTATCTTTACAGTCTCAAATTCAAGTGAACACCCAGGATTGTATTGTGTTACACCGTTGATTCCTCTAACACAACTAGCAGGAACCACTTTGCTTTGTTCTTTACTCTCATCAATTACAGCTAACAAAAATGATTTATGTAAACAGAGGGAATGGTTAGGCCTTGCGGACCAGAGCTTTGGACAAATACAGTCACCATGCTTACTTAACCAGTGATTAGTCCTCCCAGGAGAGGACAAGCACAGCCTCCCCACAGACAGTCCAATGCAGTGGTTCTCAAAGTGGGGTCCGGGGACCCCCAGGGGTCCTTGAGGGGGTTCCAGTGGGTCCCCAGTAAAATCTGATAATCAAGTGTCAAAATCAGTTTAACTACTTTAACCCTGTATACGTCGGCTATTTGAAAATAGCAGATCTACAAGCTCACAACGCGTGGGCTTGTAGAGCGGCTATTTCAATAAAGTCTTGTATGAGAGTCCCTGGCACAAAAGATTTTCAGATGGGGTTCCGTGGCTAAATACATTCTAATTTGGGTGTCCTTGACATGGAAAAGTTTGAGAACCCCTCGTCTGATGTGTTTGATGAATGCCTGGATAGGAATTCACTATCACCAAACCACAGCACATTGCATATTTCCAACTATTCTTGGTCATCCTAGGGAGCTGGTGACCATGGTTGGTACTGTTACTGTGGTGGGTGGGGGTGGCCAATCTGGCCATCGTTGCCAGTCAGCTGGTTAGTCAGACGACCAGCATTCTTTACCACATTCCTGTGAAACCAGTGCAATGTTTACGCCTGTGGTCTAAGAATCCTGTGTGGTTTTAAGGCCTATACTTTCTATAGAAACAGCATGTTCCGATATAGAATGCAGGAGAAGTTCCACAGCAGATGCAATATTTGTGCGTGCTCACTTATTCAACATAGACAATTTGCATATTGACTATTTCGTCTAAGAACTGGGCAGCAAGTCAGGGCATCGTGGGTCTATATATCACTTTTAACTATAATGTCCCAATTTATTTACTCTTATCCAGAGCGACTTGCAAAGTGTGTAATTGAGCCATTTGAGTTGAATAGCCTCAAATGAGCCAGCCTTGAGGACCAGTATTCCAATTTATAGAGTGATCTATGTAGCCAAGTTAATACTGTAGCACTCAAGGCAGAGATTACATACAAGAACATTACTTACAGTACATCAAACTCATATATCAAAGTGACTGCTTAATGAGCAGCATGTTGCTACATGGGTTACTACACTGCCTTTGAAAGAGACCCTTACTTGACACGGAATGCTGATGTATGATGTTACAGATGGCTTTGGTCAGGGAAGTGTAGGGGTTGCTAAGAGACAGGGTGACTAATTAGCCAAAATAGTGACTTATATAAGCAGATGAGTGACTGGCAGCAATTCAACTGGTAAAAGATGTTTTACATATAAAACATATAAGGCTAAGAGTCATCACAGCTGTCTGGTGAAGACATTTCAGAGGACAATTCAGCACAGGTACACGCAGGGAAGCAAAGTACCCTTTCAGTTCATTCTAATTAACTCAGCTTCAATACTGATGAATGTGCAGACCGCAAATGCAGCCAGTAGATAAAATGGTGTGTAAAAAAAACAAAGCAAAAAAAAAACAAGACAGACAATGCTAGTGTGCCTATACTTCACTTGGAGGACAGGAGCCATACTGTATGTGGCTAATGCATAATTCAAGCTTAGCCGTCACCGTCACCTTCCTGTCACCGTCGTACAACAAAGTATAAATCGGGCTTTACTATGCAATGCCTGGCAACAGACAAACAACCTGTCATGAAGATCTGAAACATGGCTGACATTTGCTGTCTGGCCAGCGGAACTATTGCTGACAGCCAGATACTACCACTTTCCACTTTCACCATTCTCATTACATGCTCAAAGAGGGATTTGGCGATCTCTGTATACAGTCCACAATGGTAGGAAAAACAAAAGGCTATAAAAACAAACTTGCAGATTCAACATTTTGGTCTCAAATTAATATCAATTTGCTTTTGATAAAAGTGCCAGTGTAAAATAAATATGGGTTTATAAACTATTCAACTGTTTTGAATATAGTAGCTGGTTTACACTGTAGTAACACAGACAAAACACAAACATTTATTGCTAAAAGCCTAGGCTATTTCTGATGTTAAACCCCAAAATTGATATGGCTGGCTGATATCGTTGGTGGTCCCCAGACCTGATGTTAAGAACCAGTGCCTTAAACTGACAGTGAGGGGTCTGTTATTTTACAAAGCTGAAACCAAAGATGTTTTATTACACACTGTGTCTCCCAGTTGCTAAGCAACCTCTTACTTCCTTGTCCGGCATATAATTTGCCAGAGGTGCAGTCCAATCTTGGTGTGGGTTGGTGGGGAATGTCGGTGTAAACAGCACTGTAACCACATGGCAACTACCTTCCCTATAATATAGACCCAGGCATCTATATATGTAGCATTATACAATATTTGCATGGTTAGCAGTAATCCTACTGTACCAAGGAGTTGCATAGCATATATTTATCCAACGCCTCACAAGCAGAAAAGTTAAGCTTGTATATCTGCTATTTTTTAATAGCCAAAGAAATCTTAAAATGACACAGATGTGTTCCCGGTCTTAATGATTTAAGGCCAAAGTAGCTGCCCTCTCGGGTAACAGACACAATTGCTGTGCAGTTAAAGGCGGGTGTTGTCATCTGAGCAGAACCAGCAACAATTAGAAGTACTCATTACATGACTTGCCCGCTTTAGACAGCTCTAAGCTTTCTAATGGCTGATTTATACAATCGACAATAACTGATTTGCGACAAAGTAAAAGAATAAAAGCTAAAATTCCCCCCAAAGACCAAACTGCACATGGGTGCTAAGCGAGTCTCACAGGGAGGCAATGTACCAGTTAATCGCCTCAGGGGTGAAAGGGACATGGAAAAAGTAATGTAATTAACCACATAAGGCCCATTTTCGAAAATAGCAAAAATAGCCAATTTATAATCTCACAAGCATGTAGATCTGCTATTTTTTTTAAATGTTTGGGGTGACCCGACAGCCAAATGGTTAGGGTTAGGGGTGTGCCGATTTAATTTCATGAAACGATACGATACGATATTGGGCTCACAACATCGATACGATACGATATATGGCACTTTTTTATTATGAAAATATAAAAAAGCAAATACAATAGCCGTTTTGAATCCAAATAGGGCAATAGTGTGACACCTGACACGAAAAAAAAACATGTTGTCACCCTTTTCACCTCGGGGCTGTTTGCATGCCTGATTATTATTATTGTAAAAAAAAAAAAAAAAAAAAAAAAATTATTTCTTCCAAAACGATACATATCGTCACGAAAACGTATCGCGATATATCGCGGGACGATATATCGGCACACCCCTAGTTAGGGTGCATACTGAAGCCCCCGGTTTGACTCCAGGGCCAGGCAGACCGCAGACCATTTGCTGTATGTCACTCCCCTACTCTCTCTCACTGACTCACTGGAAATATCTTTTGACATAAAAAAAATTAAAATATTTATTGAACATTTCTGAAATGTTTTGTTATTTTTTTGTATTGTTTGAAATGTTTAGAACTTTTCTGAAATGTTTTGAAATTGTTAGATTTTTTTCCCTTTTTTGAAAATCCTTGCTGATGATGACATGCCCAAAATAGGGACGTCAAGTTGAATGTAATTATACTGAATGACTCTATGCTTCAGGAGACTTATTCCCTGGATCGTGGACACTGTGAAAACGCACCTTGGAGATGCACCTGCAGGGAGGAACTGTGCAACTGTGTCAGTGTGTATTATTCTGGAGCCCAGAGAGCACACAGAGGATATGTAGGCTCAGATAAGGACAAGTCTATAAATATTCTGAAGCGTTAACACGACATGGTCCACATTGTAATTTTCATGGACTCGGTGACATCATACCGAGCAGGTGACAGAATGACCCACGACCACAAGGACATCATGCCAAGAGGAGGAAGAGATGTGCTGAGGCAGCATAATGCCATTTCTCTTTGAAAGTATCAATACCGTTGTTAGATCATTGACAAAGTATGACAAAAAGGCAAACATATGATATAAGGATCTATGAGCTCATATCACATTGAGTGTCAATTGGCCTATTTTTTTTTCTTGACTTGTTTTATTCTTGGCTTATTTGTTATCTTTAAAACATAAAAAAATATATATCTCTTTTCCACACAATTGAGTTTGAGTATTGGAGTAAATTAATTTCACTGCCTGCGTACAATGTTGTACATATTGTACTACGGACTCTGCATTAAGGTTAAAGAGAAATTCATGATCTGGCCCAGATTTTCAATATATTGCATTGGGTAAGATCTGTTTTCTTTGCACTGAGACAAGCTGTGAGGTAAAAAATAGATGCATTTACTCTACACTTTATTACTGATAGAATATCTCTGCATAATACCTCTCATCCTGTAAGAATTACATTCTGTCTTTCTTTGTCTGTCTCTGCTCAATGGACAGCAGTTAATCCATACAGCTATGACACATGGATGCACAGCTTTAATTGGTGGTTTAAATAAAGAGGAACATAACTGAGAAAGAATGAGATTATTAAGTTGATATGTCTTGTCAAAATAGAACAGATATGTTTACTGCTAGATGGTCCCACACTTCACACTTTCCCACAGCAGAAAATAGTTTGCATCTAAATACCATGAAGTGCACCTAGCTGAAGCGCAGCTTCTTTTAAAGGACAACTTAGTTTTTTTACAACCAAGGTTTATATTTTAGCTTGTAATTAAAGTAAATAAAAGATGAGTGTTTCTATAGTTTGAGCAATTTTCGCAATATTTTTTTACAGTGGGCGGGGGCATTCTGTCCGGTGGCTAAATATGTATTTTTTACACAATAAAAAAGGTACGATGGACTTTGATGGCCAGATGTGAGTTATTGGAGGCTAGAAAAGCTACTGTAAATAATAATAAAGAAATCGCCGGGTTATTGTGTAAAAAAAAAGACATATTTAGCCACCGGACAGAATGCCCCCACCCACTGTAAAAAAGATTGCGAAAACTGCTAAAACTATAGAAAGCAGTACATTTAAATATTTTAACACTCACCTTTTATTTACTTTAATTACAATCTAAAACATAAACCGTGGTTGTAAAAAAACAAAGTTGTCCTTTAAAGGGAATGGGATTAGACACTCTGATTGGTTTAATTAATGTAACGCCCCAAACACTCCCAATACTAATTCAGAGCCTTAACACCACCCAGTGTTATAAAATAAAATAAAGCTTTATAGAATAAATTCTATAAAAGTGAAGATACATTCTTGGACTATGTGAATAGTAACTACAATACACCCTGCCTACGTTAAATGGATGAACAAACTCCAAAAATAACATGCAATCGTCATTCTCTCCCTTGTCTCCAATATGACACACAAACCACTCCCAGGGGAGTAAGTCCTTTCAAGAGCATTTCAGCCCACAAAGCAATTTGCAGGTGCATCTCACTGGGTGAGTCGCATAACATATGTCACTCTCTCTGTAGCTTCTGGCATTTCTAAGAGATCCCTGCAGAACAAAAAACACTATACTCTATATTTAGATTGTGACATTTCTAGCACATAAATAGCCTGCAATTCCACTCCAGATGTAGTCAATGCTATTTCCAGGCCAGCTGTTTTCTATTAATTCTAATCGGTTTGTGAGTCAAATCAAGAATGTCATTATGTATGTGGCTGAACTTCATTCTCCTCCCATTAGCGTACGGGCAGACTATTTACGATGTGATGACGGGTGTTTACAGAGACCAGCGTTAGCTATCGTGCTGGGTGCCAGCGTGAATAAATCGGCAGCATCCTGCTAACCCAATAACATGGATGAGGACAGACGCGGTGCCTTAATTCTGTCTATGCCACTCGGTTGTCCAGGCAACCCACGTCTCGTTGACGTCATCACCCCATCCCTGTCCACCAGACCTTTCCTTCTGGAGCAAAACAAAACACAACAAAAAAACATTAGGGGAATGCCCCCGCCTCTGCCTCCACCCACCTTCGTGACTTAAGGATGAACTCTTAAAGCCAGATTTATATTTTGAAGTACGACGGTGTTCCCTGCCACAAATAGCTTATCTACAAGCTCACAAACATGTGACATCCACAACGTGAGATGAGCTTGAAGACCTGCAATTTTTGGCGCGTGACACAGTGGAGTATAAATTAAGCATTTACAATATATGACCCTGGGAACTAACTGGCCCCTTTGGCAAACCTCCTACCAAATGAACTACCGTTAGAGCGCCACACGTTTTTCAATGTTTAGTACTAATACATACTAAAACATACTAGTATAATGAAGATCAAATCAGCCCACCTCGTTCTCACACTAATAACATACTAAATCATACTAGTATAATGAAGATCAAATCAGCCCACTCTGTTCTCACCTTCCAATTCAGATGCTATCATTTTGAAAAGGGAACATCTACGGAGAACAAGTCCACAGAGAACAACAAGCCACCGTGAATGCTTTTCATCAAGTGTTAATATTCAGGCTTTAGGGCATCCCGGTGAGGTGCTGGCATACCGAACAAGCCCGTTGGTATTTTCCTCAGATTCTGAGCCAATGTCATAATAGCTGTTGTCACTTATGTTTCTAATGAGGACAGCTGACAGGGCTTTTGTCTGTTCCAAAGCAAGACATGTTGGCCAAGCATTGGGGGCTTGATGATGCGAGTCGATGATGGCAATTTCAATGTGTCGGCGAGAAGTATATTCTCTGAGGGGCTTTGTGACCTGGCTAGTGACGCAAAGACAAGCTCCCCTGAGGCCAGGCATGGAATTTGAGTAGACGAGTAAGGGGGTCGGTGGGGGGGTTACACTCTCACGAGATTAACCCACACACTACGGTCTGCACAGTGTAACCAGGCAACATGACCAACCCCACGTCATCACCAAAGACCAACTCAGGTGGTCAGAGTGAGGTGTTAGGGACTGGACAAAAATTGATATATTTGATGATATTAGTGCCTCGGTCGGCTCGGTGTGTGCAGGGGCTGTTTTTGTGTTTATGCTACTTTCCGAAGGTGATACTTGGATGATTAAGAACCTTCTTGGTATATGCAGAAGACAAGGAGGCAGAAGAGAGATGTCAGTGGTAAAAGGTAGCCTAATGTAATCCCCAGGTACTGACTGAAACTCATCAGACCACACTTTAATGCAATGATCACAGTTTTGCCTTTGTGTTTTTAAACTTAAGAGAAGAAAAATAACCGTCAGGTTGCGTTAATACACAGACTTGCACTGGTGAGAAGACCACTCTCCTTACTGTCTGCTGCTTTACTGAGACAGGAAAAGCTCTCAGGGAGACAGGGCACGGGAGTCACAGCTGTGAGACAGCAAAGACAGATTTGAACACCAGCAGGGATGGATGATTCCGAAGACCAGTTGCCATATGTACCACTGTACTCTGTGACTGCCATTTTCATAGGGCAGGGCATTATGGACAAAATCAAATATCACTATATTTTTACCAAATAATGTACAGGTCCCTGGATATCGATATTACCATATTGTGATTATAACATCAACTTTTTTGTCCAATTTTGTCTTGCCAGATTGCCAATAGATTCCTCCCACTGCTGTTGTATCCTACTGGCTCACCTGCCAGTGAGGAGCTCAGGAGGATGTAGGACCTCTCCATCCTACTCCCATTCAACAAATCCCTGCTGACAGGTGCCACTCCAGCCCGCAGGAGTACGTGCGGTGACAATGATCACCCTCCCCGCCCAGCTTCTCTCTCTCGAACATTGTGTTCGTACAGATGCTCAGCAAGCCAGATGCACCCCGGTGGATTCGAAGCCCTAGACCAGTGGTTCTCAACCTGTGGTTCAGGACCCACAGGGGGATCCCCAAATGATTTCTTGGGGGCCAAATTGTCAAATAAAATAATTGAAAATAGCCGATTTACAAGCTCACAACGCCTCGCAACGCGAGGCATTGTAAGCTTCTAGATCGGCTATTTTCACAATATTTATCTGTGGAACAGAGTCAAACTAAATGTAATGCCTCAACTCCTACAATTCCAAGTTCTTGTCAGGGTGTGGGGTCCCCTGTTCAAATATGATTATTTTGGGAGGTCCCCATTTCAAATTTGATTAATTTGGGGGGTCCCCAGTTCAAATATGATTATTTTAGGGGGTCGCGACTTGAAAAGGTTGAGAACCACTACCCTAGATTCTGTGGTGGTGTGCAGCTATACTTTACCCCCTGCACCACCTGAGCGCCTAAATATTTGTGCTATTTCTGAAAGTTTTTGACAATTGACAATATAAAACAAGGCTCAAAACCAGGAAAAGACGACGCTTATGACAAATCACAATATTACGACATCCAAAATACCAGACGATATCCATCTAGTCTCAAATCATGACATATATAAATATATATCAATATAAATCATGACGATATTATTGATATATCGATATTTTGCCCAGCACTACTTTTTCCAACACATAAATGCGTTGAAAAAGGTGAGGTTGATGGATCAACACCATCTTATGTCAATTACTTAATATGTCTCAGTTAATGGCCTTGGATATAAAATAGTAGTTTTAGCCACATTTTGGTGTTAGTGACCAAATGCAGCTCAAACCACCTCAGTTGAAGTGATGCTTTAAAGAAGAATGTAACTTTAGACAAAATGGATGAGCGAGAGACAAAATACATGACGTAGGCCTACATAGACAATCATATAACACTACACACACTATATCTCTCTCTCTCTCTCTCTCTCTCTCTCTCTCTCTCTCTATATATATATATATATATATATATATATATATATATATATATATATATATATATATATATATATACTATATCTATATATTTATATATGTATAAGTAAAACAAATTAGACCAAAACTTCAAACTAAGACCGGACCAAAGTCCAGATTATTGTTATATCCTCACCAATGATTCATTACATTATAAGGCTATTTTATGATGCATTTGTGAGGATGATGAGCTATTGTACAACTCTGAGAAAGCAGGGTTAATGAAATTGAACACCTAATTGGAAAATCTCACAGTGCTCACACATAGCTGGTAGGCTAAAGGCCTTTACTGTCTGTATTTTGGACAGTGCCCACAAATATGAATATCATACTTGAACACATAAACACAGCACCTCCATCAATGTCACCCTACAATTTAAGAGGAGACATTTGTCTATGGTTAAATCACCAATAGCAACAGATTGAATCGGTCAAAGAATATTGTACAGGCCTACTTGTATTGTATGTATCTATCTATGTCTGTTGTTCATGTTTTATGGGACCCCCTAGAAAATGAGATGCTGCATCTCAAGGGGGCTATGATGATCCCTTCAATAGAAATCTGAAATCTGAATAACAAAAAACGTCCACATTTTCTGTTTCTCACATAAATGTCCATTTTGCAAAACAACTTCTGCCACTGACGTAAAAAACGTAATTTGTCCCGTTTACCAATCCTGCCACTGACGTAAAAAACGTATTTTTTTTTCAAATTTGACCCAAAGACCAAGGAGATATGATTGTTTAAAGATCTACACTCCCATCCACTTCCTTGTTAACTTAAAACTTAAAAATTCTGTATCTCGGCTCCTGAGTACTTTTTTTTTTCAATGAAAAATCTCTGGCAGTGGGCAAACGCGGCCAGCAATAATTGTGGCAGTGAATGAGTTAAGTTCCAATACAAATCTTTATCCTCTCAGAAACGGAGATGGTCAACTGAACCATTCGGTCAACTTCCAGAGAAACATGCGTGCTATTTTTGCCTTGACTTTACGACCACAGCCGTACACACACATGCCAGCTGTTCGATGCTACCT
Organism: Gymnoscopelus braueri; assembly: GCF_963280865.1. NCBI lineage: Eukaryota > Metazoa > Chordata > Actinopteri > Myctophiformes > Myctophidae > Gymnoscopelus > Gymnoscopelus braueri. The sequence continues at coordinate 31,521,553 of NC_137607.1, forward strand.
GCGTTCTGTGTGACACTGAGAAGCAATGGTGGAACGAGTACTCATATTTTGTACTTAAGTAAAGTATCAATACTGCAATGTAGAAATACTACAATGTATAAAAAAAATTACTTAAGGTACCAAAAGTAAAAGTAGTCATTATGCAAAATGTCCCATTTCACACGTTTTCAAATGCATTAAATGTGCCAAAAAATTTAAATACTCCAGTAAAGTAAAAAAGACCTCAAAATTGTACTTAAGTATAGTACTATTTGAGTAAATATACTTAGTTAATTTACACCATTGGCTCTGTGAGACACTGAGAAGTCATGATGGAAGAGAGTTTGTCAAATATTGTTTTGCTGCTGTCTATTCACACAGTCAGGTGAACCTGAATGAATGCTATAGAAATAGCCATCATGTAAATCAGTGGTCCGGGGACCACCAGTGGTCCTTGAGGGGGTTCCAGGGGGTCCCCAGCCAAATTAATAGTTTAATAGGAACCAAATTGACCCTTATCTGTCTGTAACTCTGAGAGTGTACAAATGGAACCAATTGGACCCTAACGGGTCCATTTGGTTCCATTTGTACACTCTCAGAGTTAAATGAACACTAATGATGATGATACAGTGTAGATTGGGACCCCCAAGAAATGAAAATGGTTGAGGCCCTGGCATATCTTTTCAAATGGGGGTCCGTGGGTGGGCTAATATATGTGTGTGTCAATTGGGGGGTCCTTGACACGAAAAAAGGTTGAAAACCACTGATGTAAAATGTCTAATTCAACTCACCTGTCCGTTTGAGATAATCCAGTAGAGACGTAACGTTTCTGACGAGAGGCTGTCAACGAACGCGTTTGGAAAACCGCTCTCAAAATGATTGGGCTACGACTTAATAGCTTACAAAGGGTTTGTAACAATAACAAAGTAAGTTGAGTTCAGTCCTCCTGGGCTGGCTGCTGTTCAGCTCCGCTGCATTTGGTGAGCAACTGAACTGAAGACGTGTGGGCAGCCTTTCACTGACTCTCATCTATTCGAAAGGAGGCGAATGCGTTTCATTTGGTAAGATAGAGGGTACGAGGGCGCCCCCTGTCGGTTTGACAAACCAGAATCCACATAACCTTTCACCAGTGGTGGAAAAAGAACTTCAGCTTCAAGCTGCCTGACGACGTGAAAGAGGAATTGCTGTGCCTTATTTCAGGCTCCATGACAAACCATTATTCACATTTGAATGGTAGATACTGTGTAATAAATTGCATAATGTCTATGAACATAATGGATTCTGACAACAATGCTAGTAGGGATGATGAGTTGGATCTTTTTGCTGTCTGGCAACCACAGACAGCAAGAAGTGGGTGAAATTCGTTTTTGTGCAGGGGTTAGAAAGGTATTGGGGGCCCAGGGAGAGCAATGAGATAAAGAAAACAAACAGTAAAGAGAAACATGTCTATACTCTGTATGTTTGTATGTCCCTCAGCATAGACTGTCTATTTTGTGATGGATGCCCTTGTAAAGGAGAGACAATATAGGTTTGTTTTGGTCAGTCAAGAATATTATGATCAAGTAATAGTATGTACATTATAATCCGTGCATTTAGGAGGGTTATTAACCCCTTTCATCCAGATGTCCCTATAAAAAGAGAGACGACAAAACTAGTAAATAAAACGGGACTGGGAGCTAACAAAGAAATGCATCAGGATGTATTTTCAATACTATATAAATGCTGTAATCTTTTACATAAAGCAGCTGCTTCTGTAAAGTTGGCAAGAGTAGGACATGAACCAACATGAAACACATAAAATGTTCCTTCCCTTTGTTCAATCTGCATAACAGGTGAGATTCAATTATGAAAACAAAAGTAAAGATGTGTCTCTATAAAACATGTTTCCTTTATTGCTTAAAGAATACAACTTTGTAATCAAATGAATGTGTATCAATTACAACTAGGTTATCCATGTTTATATTAAGGATTTACCACACAGTCGCATTGCAAATGTTTGATAATACACCAGAGGTGGGCAAAAGAACAAATACAGCCCAGATATCAAAGCATTTTACAAAGTGAAAGTTAACATCCTTAACATTGTGTACATTTGCTTGGATGCACTCTGCAGCCAAGCATCACATAGCACCTACACCTCAGAAAATCACTACTCAGGGGGTGTTATGCCTGATTCATACTTCGTCACACAACGGCGTCGCGTGACGACAATAGCCGACCTACAAGCTCACAACGGGTCTATTTGAGATGCGGTGTGAGCTTGTAGGTCTGCTATTTTTGCCGTGCGACGGAGCATACATTAGGCACTAGTCTGTCCTCTGTCTTTGGTTCTACGAGTCAAAAATAGCCTGATTCTGTAAGGTGTAGCTAGCTAATTAACAATACTGTGGTGGAAAGTAGGAAAAGAAAATGCATCACAGACTGTGCGACAGTGCGACTGAACTAAAATAAAACAAAATGTCCTTTCCATTTTAACAAAAATTCAAATACATATTCACAACCCCTCCAAAGAATCCTCTGGTAAAGAAATATATCAGGAGGGGGGTTAAAGAAACCTTTTTCTTTTTAATTACAGACAAAAAAGGACCACAAGAAAGTTGTAATCAATTGCTCTAAAAAAAAATCCTAGAGCTGTTCTCCTCACCAAAAGTAATCTAGCAAAACGGATAACAAACTTAAGCTAAAGAAGCAGTACCCGAAGAATTGAACACTTGCTGCATTATAGCCAAAATTCACTGACATATCCTGACCTGCTCACCATCATTCTTCAGTGTACCCATAACTCATCTCTAAATCTACAAATCACTCACAACATAAACAATTCCAAGACAAAATTGAACATAACCAACTGGAAAAAGGAAAAGATGAGATGAATCAAAAACTTCATAACAGCATCTTGAATCCAATAATTCATGTGTTCAGGTACTGCTTTCCAAATAACACGTCAAGGCTAGTTGGGAATTCCCCTCAACTTTGATGACACTGTCCATGCCTGAAAGTGCATGTTTGATGCTGGACTGATGTACAACAGGTGTCCAAACAGATTTCTCATCTCTCCGCCAACAGCTGTAGCAGGAGAAGTGACGAAAACTGCCAGAGGAAGGGGATTTGGCCAGGTTTTAAAACGGTGTCTGTCCTGGGGTCACATGTCATCGTCTTCATCTTCATCCTGGGAGGAACCGGCTTGCTGGGCAGCACTGGCTGATGCTGCAGCCATTTGTGCTTGCTGGGCAGCCTGTTGCATCTGCAGCCACTCCTGCTGAGCGAGCTCCGCTTGCTGCTGCCGTGCCTGTCATGATAAAAAACACATTCATGCCATAAAAAACAGGGCCATTGAGATGCACTAGGGCTGGGCAATTAACCGAAAATATACAAAAACAGAGAAAATAGCTGATCTACTCTGCAGGCTCACAGTAGCTCTGCTACTTTCACTGTATATATTTCTTAGTCGTTCATTAATCGTAACTGAGGAATCTTTAAAAAAATTATCGTGATATTGACTTCAAATCGTATTGCCCATGCTAAATTACACACAATCAAATTAGAACTAATAATTGCAAACCCAAAACGATGATATGCTCATTCATTTATATCTTACTTAATTCTAAGACCGCACCTTGGCAAATAACTCCTGCTGTTGTCGAAGCAGCTCTTCCTCTGGAATGCCAAGATTCTCTAGGCGAGAGCTCGCCTTCCTCCTCTTCAGCGCAACGGTTTTACACTCTGCCAGGACATCTTTCACCTCTGTGATGTACGACGCGAAACCGAGGCTCTCCAGCGCTACAACGAGAAGGAGACACACAGAAACTGAAAAACCACCATCAATCACATTAGGAAACTGGCAAGTGTTGCATGGCTTCACACAGTAAAATCCCCACTGTCAATGTATCCATTTGTAACTGTGAGTGTACAGAATGATGTAACCAAATGGACCTGTGTACTAGTGTGTAGTGCAGGGTTCTTCAACACGGGGTCCGGGACCCCTAGGGGGTCCTCAGAGTTACTACAGGGGGGCCGAAAAATCTTTGTGTGATAGGATTTATTTTTTATTTTTTTACATTAAGCACTTCAACCCTAAAATCCCTATTCTGAGGGTAACATTAGCCAAAAATAGCAGATCTACAAGCACACAACGCCTCTGAGGCGTTGTGAGCTTGTAGATCGGCTATTTTCGGCAAAGAGGTTTGATGTAGAAGGAAAAAAGAGCGAGGGGAGGCAGTACAGAGCCAACAATCAAGATGACTAAGTATTGAGGGTTTAAGAAAAAACATTAGTTCACACAACACTGATGAAATCTATGAAAAGGTTTCATCTGCAACACAACTGTATACAATATGTAGAGGGGGCCCCTGCTTCATCTCTCTCTCTCTCAGCTAGGGGGTCCTTGGCCTGGAAAGGTTGAAGACCCCTGGGGTAGTGTACACGCTCGCAGTTAAATGAACACTGTGTGACTGACAGAAGTCACACCCCCCTGAAATTGTCAACTGCAGTACGGGGGCATGTGCCTACCTGGATGTGACTCCCCTGTCACACAATACAGTGTTTTAGTGTTTTTCATGGGTTTATTCTATTCATTCGGCTTCATTGTAATTTATTTATTTGGCCGTGGCGTATACTGCTGTGTTTTTGTTATAAATGATTGATTGATTGAATACTTTAACAAGCTGCAAACAGTACAGCAAGTACAATTGTGCAAGCAATGCTAAAAAGGATAACACAAAAAGACTTGGTGGCTTGTTACTGTTGAGGTCCTAAAATTTTGATTTTAAGCCTCAGGGATTCCCACTCGGAGTGGTATCTGGTAGTCTGCATGTATGTTTGTTTCATGTCCATTTTAAGCATGGATCTTGTGCAACATACCTGCCTCTTGGCCAGTGTGTATACTTGCAAAAGAGACTTTGTACCAAAGTCTTTACTGGTTAAATGAAGGTTATACTATATAGTACACAGCGGTTCTCAAAGTGGTTTCCAGGGAGGGACTCTCAGGGTTCCTTGAGGGAGTCTGTAACTCTGACAGAATACAAATGGGACCAAATGGACCATAACGGGTCCATTTGTATACCGTCAGTCAGAGTTAAGGGGAGACCTTGAAATGTAAAAGTTTGAGAACCACTGATATGATAGGAGAAGCGAACACAAGGGACTGACCATTGATGACATGCTCGGGAGATATGGTCTTCTTCTCCGACTTGTTGCATATCTCGTTGGCCTCTGACGAGATGAGGTGGATGAACTCTGTGCAGCAGTTCACCACCAGCTCCCTGGCATCGTTGGCAACCCGCACGTTGGGGAGGGTCTCCTTGATCATCTTGTTGATGGCTGCCCTGGGGATGGTCAGGTCGTCATCGTTCCCAGAGGAAGAAGCCATCGTGGTGGGGGTGCTCGTAGGGCTGTCACGATTACAAAAGCCAGGTTGGCGATTAATTGTCAAACAAATTATTACAATTAACGATATAATTGTGTTTTTTTGGCATTGAACATTGGAACATATGAATCCAAATGTAATTTCTCTTTTCCTTTTAGGCTTTGTAATCAAACATTTCACATGGCAGATATATGACAGATAACTTAAATATACAAAGAAATTACATATTTAATATTTTTATACATATTTCCCCCCCATTTAAATAGCGGAAATAGCTGATCTGCAAGCTTACAACGCCTTAAAAAAAGCAGAAATACCAGATCTACAAGCTTACAACAAGTCACATAGTGACACGTTGTAGGCTTTGCTAATTTTGCTTTCTCTTTGACGATTATGACGATAATGCAAAAAACTATTGCGGTTATCTCAAATAATTGCGATTAGACGATTATGGAACAATTGTGACAGGCCTAGGTGGTGTTGACAAAAACGACAGCAATTGGTGTAAAAAAAAAAAAACTAAAAAAAGATGCTCACAGCTGACTGCGAGGGTCCTCGGTGTTCGCGTTATCTAGACACAGATATGAAAACTACAGCAGTCTGACTGACAGTGCTCTAGTCTAGTTGAAGTTAGCTCAGATGCTGGACAACATGGCTATGGGCTAAACAATGATGAACGCTCCCCTAAGTCTTGTTGGATCCACCATTTGAGACGCCGACCGCAACAGATCGCTGCCAGAATACTGTGGATTTGTTCTGTCAACCGCGGACCCAAAGGAACCGACCGTATCACCCCGAACCTCACTTACTAATTCATCTCTAATGTTGTTCCATTGTGGCCAACATTAGCCGAAATCTGTCCCGGATGCAACGTCAGACTAAAGGCGGATATACTTCTGGGGGGTCTTGACTAATTTGCTTCACGGGTGATACCGCCATCTAGTGGCCATTCGCTGAATATTCAAATAGGGCTCCAGCGCTAGTCTACAATTCTACCAGTTTATACTTCCAGTGGTTCCCAAACTGGGGGTCGGGATCCCCAGGGGGGTCCCCAAAAGATTTTGGGGGTCCCCAGATGATTAGCTTAATGTGCAACATTGTTTTCTCACTCAACAGTAAACAAGCCAACATACAGTATAAGTGTATACAGGGTACCTGCACATTTCTAAAGTGACAATTTAAGGACTTTTAAGACCTTTTTAATACCAAATTGGACAAACTGTCAAATATGACATAAAAAAGAGGCAAACATTGTGAAAATAGCCGATCTACAAGCTCACAACGCCTCATAGAGCGAGGCGTTGGGAGCTTGTAGTTCGGCTATTTTCACGATATTTATTTGTGGAACCGAGTCTAACTAAATGTAATGCCTACATATTTAATGCCTGTAGTAGTGCCTACAATTCCAAGTGCTTGTCCCCAGTTCAAATATGATTATTTTGGGGGGTCGCGGCCTGAAAAGTTTGGGAACCCTTGTTATAATACAATACAAAATATATCTTTTGTGAATCGATATATTATTATATTCGGATTATATAATAATATTATTATTATTATATAATAATAAACTACTGTATCAAACAAAATGCTAAAATTGCTCAAAGTATTGTACAACGCATTGCCCTGGCTGGCAGCAATGACTAAATACACAAAGACTGAATCTATTTTGTAAGCTTGTATTTGTAATTTGTTGTTCTATGCACCTGTGTTCCTTTGTATGTTTGTCTACTTCACTTATACAGTAAGGAGACAGCTGAATCCCAGATTAAGATATTTGTAATCAGTGTCAGTGAACCTGTTGCATAACAACTAATCAAACCTGTTTTGTCTGCTTTACAACAATGTTAAACTTTATAGCAGCCAGTTATAATGCCTGGAATACATGAGCCGTAGACACCATTGAATTTGTATTTATTTACAAAAAATATATGCTTACCTCTTCTGATGTAGGCCAACTGACCTCATCAATGCCCTTCACAGTTTTAATTACATTTCATAATGGTGTTATGTGAGCTTTGGTGGCTTAGAGAATGAGGATACTTAGGTGGCCAGATTAATATACTGTATGGCTTAAAAGCTTCAGGAAGGTCTTGAAGAGTTTAAATATATATAGATACAGTATGTCATTCCATGAAAATCTATTCAGCACTTCATACTAAGTAAAGAATACATCAATTGTGTCCCCTTTTAGTTGTTGGGGTATTTCCCAAGTACATTTGCACATACTGTACCATATCCCCTGCATTTACCCAACCTAACTATTAGGAGCACTGTGTATGCCATTAATAATAAACTCTTGGGGGTAATATATAAAACAATTCTGAGAGCTCAGACTAAAATTATCAATAAAATAATCAAACATCACAAAATAGTCTAAAGTCAAACTACACAGAGAAAAAGTAGCAGACGACATTAAACAAAATCCCAAATTTAACCCAAGATGACTGGTGCAATATTAGAGGATAATAGGCTGGCTCTAATTGTTCTTGTCCTTATCCTTATCCAATGTGAAGCTCTTGCGACTTCTACTCCGGCGCAGCAGTTTGAGAAAGTTCAGACTAGCATTGAAGACCTTGTCATGTTCGAACACCATCTTGTAGAAGGCATCGATAGGGAGATCACCGTCGGGGTCAGCATATTTCAGGGTGGTCATGGGAGTGTACAGCCTGTTCGTCTGGTGACGGAATGGTGGGTCGGCCATGGTGATGATCTTGTGGGTATGCTATGGGAAACAAAACACAATCTATAGATTAACTGCCTCAACAATAATACATTGACCATATTGCTCTTAAGTCATATTAGGGGGTGGCGAATATGGTCAATTAGATCAATAAGGCTTAAATATGGTCAATTAGCCTATATTACAACACTGATTTGTTTTACTAAGTAGTAAACATGTCAAAATTGGAACAATTGTCCATGGCATTATTAAAGATGAGCCGAGCTTACCTCTGCGACATCTTCAGGTGTCTGTCCAAGGGTCTCAAAGATCTGTTTGTAGTTCTTCAAGTAGATGTTAGTGAACATGTTAGCAGTCACTTTGTCAGCTTTGCTGAGATCAGCCTTCAAACCATCCTCATACACCTTGTGCTCAAACTCTGTTATCACAGGCCCTGGCTCAATGAGGCTAATACTGAGGAAGCAAAAGGAAGTGAAGTACAGCATGGGTGTGTGTGATCACATCACTTAACTCAAGAAATGTGTTTTGGTGTCTAGGTTCGAAAAATTATAGAAAGTAGTTCAATTGACTGTAAAGGTGGTACATTTTGATTTTAGAAAAATAATGATCTGCTCTCGTATTGATGAAACCAGCCTGAAGGACATTTATTTTGCATGATATTCTGTTGCAAGAATAAAGCTTGCACTAAATATTCATAGATGTGTTTGTTGTTCCCATTATCCATCATGACATGAAATGATGGTGGAATATTGCAGTCAATAGTGTGCAGATGTCGGTGACGTTGACAACTGGGCCACAGGTGTTGGTTTGCATGCATGTAATCAGCCTTTAAGGGAAGCTCACTCCAAGAGGAATTATTCGTCATTTACTAATCCTCCTGGTCTCATGAGGCCAATTTAAGCCACAATGTACGAACAACACTAAAATGAAAGCAGCATGTTTTGTCCGTGTGTGTTCACCTGAAGCAGCACTTACTTGAGATTAAACCTCAGGGCTTGTACTGCCAAGCTTTCACAGAAGCCCTCCACCGCAAATTTGGAAGCAGCATAGACGTCGTTGAACAAGATCCCTGAAAAACAACAGAACTGTGTGTTAAAGTACTTGGTTCCATATTACCACAAATGGATTTTCTCACGCATTTCGTTCCTCACCCTGGATGCCCATGACACTGCTGATGACAACGATATGGCCTTTTTTCCTCTTCTTCATATCGGGGAGGACTTCCTTGAGCAAACGCACCAGGCCAAAGAAGTTGGTGTCCATGACAGCCTTCATCTCATCTATAGACTGACACTCGATGGGCCCAATCAAACCCGTCCCAGCGTTACTGACTGTGAGAGGAATTCAGTATGGTAAAGAATGGTGAGGCCAATGTAACAGCTCATTCATTTAAAGTTAACCCTGTTACAGTCTACATGGTAGGTTGGAAAGAAATGTAGCCTACTCAAGAGTCCATATCAGGATACTGGCAAAATAGAGGAATAATTCAGTCATTCTTTCAATAAAATTCACTTTTGTATATATTACCAAATCACAACTGTCTCAACGAACTTTACACACTGTATAGAGCAGAGACACAATGTTTCCACCGTAAGCCATTAAGGATTTGGTGACAGAGGCAAGGAAACTCTCCCCTTTAACGGATAGAAACCTCGAGCAGAACCAGGCTGAGAGCTACCATCTGCTTTGACCATGTTGGGGGAAAAGGTTTACCGTGGGTTTTCATTTTGAACTAGATAGTTGTGAACTTGTGACTTACTAAGGATGTCCACTCGACGCTCAGGCAGACTGTCCACACAGGCTTTAATGGATTGCTCATCACACACATCCAGTTGTTTGACTTTTAGGGTCCTTCCCAAAGTACGACTTGCTTCTTCGACAAGTTGCTGTCCTTTAGACAGAGTCCTCATGGTGGCATACACTATGAAACACAGCATGCATCAATTTAACAAACCTCCAATCTGTTGTCCTACCTATGATATGCATGTGCTGGAAAGGGACACACAGATCACACGGCTACCACTGGACAAATCAGTTTAGTCAGATACTACCACAATTTATCATTAACTTAAGCCAAGCCTATATAGGCCCTACTTCTAACAGTAAAACAATTGTCGATCTATAAACTCACAAACGCGTTGTGAGATTGTATTTATACTATTGTTGGTCAAAAAAAATAAGATTAATAAAATATTAATTTATTATAATATAAATAATACTTTTATTTAAATTGCATTCTTTACTTCAATCCTTACCCATGAACCTCTTCTTCTCATCCTTTGCAATGCGGACAGCCAGGGCTAACCCAATGCCAGAGGAACAGCCTGTGATGAGCACTACCTTCTGGTTCATAATGACTGAATGAGTGTTTCTCTCAGCTCCAGCAGATAAGACTGAAACATAAGCAAGTAGAAGTGCTTTAACAGCTCTGTTCTTTAATCCGCAAGCGTGCAACTCAGCACAACTGGCTATATGCCCTAAGTGCATATAGCTATAGGCACATTATCATCAAGCATGGCTGACACATGGCTCTGACTCACCGAGGGTTTAGGCTATATGAGATAAATGATTATCTGTGCAATGATTGACGAGATTTGAGATATATCCCCTCAGTGGAGACACAAACATACATGTCCACAACAGAAATCAAGATCACAGATGATAGAAACCATATGAAAGGGAGGATGGCTGGCCGGATTTGGAATAGGAAGCAATTAACCATGAATTCTTACCTCTGCTCTGAGTTTGAGATTATTAGAAAATATTAAAATCAGAAAGGAATATAGCAAGAACAGAGCAAATACTGACTGTGCAGAAGTTAGAAGACCACAAGGGCTTATGAAAGAATCCCTAAAATTACACAATCACAGACACTATTACAAATAAGAATAGATTCAAATCTGTTTGACATGCAGTACATACATACAGTACATACGTACATACATACATACATACATACATACATACATACATACATACATACATACATACATACATACATACATACATACATACATACATACAACTAGAAAAAATGCAATGTGACTTTTTTTATTTTTAAAAGGAGGTTTTATTAAAACAGTAAAAATGGGAAACCCTGCAACAAAGTTTGAGTCCACACAGTCCAATTTGGAAAGGTGGCAGTGTCCTCCACAACATTTTCTTTGTGCCAGACAGAGCTTAATGCATCAAAACTGACCAATGCTTACAAAGTTTCCAAGACATCATAAGGTGACATTCTAACTATGGTAAATAGTGCATAGTTCTTAGCTACCATATACTGTAACAGTCTATCGCTGACATCAATTTATCATAGACCACTGTGAAATCAAGAAAATAACATTTCAAATCAAATATTTATTCACGAACGACAAGGTGCCACACTAGCCTTCATTTAAAGGTTAGAAAACATGATGTTTAGGTCAGACAGTGGGATCTTCATTAGACATAATCTTAATATGTGCTGTATGTAGTATGTCTGATGACGTTCCGCTGTGAATACAAGGATTTAATGGAAAGTGTAGCACCATGTCATTCATGGACGTTCTCTTTTCTGCAATGTTGCGCACAGATCTTTCTACAAATATAAAATCTAATATTTGTAAAATTAATTCAAGCAGCAAATTGGTCCAAAACCTTCTATATAAATATGACAGGATATTCTATTTTGTTATATGGCGAGGTCGAACTTTAAGGGAAAAGATTTTCAACCTAAATCCCCATTGTTTTGATGTGAGGAGATACCAAATATAGTGTGGCAAAAAAATACTGTCCTCTGTGAATTTCTTCTTGACATATGAGGTTGTGAAACAATGATGTAAGACACGTCATTTCAGGCGTACATTCTGTATGCTCGATGATGTGAAACAATGGGATTTAGGTTGAAAATGGTCAAAGTTTACCTTCTAAGATTATAAGAACTGTGTGCTTACTGTGATACAGTAACTTGCAGATGCGTTTGCATTGTGTGTTTCTGGGGGTTTTCTTTAAGCCAAGCATCAGCAGGTAGGCAGAGTGTGGGTGTGCATTTGACTGTGTTTAGAAGTTGGCCCGGATGCGCTCCAATGGGTCTGTGTCCCACATCTTGGAGTCCCAAGCCTGGAACCAGCCAGTGAAAGTGGGTGGCTCTGCCCCCTGCTTAGTTGTCGTGATGGGAGTACCACGACGACCGGAGGGGTCAGAATCCACATAGTCTTTAGCTGTTAAAAAAAGAAAGAAGCATAGTTGAGTACAGGCATCTTTTGGTAGTCACAGTAATGGTTGTGATGGGAATACCACAACGACTGTAATGCGTTTATACGTGTAATGTATGTATGTATGTATGTATGTATGTATGTATGTATGTATGTATGTATGTATGTATGTATGTATGTATGTATGTATGAATGTATGAATGTATGAATGTATGAATGTATGAATGTATGAATGTGATAAACAAATCCTGGGACCCCTGACACCAGAGGCCCCTCATAATAAATATTGCTGTGTTTATCCTACCAATTTTGCCTGCTCCAGTTCTCTCCACCTTGTTGGCTTCGTTGCCGATCCAGAGGAAGATCTGTTGTGGCAGGAGACAGAGGAAGATACAACCACATGAGATTTAGGGATAAGGAAACAATAAAAGATCTCGGGAGAGCGTGGACCACTTCCTGAATAATGATGGCATGCCAAGGAGCTTACCTGATCCCAGGTGTCCACAATCATAACATCATCGGTTGCCAGATCCATCTGCGTGAAATCCCCAGGCACCTCTTCTGCCTGACAAAAAATGTAATACATTATACTGTCTGATTTCAAATGCTGCCTCACAGCACTTGCAAAACAAAGCTGCCAAATAGTCAATAACTCAATGACTTCAAATGGTTTGGAAAGTTATATACCGGTACTCACTATGAGTCTGCCAGTTTTGTTTGAACAGCCAAACAGTCGAGGTGGCTTCACCACCTTCTGCAGGCTCCTGGATGTCTGGTAATCCTTCTTCCCTCCCAGTGCTGACCAGAAAGCAGCTGGGGAGAGTGCAGTAGTACTGTATGAAACACAATTCTATCATACTATCATCACAGAGTAAAAGAAATTTCCTATTGACAGTATTCACCTGGCTCCTTTCCCTCAGCCACTGCAGTGACACTGCCTCCGAGCAGGCCGGTGACATACTTGGCCGCACTCGTCTCCTCGTCTGTGGCCCCGACTCCCTTCCACACGAATACAGAATCCAGTGACTTCAGCACAAACACATCGTTAGTGTTCAGAGAGGAAGCAGAGGGCTGCACCTAGATCAGTAAAAGGGAGAAAAGAGAGATAGATTCAGTTTAAATGGGCTTCAATGTACCATTTGCTGAATTTGAGAACATTATTGTTGCTTGACACTGATCATCCACCCATCAGTATAGTTTATATGCAATGTGATGGAATGGCCTTGCAGCTACATGTAGTTGTTATATTTGTGTGTTTTCATCTACAAGGCAATCCTAAATTGGACTAAATTGTCCAGTTATCTTTGAAGCCTCCATAACTTTGTAGTTAACAGTTACCAAACACAGTCCAGCAGCCAGTAACCTTTTAAAGTTCCCAGGGTTGTTTCCACATTAGGAGGTGCTGGTACCACTCAGGGAGTTCAAGACCCTGATTAGAGATGTTTTAAAGGAGGAGTGTTGACCATAGCCTGTTTTTTGTTTGTTTTTGTTTTTAAATAGATGTCTTGGAAGATGTTTTAATATAATGGGATAATATGTGTCAATGTAACAAAAAGTTAGACAAATGTTAAAAGCAGTTCTGCTGCCTTTCTTGTACAGGTCTCCCTAGACAAAGTGATGAGAGGCAATGGTCTTTTTTTCCAGTTAAATAAAGATTACACACTGATGGATAAAAGATGTTCTTCATGACAGCATGAGGTTAAATGGCAAGTTATAATAAGGAGTTTTAGATACAGTATGTTCAATGTAATACGTTGGGCTTACCTCAACAGCTCTTGTGGCTTTGGTGGAATTCTGGCGGATGTGGAAAAGTCGTGTGCCACCAGCCTGGCTCTGTCCCCCTTTTCTAGACGTCCCACCCAGGTAGATGATCAGAGGCTTCCCCTTGAACAGACTCACAAAGTGGGGTGGCTCTTGGCCGTGCGTGACACGTACCTTTGGGAACAAAAATGTGAAACAACCTCAACAAACCCATTTTACCTACAGTACACATACTAATAGAAGACAGGGTTGTTAGGAATAGCATCTCTAGATCAGTAGCTTTCAGATACTTTTGCACTGGAATCTGAATTCTGTCAAGTCAGGCCTTAATATTAAAAAACACAATGTTCCTCTGTTAAAGTTCATTGTCTTTCACCCATGTTTGGGTCCCACTTTTTTAATTAAGGAACACTGCACTTAGCTCCCATAGCTTGAATGGAAGTGATATTCACTAATAATAACCGTATATAGTGTTCTGTGCAATAAATGTCTTACCTGGACAGGTGATCCCCCCATGGAGTCGTCCAGTTTGACGGTGAGGAAGGCTGAGCCAGCCAGTTCATCCTGTGTGCACTTCACCCCTTGCCTAAGGACAGCAAAACCGCCACACTTTTGAAAATGTATGTCAGAAATGAAGAGGAATGTTGTAACTGATTCCTCATACTGTAACTGCATGACATGGGAACTGTACTGCCCTCAACCACAAAGCTCTGAAGAGGGTCAAGCGTAGAGCAGGGGTCTTCGGTCTCGTTTTTCAGAGAGATGAAGCAGGGACCCCCACAACTTTTTCATAGATTCCATTTAGCTTCATTATTTGACGATCATCAGTGTATTTTGGATTTATGTTAATGTGTATTTTCAGATATTTAACCACTTAAACAGTCAATACTTAATACTCTTGACATTTCACTCTTACTTAGTACTTAGTCTGCTCTTTTTCCCCTCTACACCAAACCTCTTTGCCAAAAATAGCCGATCTACAAGCTCACAGTTTGTAGATCTGCTATTTTTGGCAAAAAGTTCTCCTCATAATATGGATGCTAGGGTTCAAGTTGTTAATTTTAAAAAAAAACAAAAAAATTCTATCATACAAAGGCGATTTGACGGACCCCCTGGCCTGTAGTAACTCTGAGCCCCGTTGAAGACCCCTGGCCTAGAGCATCAGTGGATGTGAGCTTTTATCCATCTCTATATAAATAAAAACTATAATATATAGTATATTAATTACTCTTGTGTACTTGTATATGAGATGTAACGAGTAATCGTGATTCATTTGAAGTCCACAGCGGTTGCGATTTCACCGCTGTGTGGCCACATGAGGGAGCACTAACCAGGTGTAGATGATGTGCTGCTCTCGTCCGCGTACATTGTAGGTGTACAGCACCAGATAGCAGTCCCCTCCGTAGAACTGTCCGTAGCTGGATTGGTCCACAGAGACCTTCTCGCCCTCCTCCACGCGCCAAATCTACAGACACACACCATTGCCATGAATTACTAAGTATAATACACAGTGTGCTGACATCATCAAGTGTAATCCTACTACTTGACGCACCTGGACTTTTCCGGAGCCATCGTCCACCATGCCATGTTGGGCAGCCATGGTCTCATTGCTGTGCAGGGCGGAAGCATCAAAAGGGATCTGCTCCACCCGGGCAATGCGGCCCACGGTGTGGGGCCGCCTGGGGCCCGTGGTCTGGTCCTTGTCCATCCAGTTGCAGAAGAACTGCTTGAACAAGGTGGTCTCACTCCCTGCCGGCATCACTTGTATCTGTTCATGTCAGTAACAGATAAACGATTCATAGATGGACACTTTGATTTGCAAATGCTGTTTTTCCAGCACAGATTCCAGATGGAAGCAGATGGATCAGACTTCATCATTACAGAACCGTACCTGGGTGTGCTTGGGGTAACCTTTGTCTTTAATGAACTGCTCTGCAGCCTTGGCAGCAGCGCGGCGCTCTTCTGGATTTGCATCGGGTCCTGCAGATTACAGTAGGAGTGTGGTTCTTTGGTTAGAGACCTGTCACTTATGAAATGCTGATGCATGTATGAGTCATGTTCCTCTTTTTGTTGAATGAGAAGAAAGCCACAGTAATCAAGGGGCCAACAAACAAAAGAAAGTGGTCTGACTGGATTAATATGTTTGACTGATTTGGGAAAATTCCAATTATTCCATTAATAACCCAATACCTTTCCAGACAAAGATCTTCTTGTCTGAGCCATTATCCAAGATGTAGCATTCACTGAGGGAGAGCATTTCTTGTCTGAAAGGGTTGGTCTGAGCTACCACTGACATCTTCATGGAGCCAGCAGCATCAGAGATCTACAAAATACACATAAACATGTGTATCAGTCTTCTGGAGGCTAGTATACATTACTGAATTTACAAAGCAATTTACAATTTTTCATGTAAAACACAGTTTGTAATGCTTCTTACTTTACATTGTACTCACCTGGTAGAGAGTTCCCTTTTTCTGGTTGGCCGTCTCTGCGGATTCATCATCAGGGCTTTTTGATGGGATTTCAGGCTTTGGTCCAAGAGCCTATAAATAAAACACACACAAACAAATGAGTGACCCTTAAACACAGTCAAATCCGTAGTTTGACTGGGTAAGAGCTCACCGACATCCTGACATGACTCAGACAAACGCTTGGTGTTGTCGCAACACCAGCTATTCTGCTCTGCACAACGGAAAAGTTGACTCACGTTCAGGACATCCTCTGGTTCACTTCCCTCGTCGACCATACGCATCTTGGCGCGGCCTTTCCGCTCGTTGTCCCGAATATCGATGGCCACTTGCAAAGCCTTCACGCGTTCAAAGTGGTTACTTTCACTGCCACACCAATTGTAGATGTCCTGTAATTTGAGAGACACGGTGCACAGGGAGGATGAGATTAACATCATGGCGGTATTGTTTTTAGTCGATGTGTTGGTGTCTATAGTCACTCGTCCCACCTGAACTCACCTTTCCCAAGTCAACGATGAAGCAGTCTCCTTTGTTGAAGCTGGCCCAGGACATGTCCACCTCTGTAGCCCTGATGACTCTGCGGCCCTTGACATGCAGCAGGCGTTTGACATTCATGTCGTTGGTCACCACATGCTGGAAGCCCGAAGCCACTCCACCTTGCTGTGACACAAGTCAAATAAATGTTTTGGCTTTTATGCCTTTATTGACAGGACAGTAAGCTGACAGGAAATGGGGAGAGAGAGATGGGGAGTGACATGCAGCAAAGGCTGTCGGGATCGGGACTCGAACTTGCGACACGCTGTCAGGCTACACTGAACCTAGGTGCCTGGACCGCTACGCTGCTACGCCAGCGCCAGCGGTCCTTCTTTCTGAAGGCCAACTGCCACCGTGGGTTCCCACCGAAGATTTCTGATTTGTTTTTGTTTTGGAAATGTTCTAAATTTCAATACAGCAATGCATTGATATTAAACACATTAAATGTACTTTAGGTCATTTCTACTTTTGAATTCTTGAATATTTACTTTGTCCACCACTGCGATTATGGTTCGCTGGCATCACTGCCTCTATTTTTCCACAGGCTTGGTTCAGTTTGGCAGATTTGCTGCCATTTAGTGTTGGAATAAGACAGTCATGAGTTTTCCTCAGCCTGTTTTCCATTTCAAACTCTCCATGGAAATCCCTTCAGTGGAAGCCCTGTGAGAGCAACCAGCTATTACTCTGGAATGTTCTAGAGATAGCGCTATGAGCATTTTATTCACTGTATAAACTGTATGTTTTCAGACTGGTACAATAAACAAACTGTATTGTTTGTTTATTGTTGTAATAGTGTTTCATGCTGCTCTATTGCACAGCTCAATCTTGGAAAAGAACATTTCAATATCAATGAGTATTTTACCTAGTTAAATAAAGGATAATGATTAAAAAAATGTCCTGCACTTGTGCCAAATACAACCACATCAATATTTATTAATTGAACAAAATGCAACCTTTTCATTTACATCAACCAGATTTAGGATCTATTATTATTAAAGGTTAAGCTTATCGAGACAATTCCGGTCTCAGAGTTGAACCGTATGGACATGGGTAAGTACTGTACTGTGCCATGATTGAGATTTTGTGCCTCATTCGTCGTCTTGTCTAGATTTGGTCATTCTATGTGTATTATGTTCCTGCAGGTATAGTTTTCTTTGTTCTAGGCTCCTGTCTGCCTCAGCTGTGTCTCATTTGTAATCCCCCATGTGTATATCACTCTTGTTCCCCAGTTAGTCCTTGTTGGATCAGTGCTCTGTGTTACAGTACATGTTGTCTTTGTTTTCTGTGTGTCACCTGCATTAAAACATCCGGTACGGTACTGGGTTTTTGATCACTACCTGCCTCACTGTCCTGCACTTAGGTCCTCACCACACCAGCACGTGACACACTGGAGAGGATTCATAACTGTGTATTATGCTTTGTCCCGATAGTAACAGCAGGAACCTCAGTGTCCCCGTCAGAATAACATTGACAGTCCTGCATTATAGTATTAGAAAGTATAATCTTTCTGAATCTGTATTGATAAGAAAATGATGTAGCGATGTAGGTGTTTGCTGTGCAAACGGTACAACAATGTTACACCACATGTCTACACCAAATCTTGTGAGCTTGTAGATTGGTTAAGTCAGATACCTTGTACTTCACTCCAGACTTGAAGTAGCCCAAAAATGTGAGTGACTCATGTTGTTGAACATCGTGGAATTGTACTGGTCCTCCGCCCAGGAAGTCATCAAGCTGGGTGGCAAAGATGGCAGCCGCGCCTTTCTCATCCTGGGAACTCTCTGCTCCTATGGTATAAGTGACAGTTCATTGAAAACTACTTGTAAGAATATAACAGGAAACATGTATGTTCATCGCGGGGTCCATGCATGTAATCCACTTGGAGGGACATGCATTATTTTAAGAGTTAATTAGACAAAGTCTCATCATCTGAATCAAATCGCCAAATTGTTCTCTTACCCAGCCACATGTGAATGTTGTACGAGAAACCCGCGCTGGTGTATAGCAAGATATAGGCATCGCCGGTGTAGAAGTCTCCATGAAGCTCTTTAGGAAGAGGCTTCAAATCCATCTTCTCCACCCGCCACACCTGCAGGCCGGGCTCCTTCCCTGCCACCTCAAACTCTTTGTGATGCACCATCGCGCTGATGGGCAAAGAAGAAGAAGATTCACACTGAACCATGTCATTACACAAACTTTACACATGTTAATATACAGTACAAAATTGTGTTTTCACTTTCACTTTAATTTATGAATTATAAAAATCATGTAAGGACAGAAAAACTGCCACTATCACCAACCACTTAAACCCCATATGAGTCCTACAGGCCGATCTACAAGCTTACAATGCTGTTTTAAGCTTGTAGATGTGTTATTTATTCGAAGGTTTTCCCTGGAATACAGATGCTGGGATTTAAGTAGATAAAATACAAGTCTCAAAGGTTTCCTCTTTTTTGCACTCTCCCACTTGGATTCCTTTCAAAAGCTGAACTTTATGTTGCATAACATATAAATAGTGTACAGCTCTCCAAGTTAGGCTTTTAATGTCTTTTGTGTGCAATGTCCTCAGTAGGCCTGGGACGATATGAAAATGTAATGTCATGATTATCCTGGCCAAAATTATTTGGATTCACATCATTATCCCGATAATCATAAAAAATATGCTTAGACTCCTAAAATGGCAATATAACCCATAATCCTCAGTGTGCATGCATGGAATTGTTTGCTCAAGACATGTATGCTATGTTATGAGCCTTATTGGTAGGCTATGTATGTGTAGTGTGCTGCAAAAAAGTTATGAAATGGTGCATGAAACTAGTAACCTAAACCTATTGTATAATTCTATCAAAGGTGTCAATTATGATGTTCCCTCTCAACATCCCAAGATTTCTAAAAAATACTTTTTAGATGCAGTTTTGAATTTGCAATTCTCTATCCTCCAAAATGCCATTTAAAACTGCAAATGTGCAAATGCATAATAGTCTGTAGTTCTACAACCTGGTTTGATATTATTACCATTACATCATAATTTGTGCTGTAGGGTGGAGAAAGGTCACAGTGTGTCATTAGAGACAGCATCATGTAAATGATGGTAGGACGCATATTGTCTTGAGAAGTTTCATCGAATGATCGACTATATCATTTTAAGACCCATTTCTCCAACGACTCTATTGCATAAGCCAGAGCTTATTAAGTTGACTTAATTTCATCCAATAACCAGTTTCTGCGGGTTGGAGGAGGCTATGAGTAACACGCAAAGAATTCAAGGGTGTGAAGATACAGCCTAGACCTGCAGCGACATGCTGGAGAAGTAGAGAATAGGCTCAGTGTGTCACTGGAAGACACAGTGTCCATCATTTCATGATTGTCAAAATGAGCTAAAATAAATCACATCTATACTTTCTGACACTCATTCTACAACTATTTAGTGTGCACCGAAACAGTGTTAATTCGGCTATTTCCTACCTGCAGCCAGATGATTAAAACAAGTAATCAGAAGCTGGTAGAGTGGACAGACAGGTAGTTCCAGTTCCAGATGTCCGCAAACTCGTGTGCGAATACAAACCAAATCTGTTTTATAGCCTGGAAGGCTGGAAAAACGGCATCATTATGCTGGCAGAGAGGCGTGTCTAGCCGCATCCCATCCACAATGTGTGGGATGGGTCATCATGGGTGTGTTGCTGAAGACGCCCTTAAACCAAACCAAACACGCATGCACACGCGCGCGTTCGCAGACTTCGCACGCGCGCGCAAGCCCAGTCAACCCACACACACACACACACACACACACACACACACACACACACACAGAGCTTGGTTAGTTACATAAAGAAAAGGAGAAGAGCATAATAATATATCTACATTATACAGTAGACTATGTTGAATGTCTTGTAATAGGCCTATTTTTTTTCTGTGTTGACAGAAATTACTTAATGAGATGGTGAGAAATAGAAAAAATAAAAAATAAAAAATAAAGAATGAAAATAAAATAAAAACGTTTTTCTGTCTGTGCCTTCTTGGGATCAAGGTGCATAGTGCTGAAGCAATGTGAAGGTTCATCACAGGGTTGTGCGTGACTGCTTGTGCCTGATTTATACTTCCCTATTATAAAAAATATAGTAGCCTAGTAAATAACTGATCTACAAGCTCACAACATGTTAAATCGCAACGTGTTGTGAGCTTTAGGTCTGCTATTTTTGACTGGTGACACCATCATACAATGGAGGTGGAGCATGAAATAAACATAATGTAGATGGCTGCATGATTTGAATGACCTGCTGGCTGTTAAGCTTGAGACAGAATCTATATAGCACACAGCACAATGTCAATTTAAATCTGGATGGTGCGCAACACGTACTGAGTTGAATTAAGTCTCATGATTCTGTGTGCAGTACTAGTGTGCCAGAAAGCTGTCAACAGGTTGGGTATTTGGCCTCTCAGATTAGGGCCAGGTCCTTCACTCTCCCTACAACCACACAGCTGAATCAGCACATTCTACCTCATTGTTTGCTATGCACACAGCAGCACACAATCCTTGTTGAAGCCATCTGCACACACACTTTCATTCATCCACCTATCTCCCTCTGTCACACACACACACACACACACACACACACACACACACACACACACACACACACACACACACACACACACACACGCACACGCACACACACACACACACACACACACACACACACACACACACACACACACACACACACACACACACACGCACGCACGCACGCACGCACGCACGCACACACACACACACAGTCTACACACAATTCTCTCCAGCCCCAATAGTTTGCATAACATGAAGTCTGCCAACTACTATGTTCTCACTTGATTGGGCACATAACTTTGGTGCTGGTGGTTTTGCACAACTGGAGTTGCTGGTTATTGTAATTCTGAGGGTTTCTAAAATGAACAGGACTAACACCATTCACAGACCAGGCTTCAACAAATGTTGTGTATTTGTAGTATGTACTCTGAATGTACCTTGGACAGGTTTCTCTTGAAAAATAGATTTTCAGATGTTTTTACCTCGTTTAGATAATGGTGTGATAATTAACAACATTCCACCACTCTTTAGGCCGGTGCAAGTTTCATCGTGTAGCATGGATATCAGATGAACAGAGAATATACAGTATTTGGAGGTAGCATCAGATCAAAATCTCCCACAGTACAGATCCTTATCCACTTCAGATTCCAATTCGGCAGACGTTGCGCTTGCATGAAACAGGAATGCAAATCACAAGGACCTCATGAAAGAGTTGAAAGGGGACATGACATCAAAAGTTACTGGCATAAAGATCTGTCACTTTTCACCCTCAATTCCTGGAAGAATGGTCACTGGCATCATTATATTAACAACAGAACAGTATTTACCTCAGGTCTGATGCATCTGCAGATGGTATAAACAATTAATAGTTGTACAGTAGGTATTTCATGCAAAGCTGGATGATTGGGGCTCAATGTGTTATCCCATACCAAACAAATGGAACTTGATCCCTGGCTAATGGACGTTGCAGGTTCATAATAATACATTTAGGATAAGAATAATAATAACAACAGATGTACAGTAAGTCTCTTTTAAATTAGATGTTGGTGAGAAGTGCTACCTTATCTGATTTCCTGTTTTTCCGATCATAAGTCATAAAGTATATTTATATTGGCGCCATTTGGAACACAAGGACCAAGTGAAATAGCTAAACGTTTTAGAAATGCTGAAAGGGTCAGGTATTACCTCAAAGGTATTTGAGGTATATGAATTTGCCTGAGGGGTTCATTTGAACTGCAGGTCAGGAGTGGTTATTTGTTGGCAGATGAGTCTCATCTCATTGGCATGCTGTCGGGTGTACTGTGTCTTGCACTGGAGATGTGACTCTTGAGTTGTGAATCTTTTCCCTCAGTGTGACTAGATGAGACCTGCTCTCTTTCAAACCCAGAGGCAAAGGGTCATTATCAGGCTATTCTGCAGTTTATCCAGACGTCACACTCTCCCTGTCTGGAGATGGTGTGATTTTCACAGGGTTATAATAGCCAGAACAGACTCAGCAGTGTAACAGCACAAAATAAATCCAATCCAGATACTAGTTCCTCATTGTGATGTACAGTAATAATGATAATTACTAGAAAAAGTGCTCCTCGGAGCACAGGTCTCCGCCAGGTCAGGTACGTTATTGTGGCCTCCTGGTGGCGCTATAATAGGCCAATGTGAAAAGGGTGGCCGTTTCTTCTTAGGCCTTTCACGGCAATCGGACACTGCATTCATGATTTGAGGCATTTTGTTCCAAAAATGTATTTTGCTAAATTGGACCTGCTGGTGGTGCTATAACAGGCCAATGTGAAAAGGGTGGCATTTCTTCCTGGGCCTAGTGGGAAATTGGGAATGTGTCACGGAAATCGCAAGCTGCGTTCATGATTTGAGGCATTTTGTTCAAAACGGACCAATCCTGCAAACTTTGGAAGCCAACCTTAGCCAATGAGGATGGAATATGGGAAATCGGACAGATCCGTGTTGATCACATGACTATAGAGATACTGTGTACCGATTTGCATGACGTTTGGATAGAATCTGTAGGAGTAATGGGGAATAAATGGGTTTTGCACAAATCGGCCTCCTGGTGGCGCTATGACAGGCCCATGTGAAAAATTTGCCCATGTGAATTGGCATCCAGGGAGTGTGTGTGCACAGTTTGGCAGCGACCGGGCCAACAGTGTCGGAGATTAGCTGCTAACACACGGACAGGACGGATGGACGGACGGACACACGGACACACGGACGGACAGGGGGTAAAACATACTCTCGCCATGCCTTTTGGCCTGGCGGAGACAATAATAATACATTTTATTCATATTGCACTTTACATTTAAAACAAATCTCAAAGTGCTACAATACAGGGTAAAAAATAAAATATTTGCAACAAATATTACATCTAAAATAGGTCTAAGGAGAGAAAAGAAAGAAAAAATAATAATCACGCGAGCATAAGAACTATTACTAAACGAATGCTTTGTTAAAAAGGAAAGTCTTTAGTCCTCTATTAAAAGCGTCAACAGACTGTGGAGCTCTTACTGTAGGTAGTCAGGGAGGGCGTTCCACAGTCGAGAGGCAGCTGAGCAGAAGGCCCGGTCAGGCGGTCACCCATAGTCCAGTCATAGTTTCAAGGAAGGACAGACATTCTGGTAGCCCTAATATGTAAGCGATGTGCCTACATATTACAGTAATATTGCTGCATTTACATTGTTTCATATCCACTTGAACTCAGATATTGAGTCATATACCATATACCAGGGTGAGCGTGTAGCCTACTGGAAATGTTGTGTTCTGGAGCAAACCTTTTCACAGGTTATCTGAACTGCTGGTGTTCTTCTCTGCAATATTCTAATATATATCATGTGTGAACAGGTAACCAATATAGTATTATAGCATAGTATAACTAGTGTCTGTCAAAAATCAATCATCTAACATGATTCATCATTCACTCCTAAAGATTTCCTGTATCATTAAGTACGTAGTAAGTAAGTATGTAAGTATTACCTTTAAGCTGTAGCTCTTTAATTGTTTAAAAACTATTTCAGTGAACGCTGATACAATTAAAAGACATGGTAAACATGTTTGTGTATTCAACAAACCCCAGTAATGACAGGGCAAAGAGGACATGATCTACATGCTCATTGTTACATTGTCAGTTTAGTGGCTCACTGTCAGTGATGGCGGCCAAACTATCATAACAAGAGCATTTGTCATGTCCATGATAGTGTTTTGTTTTATACTGCTACAGTAATACCATAGATTGCACCAGTATACAGTACATTAAACCTCAAGCAATCAATTATACTAAACCATTGTCTGAAATGTAGTGGAGCTGCTTATAACAGTGCTTTACATAACATTAGGCAGCTTATTATACAAGACAAGACATGATATGACATGAATATTCAAGATTATTTATTGTTACATCTCATTATTCACATAAGAGAGTAAAATCTTTGGTTTGGCTCCTTGACATTGCAGCTACGAGAGAAAATAGCACTAAAATAACAAAAAGAAATAGCAATAACAATTATACATTATATACAGTATACTGTGTGTGTGTGTGTGTGTGTGTGTGTGTGTGTGTGTGTGTGTGTGTGTGTGTGTGTGTGTGTGTGTGTGTGTGTGTGTGTGTGTGTGTGTGTGTGTGTGTGTGTGTGTGTGTGTGGGGTGGAGGTGTGTTAAATATGCAGCCAATTTATCATGGTTTGGGGTAATTAAATGGTATTCTGTAATTAAGTGGTTTGGGGTAGTTAAGTTAATTAGGTTTAAGTCAATAGATGGTGGCCATAACACAACTTGAACTGCTAACATTTCTGGCATGTAGAATAACTCGCTCTTGCACTTCCTGAAGCACATTTGTGGTTAACCTTACTTAAACTATCAATTACACATTTTGAAAAAGAACACAATAAAAATATAGAGAACATTGGTGTTTGTGGTGAATAAGTAGCATCTTTTTTTGCATAAAAACTACTTGGGACGTGTTATGCATAAACATTGTACTAATTCTTTCAATAAAATCAAGACCCAAAGCCACCAATGACATTTGTCACCAGAACTATGTCAGGGGCAAGCTCAAGGAACACGTCCATCCTGCTATACTTTGCATAAATCGAACATGTTTCCAGTGTATACTTTGTAAGCTATGAGTTCAAAATAATACCTCTAGGACATAGACAGGGAGGGCTGGCAACAAATAGGTACGATATTAGCCTTATCTAAGAGAATTAAATGATGCTGAACCTTTGCTTCACTTGCATGGCTTTATGAAGCTCTTCAACTTCCTCCTCCCTTTCTTTGGGGGCTCTACAGCAGCGGTTTTTAAAATGTTTGTCAGGCACACCACTGGTTATTCAAAAATCTCATGGCACACCTGATTCATAGCAAAAATCTACATTCTACAATCTCACAACGTGCCGTGAACTCATACATCTGCTATATTCACTATGTATTATGTAACTAAATAATAATAGGAAATGACATGCCCAAAACAGGGATGCAGTATTTTTAGGGTAAATAATGTTCCTCAGTATAGGGAAATGAGTGCGCAAAAAAGGGCTGATTATGTTAAATAACAACATATTTAATAACGTATAGTATAGTGGTGGTTGTCATTAAATCCCAAGGCACAACTGGACTGGACTTGGCATACTGCTTGGGAATCACTGATCTACACTACAGTACACACAGATCCATTGCAAGTCACTTTGAGCATGGCAAATATGTAGACCTAGGAGGAATTATACAGACACAGGGACATCTGACATGTACTTGATGCATATAAGGAGCCACAAATTCATACTGACACAATCCAATTTCTACATACATAATAGCAATGTAAGATGTGTATTTTTCACTTAAGTAGCTAATGTACAGCATTACTCAAGATCAAGAGAGAATCAAAACAATGAATTAATTAATAACATAATAAGACTAACAGCATGTGATAGCCTGTGCTAAATTTAGTGTGCTTACATCTTTGCCACAGGGACAAAGATGAAAATAGGCCTATTCAGCTGACTCACCACAGGGCACAGAACACACTATTGATCCCAGAAGCTGTTAAAGAGAAAGATTCTTAGTGAAACCTATGATACATTTCTACCATTTTAGAAGTAGATTGCAAAAATAAGGAAAAAATACTAAGAAAATGTAAGATTGCATGAGCATTAGATATGATGTCCCAAAAGGCTTTCCTTTCATGTAATGGATACATGTGTGCAATTGCTTTTTCTATACTTGTGTTGCCCTGTATACTGGTATGTATGAAAACAATTATATAAAATGACCATTTGAAATGTAACATTTTGACCAATACATATTTATTACTATCTATGGGATGTGGTCTATCATTAGCTGGTATCTTAGCTTTGTACTTTATAGTGATTAGTTGACTAATTGAACTAAAACCAATATTGTATCTCATATTTTCATAACCAATCCTCAACATATCCTTGAGACAAGACAGCACCACCGAAATATTGAACACAGCACAGTTCAGAAACCATGAACGCCTTTGTGTGTCGCTATGATGGGTGTGGGGATTTATAGTCAGGAGCTGCTCATCGTTGTTTGCCACACAGGACATACTAACACTTGGATAATAAAAGCCCAAACACTATTGCACAGTATTTAACCACACCCAATTACAAACCAGTTTTAGAAGGAAAACATTCAAACTTGGTGGTCTATCGGCTAGTAGGGAAGGAAAAGACAAAAGATGTGGGGATGCTCAGAAACAGTAGACACGTATCCGTTGTCAGAAGCGGGGTAATGAGTGTCTTGATGGCAAGCTTTGCAGAAGGAGCACAGAGCCGTCCGGGCCAGCACGATGCTTCATTTATACTTTGTCGTACGACTGATTTTCAACGTGTCACTGTCATACGACAAAGTATAAATTAAGCGTAAGAAGTCTCTGTTCTACCGCTTACCCTCTTCCATGGTTCAGTGATAGGAGCTCTTGAAAACATTGAAACTTTGCTTTAAAAATCAACAGCAAGATGGGGTCAACGAGGCAGCCCTGCGGCCAGCTTCTCCATGGCGACTGTGCGCTCCTCCGCTTTCTGCTGTGAGCGGCGCAGCTTATCCCGTAACTCCTGCAGGTGGTCCAACGTGCCCTCCAGCTCGTCCTTCACCGTTTTCATCTGGCTCTCCAGCATCTGTGTGTGGTGCAGGGAGCTTCTCCGCTGGCGTCTGCTGCAGCGCACCCTCTCCTCCAGGTCCTCCACTGCAGCACACACAGCACATAACCAAGCATGTTAGAATTAGAATTAGAATAGGAGACTAGAATTGAAAAAAAACTTTGTTAACCAAAGAAACAAGGCTTTACAAAAAACTATAACTAACTGAAACTGTTGTGTGTGTGTTTATGAAACTAAATAAAAGTGAATATGGCCTTAGTTTTAGTCAATATTTTTAAAGAAAAGAGCAGATCAAAAAGCTCACAATGCATCGCGATGCAACGCGTTGTGAGCTTGTAGATCGGCTATTTTTAATATTTTCCAGAAGTCTTTGAATCTCACCCCTGACAAATACTTCATATTACAATAAAAAACTAAAACTAACACTAACACTAAAACTAATAAAAAAAACTAAACTAAAACTATAAGCCTTTAAAAATAAATAAATAAATAAAGTGGAAACAAAATAAAAACTAATGAAAAAAGTCCCTTTATAGCACTGTCCACACTGTTATTTGCAAGTGATCAGATCTGATTTGTGTATTCAGACATTGACAAAAATAGTAGATCTACAAGCTCATAATACTGCACTTTCTGAGCTTGTAGATTGGCCATTTCAAGCAAGTAACAGTATTGTGTGTCGTGTATCGAGTGTCCAGACTGATACACATCTTTAGAAATCAGATTTCAATCGCATTTCAAACCACCTAGGAATGTGATTCAATGACATCTGATTTGCAAAAATCAGTTTCTATGTGTTTTTGTGCTGTTCAGACTTGATAAACCCAATCTGATTCCATCTGTATAGGCAAAAAATATGATTTGGGCAGTTTGAACATAACCAGCCCCAGCAGAGCTGGTACTTTATATTAAGGTCAATTCCAATCATTGGGGTTAATTACAGCTTCAATAAAATTACCCAGGCTTTTAAGCAGGAGCCACATGCAACACATGCTGATACAGACCCATGTTGTCCTGGTAGTCTTGGCTTTCTGTCCCCGACTTCTTGTCCATCAGGCTCCTGGTCTCCTGTAGCATCTTCTCCATCTTGGCAAGCTCTGCGGCCTTGGTGTCACTGTCTCGCCGTATCTTGAGCAGCTGCTTCTCCCTCTCTGAAGGCTCTCCCCCACCCTTACTCATGTCCTGTGTCACACAAAGCCTGCACAATACACCCTGGAAACCGAACACGACGGCGCGGCTGATACGAGGGCAAAACACTGCGGTGAACACAAGGCGCCTTAATGATGGGTGAGCGATTGTTATGACGCTTGCACTGTGCACTAGCTTTGACGAATCATATCCCTCTAAGAGTACAATTTGGAAGTAGAATGCCCCCTGTCAATAGCTGGTCTCACGCTTTCCAACCAGAAAAAATCAGTTCTCTTCCCAATAAACTGTAGTGCTAGTGATAGTTGGGTCTTAAAAGCCTCAGCACGTCAAGAGACTGCACAAAAACAGTACACGGCACGCCATGTCATAAGACTCGCTTCACACAGCCCTGAAGCAAAAAACAATTTTACTCAATGAAGCCAAAGTTCTATAGGGACAAAACAAACAGTAGGTTATGTGATAAACCATAAAAAAGAAAGGAAAAGAAAAAAAGAAACACTGATGTGGACAGCCAAAGAAAGTATCACTGTTGTTCAGATTGGTGAAATGTTAATTTATGAAACAGCAATGTCTGTGCATGGGCCTACAATACAGTGTTTGGAATATTAGATATTATACATCAGCAGTCAGTCAGTGTACCCAAACCAGTTAAAAACATAACAGCAGGTTTGAAGCATCTGGTTACTACTAGGTTACTACTGGGCCTTACACCCAGAACTCATCCATTAACCGCTGCTCATTGTGCTAGGGTGGGATGGCTCAGGGTAGAGGACAGAGTAAAGCAACTTGCAATGGGCCTGGTCTTCAAGATACACAAGAAACAGGGATACCCATGTACCTGTCAGAATACTTCAATAGCGTAAAAGACACGCGACATGCACAACACCAGAAGGGGCTCCACTGCTCCACTGATCTCACTGAACCCAGTTTCGGCACAAAATTGGGGTCAAATTAGTTCTACAGCTATGCCACCAGAATGTGGAATGCCCTACCAACAATCATAAAAAAGTGTGACTCCTTACCCTCCTTCAAAACCGCTCTAAAAGAGCACCTACAGGTGGCAGCAATTTGTAAAAAGTCTAAGCTTATCCTTATCCCCCCCCACCCCCCAACTGTTTACTGTACATGTTTTTTTTTTTTTTATTACTACTGGTATATATGTTTTGCATATTATTGTAAATTATTGTTTCTTTAAATGTCTCGATGAATTGAATACACAGGAGCTTAATGGAAATATGGCTTATTGGGATATCCTTTTAACATTCTTTTGTATAAATCTGTGCCACCGGGCCTTTTTTGCAAAAGTTAAAGTGTTCAATCAATCACTCAAAACTGACTATGATCGTGCCAGTTTGGGGTAGGAAAAAGGTGGATATCACACATGTACAACAGATGTACAGTTCAGTACAATGCAATCTCTCCCGTCATATTTTCTGAATCAGGAATTTACTCAATGTTTACTGTCTCTCTACTTCTGTTCCCGTCTCTCCTCTCCAGCTACTTTTCCCTCACTCCCCTAACTTGCAATTCTCCACTCACCCACCAGATGTCCTCCTCAGACCTTTCTCCATTCCCTTCAGCCTGTCAACCGTAAACACTGGGAAGTTACAAGCTGGGGGTTTATTCATAGCCAGTCTAAAGACCATGACCATCACAAAGGCCAAGGAGGTGACCATCACTAAGGCACTGTACTATGGCCTAGGAGGTGACCATCAAAGGCACTGTACTATGGCCTAGGTCCAGAGGTGACCATCACAAAGGCACTGTAGTAAGTAGACAGGCTTGCTTCAAGCATGTAGAAAACCTGCTAAAACAGCTATGGGTCCAAATGTGGTTATTTCACAACAAACACTTATTGATGAATGACTGGTAACAGTTGTACAACATTGGAGTTACTTTTTTTATTAGGCTTTATATTTTAAGTAAATATGACCCCATCACAAATAGGGCACATAATCATACAAAGCTACAGATATGATTGTGCCAAAGTGTGATGACTTTTTAAAGATGTATTTTGAGAAGCATCAGACTTCAGTAACAATCACAATAGGCTGTAACATCTCAATAACGAGGGAATAAAATTAAAATTAAAAACTTGATAAGTGTGTTCCCCGGAGCGAAGGTCTCCGCCAGGCCGCGTTGTCTAAACAGGACTTGCACATTTTGGAAGGCAGTTATAGACAATTGGAATGGTATAAGAGAAATCAGTCTAATATATCTTGATCACATTACTATTTGTGTGAGTTTTGGACAAAAGTTGTAGGAGTTGTAGCAAAATGTGTGTTTTAAAGAAAACGCAAAAAGGATTTATATAGGGAGCTGCATCATGGTCAAAGGAATCCAGGGGAAAAAAAGATTTTGATCTACAGTTCACAGCTACAGGCCAAATCAAGAAGCAGGCTGTTATAGCGCCACCATGAGGCCGATTAGAAAATTTGGGGTGGAGGTTCTTCCTTGGTCTACTGAGAGTGTGTGTGCAAAGGACGGACGGACAGGGGCGAAAACATAGTCTCCGACTGTCCGGACTGGCGGAGACAAAAATACAAACACACTCACAGTATAATGTATATAAACATATCATACACAATATATCGATCCATATCATATATACAAACAAGGCTCTGTAAACATACTCATTTCATTTCTGTCTAGCTAATCAGCTACTTTGGGCATCTTCGATCCCTCTGTAGAGCCATGCTCTCGCTTCTGTCGTTTTGTCTGCCCCTCTTCTGCTCTGTACTCATTCCTGTTGACAAAATAAACACATCTAGTATGCCTTATACAGCACAGATGTATGACTTCAAAACAAATCTATACATCATCATCACAAAGTAATATTTGGTACAATAAGGACTTAATGCACTTGAGTTTTACAGTAAAACTAAAATGGCAGCAGGATTTGGTGAGTGCTAATACATCTACTAAAAGTAGGATATTTGTTGGCGAATAGTTGTAATTCGAATAGTTGGCGAATAGTTGTAATTCCACTGCAACAATGGTCATATGCTGCATATGCTATATCTGAGCTCATCTTTTATTTTTAATAAGCACAATCATGCCAGCCCCCACAGAAGAAGGCTGCACGCTAAGAACAGTTAACATTTTAAAACTACCATAAAACTTATCACATGATTAATAGTTTTTATTCAGACCAAACGCAATTAAATGAAGGGAGTGATTGTAACAAAGTTTTACACCCGTTTGGACTGTCCTAAACTGACTCAATATGTAGACTTTTGGATGAACTACCTAAGCTCTTGAAAATAAGTGAAAATCGAATATTAACTATTAACTAATTTTTTAGTTTCCAAAGAAATTGAACTGTTTAGTCCCATTTCGCTGGTGCTCTGGTCCATTGACCAGAGCACTGACTTAGTGAACCCATAACTGTGAATAGTTATAGGTTCATGGCTTTCTCATGGACACCTTGATTAATATCCGATACCTTTCCATTAGACAACTCACACACGACCTCACGCACGCTGAACCTCAAATTAACTCATAACCATGTTTCACTCGTAGCCAAATGTAGGTGAAAGCTGGTATTTAGTTATGTAAAAGACAGCATGCAGCTTATTGTTCCCTGAAAATACAATCTGCAATACGATGTGAATTCTACATAATAAGTTGGCATCGTTGATGTATTGTTTGAAATGTACAATATATTGTGCTGTGATGACTTTTCCCCATACAAATTCTTTACAGTGTATGTTTGTGATAAGAAGGTTAGCCAACAGTTCTTTTCCTTAAAAACAACTCAATCTGCTCCTTGAAATGCAGTGGTGTTGCGTTTCCAGAAACTATAAAAAATACAGTAATATCTTTACTGGAATCTATTTTCACATACCAAGTTCTGGATACAATTTGACCACAAATGATATTCCGCTCTTGGGTTTGTAACCTTTCAACACACTTGTCATACATGAGTGAGCTCACCTGGACTGCCAGCGCCGGCCACTGTTCCACACTCTACCAAAAGAGGGCAGCCAGTTAGCGTCTGTCTGGGAGCTGTGGTCAAAGTTGGCCCCCACTCTGTTAGGAGGCAGCTTCCTCAACTTCTCCTGTTCCTCTGGAAAGGAAAACAAACAAATAAATAAATGGCCAGGGTGAAGGCCAAGGACAGATAGGCTATACAGCTGAAATGATCCTCAGTTACATTTATAAAAGAATGTCATTCATTCTAATTAATCACGTGGTATGTTTACATGCATGTGCGGTCTAGCCTGGTAAACGCCCTCCCTCCGGAAATCTCATTTGCATTTGATTTCAAGGAGGTCTGGGATTGCGCAGGGAGTAAGCATGCCCGAACACTGCGTGTTCGAACCAATCAGCGGCTGCTAGGGGCGGGATCATCCAATCAGCTGCCTAGTAGCTTGAAAAAAAGAAAAACTGTCTGTCATCGATTCTGCGACCGAAGTCTCAGATGGGAAGTAGGCTGTGAAACAAATGTGTGTCGCAAGCTTCTTCCATTTGACGGTGTCAGGTTATGTGCGGTCTGCAGCAAATAATATGTCCGAAGGTAGGTTTGTATTAATGTTTGTGGCAGCAGGGTAATGGTTAGCGCAAGATCCCGGGAAGAATAGGTACGGAACAACCCCCCCAGGACTGTACCTTACCACCACCAAACCATGCCTAAACTCAACCTAGTAACAGCACCTAAACGTAAAAACCTTAAAATTAATTGATTATTGCACCACCACAAACCCAAGCCTAAACTTAACTAAAATGATTTAAGTAAACCACACCAAAACCATTTGATTGGTCGAGGTGGCCGTCTACCATTCTTCCGTTCCTACACCCTCTGGGATCTAGCACTAAATGCGGGTATGGTATGTTGTCAGCTGTAAGATACACCAGGACTCCTGGAATGCCAAAAAAAGGCACCAGGTTGAAAGTGGTTAACCCATTCAATCCGTAGATCTACAAGCTCCCTACGAGCTTGTAGATCTGCTATTTTTGAAAAATCTTGAACATTTGTGCAAATCTTTGAATATTTATTTTTTTAAAGCGAACATTTGTAACTCAAATCTTTGCTTCTGGGGGTCCCTGGAACAAAATATTTTACAAATGTTCACTTTATATATATTCAAAGATTTGCAAAAATGTCCACGATTTTTCAAAAACAGCGGATCTGCAAGCTCATAGCGAGGCACTCGGTGCCGCGCTATGATGCCGCGAATGGTTCAACCTCCCTAAATGTGCAACATTTCCAGAAAAGTGCTTACTCTGTTTCAGGAAGTCTTGCAGTGATGGGCCGATCTCCTGCTGCGCTGCCATCCCAGGGTTCCCAGGATCCTCCTGTAACCATGGAGGAATGGCCCCTACAACACACAATGACTACACTCATTTCTGGAATATAAAAAAATCATACGTCTCTAAAATGTCTAAGCAGGCACAAAACAGTAATAAACACATCATGACATAAAAGTCATCTAGTGCAGAAAAAGTGAATCCCTAAACGCATCTCATATAGCTGGGGACTACGTGGCTCAGCAGGCAGAGAAGAGGGCTGGCGGTAAGGTTACTGGTTTGAGCCCCGGCTCCATCTGCACCGTGTTGAAGTGTCGTGGAGCAAGACACTGAACTCCTAACTGCTGCTGATGAGCAGGCTGATGCCTTGCATGCTTGCCATCACCATTGTGGTGAGTGAATGAGTGAATGTACTCACAGTACATTGTAAAGTGCATTTGAGTGTTTGTAATGACTGGAAAAAGCACTATATACAGTACTGTAAATGCTGTCCATTTATCATTTATTGTCCAACAAGGAATAATCAAGTAATCAATGTTACAAACAAGCCCTGTGTTCTCCATACAGTTAGTTACAGCAAATAAAGATGCAGATTATATCAATTCATAGTTTCAGTGTTATGTTCTAATAACATGGGTCACACTGTGATTACATGGGGTTTGCTATATGGTGGTTAAGGTCCCTTTAAGAGACTGTGGTTATTATGGGATGCTGACGTTACGCGCGGAGCGCTCGCTAATACAAGGAAGTATGCTCTGTACTGTGAGAGACTGAAAGTAAAGCAGTGTATGTTCTGACGTTGAAACGTGCGTGCGTGTCAGTCTTTTCAACACACAACATTCAGGTTCATTTTACCTGTGTGAACATTTCCACTGTTCCTGGAATCCTGTAATAGAAGAAAAATGTGAGCCACCAAAGCTAATACAGTTGTAAAAACCTGTTTAAACAAATGTGTTATGATAATAGATCTTTGTAGTTTTTATGTCAAATCGGGGATCCTTTGCTTCCCTCACAGTGCAGACGAATGCGTCACATGGCATTTTCAGTTCAGATGTGCTTGTTTGTCTATGGTGAAAATGAATGGGACTTTTGGATCGCATTGTTCTGTCCTTAACAAGAGTGGAATAATATCAGAAGATTTGACACCTCTAAATGTTTAACAACTTCACCGGGGTACACCAAATCCCTTTGCCAAAAATAGCCGATCTGCAAGCTTACTCTGAGCTTGTAGATCGGCTATTTTCGTCGAATGTTCACCTTTTATTATACCATGCCCAGAATTGGGACACCAGGGTTAAAGTGGTTAAATTACTTCCAGGATTTTTTAAAGAATCTGCTTACAACAACCATGATATGGATGTTGTGTCATCGTGCTGACTAAGCATGGATCTCTAGTCAAAGCTTGTCACACTTGTGTGTCATGCAGATGTGACATCTAGGCATGCTAAACTAGGTAATGCTTCTTTTACGTTTTTCAATGCAACTTAAACCCAATAGAATCTATCTCAGCAAATATAGAAATGCACGGTTGCGTCAAAAGAACAATAATATGGATTATTTGTACAGTAGTTGGAGGCAAAAGAACAATAATAAGGATTATGAATTTTTTAATGTACAGTAGTTGGAGGCAATCTCTTTACTCTTCGGCTTAAATGGTGTAGTTAGGCAACAAAATTACAACACAATTTAGTGATCTAAGATATTGTGTCTATAGTTTTAACACAGTGATACCTGGTAACCAATGAAGGTCAGGCCTTGTCCCGGTCCAGGCCAATGGCTTTCCACAATGGAGTCTACCCGGCTAGGTCCCGCCTGTTCATCTGATCCTGTGGGCTTCAAGTGAGAGCTATTCCAAAACAATATCAAGCAAAGCCACATTTGATTATTTTGTATTTATTTATTTAAAACGAGACCTGCTCTACCAAAATATGTGTCTGATGTCTTTTCAATTGTGAGCAACATGCACAGTTTTTCGAGATAGGTCAAACTACAGTTCATCTGACACTGTTTATGATAAAAACCTGCTTCAAGGTGACAACAAATGAGTAGTCACATACTGTATGAGTTGGACCTGTTTCACATCCAAAACTCATGAGGTACGCCATGAATACGCAAACAAATACTTTTATTGTTAAATGTTTTATTGCAATTAAATAAAATCTCGCCAAATGAGTTTAAACGACATTGCAATTACAATAGATTTTTCTTCTTGTGATGTCAGAGAAATGTGCCAATAAAAGTGCTGCAATGTAATGTAGATGAGTGTTATGTTGCTCACCTGGCTGCCTCCTCTACAGAGTTACCCAGGCTGTGGCTTCCATTGGGCAGCTCCAGCTCGTTCTCAGGCTGATGTTGATTCAGGAAAAGCCAACAGTGTTTCACAGATAAAGGCTGATACTGTACTACCCCATCATGCCATTTTAGCTTAGCGGTTATTACTGTCCACCTTCATCCCAGATATTCCAAGTATCTCCCTCTTCAACCCTCCCTCCCACATGCGGAAATAATGCAGCAGCTGATGTAATATTACAAAATAACTAACCATGAAAAGAAATGCAATTAGTGCTAGTCCACAGTGACGGATACTGCCATTGCATCCTGGCAAAACAAACCTCTTTAAGGGAGGACTGGAGGACCTCCTGACGATGTTTCTCCTGGGTCCGGATATGGTCAGCTTGCTGGAAAACCAGAAGAACACATCACAACAGAAAACGATGTAAACTTTAATTAAACTTTAGTTTTTGGTATTTTTGGGGGATTATTCTTCAATTTTACCCCAAAAGCCTGAAATTTGAAAAATCAGTGGTTTATTTGTGGTCAGGGCATATCTGCATAATGACTCAAACAGGCCTTTGAATAGCCCGTGGACTGTTAGGTGATTTTCGTAACAGAAGGCAATCCAATCCATCAGAAAGAGAAGCAGAGAATTATGTGGTGCATGGTGGATGGACATAAATGACATGATGATGTTGTTGTTTTTTCAAAACCAGCATGTCATAGGACCTTTAATTGGGTCTAGCTTGATTCCCCGGCCCATATTGTTTATAGCAGTGCTAAAAAAAAGCACATGATTTAGCTATACAGCACATTGTCCTTAAATAACACAATAAAGCACAACAATATTCTATTGAAAAACAATGTTAGCGGGTCCAAATGTTTTGCAGTTAACCCACTTTCAACAACAATGCTGTCTGAATACTAAGTTGGACTTCAAATCGCATCCTCATTGAAGGAATGGTCTAAACCTCTATGAACAGAAATTAAACCAATCTTTAAATATTTCAAAACAAAAGAGTGTGTGTCACCTGTTTGATGAGTTCATCCTCCTTCTCCACAAAAGACTCCAATACTTTTTCCACTTCAGATTTGAACCTGAAAGATAAAACAATTCTCACTTTAGAGCATCCTTACTAACTGTCATGGTCTTCCACATGGCAGAAGGCCTGGTTTTCGTTCCAAACTGAGTAGTGTGATCCGGTCTAGGCCACACCTACTCTAGAGGTCCATCAAAACATGGACATACATTTATAGTTAAGCTTTGTAACTAGTACCCACTGGCACCTACCTTTCGGTTTCCTCCTCTGTGATGATGAATCGGTCTAGAAGCTTTGGGTCAGCCTTATTCTCCCACCAGAACTTGTGTGTGCTCTTCCTATGTTCTGCTCTGAAATTACATTACAATTACATTTGAATTATTTTACCAAACTAATAGAGCACTCAGGTCCATTGCCCAAAGTGTCCATATATTCCAACGTGTTATTCTCTTATTTTAAGTATTTCTGCTTTAACAATTAAAGTGGAGTAAAGACAGGATAGTGTGTGGCAGCAGACATTTGTGCAGCCACATATAGCTTCAGTTATGCCATCACATTGCCACACGTTGTTAGCTAGAAAATCAGCTCTTGTCAGCAAGCCACATACTATGGAGTATAAATTAGG
Organism: Gymnoscopelus braueri; assembly: GCF_963280865.1. Classification (NCBI taxonomy): domain Eukaryota; kingdom Metazoa; phylum Chordata; class Actinopteri; order Myctophiformes; family Myctophidae; genus Gymnoscopelus; species Gymnoscopelus braueri. The sequence goes on from NC_137607.1 coordinate 31,559,557, forward strand.
CGTATGGTACAAGTAGTAATGATGATGATAATAACATTATTATTATCTTTATTTATAAAGCACCTTTCAAACATAAATTCCGCGGTTCAAAAACAGAAATGTTAAAAGGAAATAAATTAAAAGCAAGGTCATAAAAGTATGTTTAATCCATCAAGACCAGGCACTCAGTGCCGCGCTATGAGCTTGTAGATCTGCTGTTTTTTTTATTGTGAAAATGTGTGCAAATCTTTGAATATATATTTTTTAAAGCAAAAATGTGAAAATATTTTGTTCCAGGGACCCCCAGAAGCAAAGATTACAAATGTTCTTTAAACAAGACCAGGAGACCTGGTTCTGCCAGACCCAAAATGAAGTCCTAGTATGTAACACAACTACAAACCACTTTATAACTGAAGTTCATGATGTCATGAATAGTTCGTGACGAAAGGGGACGTCACAAACTTTTTTTTGGCTGGGGCCGGAGGACAAATGACCCCTGCCCATGTATGGACGAAACAGGTACAAAGCCTCATGGTACAAAGCCTCCATACATGGAGGAAACAGGTACAAAACATGCACTACGTCACGGCTAAGCCGGACTTCACATGACGTGTCAGCCTGTGTATACCCATGTATGGACGAAAGGGGGACAGACTTTTTTGGCTGGGGCCGGAGGACAAATGGCCCCTGCCCATGTATGGACGAAACAGATACCCATGTATGGACGAAAGGGGGACAGACTTTTTTGGCTGGGGCCGGAGGACAAATGGCCCCTGCCCATGTATGGACGAAACAGATACCCATGTATGGACGAAAGGGGGACAGACTTTTTTTGCTGGGGCCGGAGGACAAATGACCCCTGCCCATGTATGGACGAAACAGATACAAAGCCTCATGTAAGCCCGACCCCTTGGGTCTGGCAAAAAACATATATTCAAAGATTTGCACAAATGTTCAAGATTTTTCAAAAATAGCAGATCTACAAGCTCACAGCGCGGCACCCGTATATCTGCTATTTTTGAACAGCCAAAGAAATCTAAAATGACACAGATGCGTTGCTGGATTGAATGGGTTAACTGCCTCTTCAAACCATCAACCGAGGTTGTAAGTAAGCGGTGAAGTGAGAGTGAGAGTTGCAGAATATCTTACGTGGCCATGTGTTCCAACAGCCCCCCGAACAGCACCGTCATGTTACCATCAGTGACGTTCCTTTCAACTTCCGTCCCACAGCAGTAACACCAGAATGTACGCTGGTGCTGAGTGCGGTCACATTTCTCAACATGGGGCTTTTTTATTGTCCGCCGGGCTTCTTTCACCTGGAAAAGTTCAGATTGATTGATTGAATACTTTCACAGTTTGCAAACAGTACAGCGAGTACAATTACGCAAGAAATGCTAAAAGTATAAATGACTTATTTAGATCCTGTTATAAATTGTGGACAGGTGCTCTTTTATGGTGAGTTTGAATGAGGATAGGGAGTCGCACAGTTTGAAGCACTCGATTTCAACAAGTGGTGTAGGCAGGACATGCATAGATAAATAATCTATGCGCAGAAGTTATTGACAGAAAGTAGCTCATAAAATGCCTAGGTGGATTGTTATGAAACAAAAACTTGACAGAGACAAAGAGGATAAGTGAAGCTTTTCCGCACAGGTGCAATATTGATGAGTTTACCGTTGTTTAATACAATCAGATATGACTTTTCTGTTTCATGAATGGGCTGTCAAAGGGAGGGTATCGCAACTTAGATGTAGATAGCATTTATAGCATCTAGGTTGCTTACGGCTAGTCCTCTCTGTGTGTGGTGTGCTCACAAGACATCTAAATGCATTGATGCAATAGTAGCTCTGGTCCACAGCGTTAGAGGGTGTGAAGGAGAACTCCCTCTAACTCTATGGACCAGAGCTAATGCAATAGCAGTTTGCAAGATTAGTCAGGTTAATTTAGTAAGTTTAACCAGTGAATGGTTAAACTGGTTAGTTTAATCAGAGAATGGTTAAACTGGTTAGTTTAATCAGTGAATGGTTAAAAACTGATGGTTAGTTAAAGGGATATTTCACTTTCAAACATGTTTGGGGTCTTCAGGCTTTTGTGAGCAACTCAGACAGTTTTAAGTTGCTTGATTCAGTATTTAGATATTCATTTTATCAGACACGCCCCCTCCCTATTCAAACTCATTGTATCTTCAAACTCCATTCTAACCATGATAGATACATCGAAAACACCCGTCCTTGGTTCTGGTGACTCATACTGCCCTCCTAATACTAGCCTGGTAAAGCCCCTCCCTCCGGAAAATCTAATTTCCATTTGATTTCAGGAATACATTACAAATGAGATTTCCGGAGGGAGGGTTTACCAGGCTATCCTAATACGTGAGGGGCTGTGTTTTTTCAATTACGTTTTTTATTTTCCCCCAAAAAAAAAAAAGTAATTGAAAGTCCTCACGCATTAGAAGGACATTATCAGTCACCAGAACCATGGACAGGTGTTTTCGATGAATTTCTCATGATTAAAATTGAGTTTGAAGTTACAATGGGTTTGTATGGGAAGGGGGCGTGTCTGATCAAATGAATATCAAATATCTAAATACTGATATTACAATATATTAAAATACTGAAATAGCAAATTAAAAACTGTCTGGGATGCTCACAAAAGCCTGAGGCGTTAAAATGACACCAAACATGTGAAAGTGAAATATCCCTTCAACCAGTGAATGGTTATGCTCATATAGCTAGTTTAACCAAATATTGGCTGTTCATTTAGTTAGTTTACCCAGTGAATGGTATGTTCATTAAGGTAGTTTACCCAGTGAATGGTATGTTCATTAAGGTAGTTTACCCAGTGAATCAATGGTATGTTCATTAAGGTAGTTCACCCATTGAATGGTACGTATGTTCATTAAGGTAGTTTACCCAGTGTATGGTATGTTCATTAAGGTAGTTTACCCAGTGAATGGTATGTTCATTAAGGTAGTTTACCCAGTGAATGGCATGTTCATTAAGGTAGTTTACCCAGTGAATGGCATGTTCATTAAGGTAGTTTACCCAGTGAATGGCATGTTCATTAAGGTAGTTTACCCAGTGAATGGCATGTTCATTAAGGTAGTTTACCCAGTGAATGGCATGTTCATTAAGGTAGTTTACCCAGTGAATGGCATGTTCATTAAGGTAGTTTACCCAGTGAATGGTATGTTCATTTAGTTAGTTTACCCAGTGAATGGCATGTTCATTAAGGTAGTTCACCCATTGAATGGTACGTATGTTCATTAAGGTAGTTTACCCAGTGAATGGCATGTTCATTAAGGTAGTTTACCTAGCCCTGAAACATGACTGTCATACCATGACAGTCAAGCGTCATGTGAACCATGGCTAGTAGTTTACCCAGTGAATGGTATGTTCATTTAGTTAGTTTACCCAGTGAATCAATGGTATGTTCATTAAGGTAGTTTACCCAGTGAAGGTAGTTTACCCAGTGAATGCAAGGTTATATTTGATTATTACTTAAATAAGCCAACTTACCTTTTCTGAGAATTTAAGAAGGACGACCCTGAGTCTGCTTTGATGGCTTTTTCCAAATATGTGTCCCTTGCCAGAGAAAGACGTTTGTCTACATACAGAGCAGTAAAATGCAGCCATGTGTGAAATCTGCAAGACACCGTGGTATTAAAGCGTCCACAATAAGTTAGTACATTTATTAAGTAGATTAAGAACTTCAAGTATTCCTAAGTTCTCTCTGTAAACCATAGCTGTAAACATAAAGAAACAGGACGTCAGTGTTGCCAGATTCTGTGAGAGAAACAAGCAACCAGATCTAGGAAAACAAGCGACTATGGACCACATGCATGAGCACTTTAAACAGATACATCGGCTATTTGAAAATAGCAGATCTACAAGTTCACAACGCGTCGCAAATAAAATCTTGGGGGAAACACAATATTTTAACAACGCAAATATTGTATGGGGGACATTGGGGTCCCTGCCTGGCATAACATATTTTTAGATGGGGGTGTCGGTGGACAAATACTTATTAATTTGGGGGTCCAGGACATCAAACATTTTTGACAACCACTGGTTTAAACAACATTAGGAAACAAGCCCAAATAAGCAACTACACTTTAGAAACAAGCCCAAAAAAACGCAACCACCAATATTTACAAGCAACTTAACAGAAAAAACGAGCCCAACGTCGCTTATAATATGCAGACATGGCAACACTGCAGGACATGCAGCATACACAAAGGCTCGGGTGGATCCACTGTCTCACGCTTTCTCGTTCCTCTTCTTTTATGGCGGCTTTTTGCTACAATTACCGCCACCTTCTGATCCGGAGTGACAGTGTGGATCATTCAAATAAAAGACCCAAAAGGGCCCTATTTTCACCGGTGCCTTACCCATTATCCCTATTATTATTATTTTTTTTACTATTTTAAAAAACATTTTCAAATAGCCAATCTACAAGCTCACAACGTGTCGATGTAGATCGGCTAGTTGAACTATTTGAAAATGTTTTTAAAAATAGTAAAAAAAATGGCAAAGAAGTTTAGGGATAATCTCCCAGCCCATACACAAAAACTCACACACATATACCCTGAACTACTCTATATCCTGTATCTCAAAAACTCTAACAGCACTCTGTTTTCTCAGGTTCCTAAGATCTTACTTTTAACTTTTTTTAAAATCACTTTGATTTAAGTGATGTCCATAGTGCCGTGATACACAAACTTGTTATCAAACCTTGGAAAACCAACCACCTGGGCCTGAATCAATACCATATATATCTATTCTTCTGCCTACACATACGTCATGTCCTAAGAGTGAATAGGAGAAGGGGATCAACGTCACGTGATTCCCCTAGTTTGACCCGGCAAAACTTGGATGTGTCTCAAAGAATATGATTATTGGCAGAATCACGGAAAGTTTAGAATATTTGGCGGTTCGGTTACATTTTTTCACAAGATCGGTGGTTGTTGCAATGACCTGCACTACAATACTTCACCATATGTTGCGCTATGATGAAATAAACCCACAAAATGTAACAATGTGTGCGTTCCGTAATGCAATTCCAATGGTGAATGCTGTGTTGTTTCACCCAGTGAAGGAATGGCGGATTCGGCCACGCCCCAAAATACCTGTATGTGTGTCTCAAAGATGATCAATACAAAAACGTAGGTGTAACTGTATAAAGGGCCCGACAAAAGTAACTAGTCCTAAAAAATAAATTTGTGGGCAGAGATTCTTGTAGTGCGCATGCAAATTGATCATCAGTCCAATGGTTCCTGAGATTAGCTGTTCATAGACAGACAGACAGACAGACGGACACTCAAACGCCCCCCACCTTTATAACACCAATGCACCATAACCGCACCCCCCCACACACACCTTCATACTGCCATATCCATCCAACGCTTTTATACCACGTCTACCATGTCTTCCACCTTCTTGCAGTGCTCAAATGGTGTCATTGATGCATTGCTCTTGGCAGAAAACGTGGTTGCATACATCTCAGCAAATTGCTTGAAGGTGAAGTCGATCATAATGTTACCCATACAATAGGTCACCCTCATCCTCTCCATAGGTGGAGATGATGACATTGACATTCTCAACTATACGTTGTGATAGCTTTATTATTCCCTAGTGAATACCAGTCCATATCTATCCGACAGTATATTAAATAATTACATCAATAAACGGAGGACACTTCTAGTTATAATAGTATTTGGATTTATTCCAGAGAAGAGATCTTACAAGCGTCAGAAAAGCATGGTTCCAGATATGTTCTTCTGATGTTTTAAACAGAGACATAGTTTTATACACATAACGTGGGTTAACGCCTTCCGTCATCACGTGAGCGTCAGCTGTGGCCATCTTGCTTCATTTCCCTGGCACCCAAGTTCATCATGACATCAAAACTGTAAACAATCCGATATTAACCTGCTATAATAATATTGTTTACATACCAGATCGAGCCCATCAGACATAAACAAAGTTGCAGGCACTGCCTGAGGGACCTTGGAAGTTCAACCAAACTGACACACAAGAGGCAGGTTGGCTAGCAAACATGAACAAGCACATACAAATGATATATATCTTTATCAGATTGATGAATATATATTTATAGATCTATCACGTTGGAATGTCTGGTGAAGCTTCTTGGGGTCCAACTGCAGCTCCAGCAAGGCATGGTCCATCTAGTTCATCATCAGGATGGGCTTAATATGCTCACACTAACACCAGACACACAATCCACAACAACCAGGGCTCCATCAGTGACGAGGAGAGCTGCAGTCACTTCAGAGAAGTCAACATTCCCTGGGGAATCAATCACGTTGATCAGGAAACCAATGCTCTGCATGCTTGATAAAGGCCATGTCATTCTCACTCAGCTCATAGTACAAAGAGATGGCAGTGGACTTGTTAGGGATGCAGTGTTCCTGCTCGTCTTTGCACGTGTCAGTGAAACGATGATGCCAGCATTTGACACCAGCAAGTCTGTCAAGGTAGACTTTCCGTAGTCAAAGTGCCCAATAACAGACATGTTACGGATATTGGCCTTCTTGTCCATGATGCCACAAATTTGGTCTACATTAAAGTTCACCATTTTGCCAAACTGGTTTTGGGTTTTCTTAGTATGTAGCTCTTGGGAAAGCTTAAAAAAATAATTTTAACTTTTTGGCAAACAAAATGCTTCACCACATAAGCCACATAAGAGGAGATCAAATCACTGGCACACTGGTGCCGGGAGAACAACCTCTCTCTTAACGTCGACAAGACCAAAGAACTGATCGTGGACTTCAGGAGGCCGCGGAGAGACCATGCGCCCATCCTCATCGACGGTGCTGCAGTGGAAAGGGTCAGCGAGTTCAAGTTCCTCGGAGTACACATCGAGGAGGACCTCAAATGGGAGACGCACTCCACACACGTGAGGAAAAAGGCTCAGCAGCGACTGTACTGGCTCCGCCGCCTGAAGAAGCTCGGAGTAGGACGTCGCATCCTCAGGCTGTACTACAACAGTTCTGTTGAAGGCATCCTAACAGGCTGTGTCACGGCCTGGTACGGGAACTGCACTGCCCGAGAAAAGATCAGCCTACAACGAGTAGTGCGATCGGCAGAGCGGATAATGGGAATCGAGCTCCCAGCGCTCCAGGAACTGTACAAAAAGCGGTGCGTGGTCAAAGCCAAGCGCATCATCAAGGACAAGCACCACCCAAGTCACAGACTGTTCAACCCCCTACAACGACCGCGACCGGGCAAGGGGCTCTACCGCAGTATCAAGAGTTCCACCACCAGGTTTTGGTGTAGTTTCAATCCAGCTGCTGTCAGAATGCTGAATGGGGCATAAGCCTGGATGAGGCATGGGCCTTGTTCAGCAGCCTGACAGCAGGCGGCGCAGACTTTTCTGGCTCTTCCTGAACACACCTGTGGATTATACCAGGGACAATGACTTGGACTTTAGCCCCCCCTCGGACACACCTGTGGACTACACCAGGTACAAATGACTTTTTGTTGCACTCCCTCATGGAGCTACTTGCGGATTATACTAGGGTCAGTCCACTCTAGGTGGACACGCACTGACCTTTTTGCACCTTAATCCCTTGTATAACGCACTGACTTTTTTTTTTGGTCTTTTTTTATTGTGCTCCTTTTCCTCTAAGCACCTTAACGTCCATTGTCTATCATGCACAGTATAAGTATAACATGCACAGTATACAATACATTGCTGCTATGCTCAGGCACCTTAGTTTAGTTTTTTTAGTCTTTTTATTATCTCAGGTAATTTGTAAATATGTAGATAACTTGTCTGGCCTTCTGTTGCTCTCTTGTTTTGATCTCCTTCCCACCTGCCCCCCACCCTCTTCTTCTCCCCCCCCCCCCCCTCTTCTTTCTATGGAAACTAACGTTGCGATGGGAACGATGTACAAAAAAGAATTTCACCCACTTTTTTACCTTGTAAACCTGTGATGTGACAATAAAACTGATTCTGATTCTGATTCTGATTCTGATAAGCAAAGAAAAAAAGGGAACACTTATTTGCAAATATTCTTTGCCCGTACTAGACTGTGGAGAAATTAAACTTCATTCTGAAATCTAGCTTGCCTAGATGGGAAACATGAGCCATACATAATCGGTATAATTCATATCTACGATCATCAGCATCTCAGGACAGATGGCATGAATTCTAAATACAATTTTGAAATTCTGCCTGATCAAGAGTGGAGTAATAATATAGACAGATAATGGTCCATCTGTACCTGTGTTTATGTTACTGATATGAGAAAGGTTAACATGATGCATACAGTGTGAATAACATCACCTTCTTATGAATTATTGTTGAAGTACCTTTTGTACCTGTTGATGTCAGTACTATGTAGATGAGATAAGGGATCTCCCCATATATGGACATGAAAGGGACACAGACAGACAGATGCCGAGATCTCCATATATGGGCATAAAAAGGAGACAGACATATGGAGATCTGTGGATTTATAGATACCGCCAATCCAAATTTCCACTCGGCATATCACTCCTTCAGTTCCTCAGAGGTCCACCAAGTTTGAAGTCGATCGGTCGGACTCCATATTTGGTCAAGGTTCCGGGCTGATTCCAACCTCCATTCACTTCAATTATTACATTATTATATATATAATAAAATTAAAAACGTAGTAAAAAAATATACTATACGGATAATGTGAAAATAAAAAGCATGGAGTAGCTTCCTTGTCCTACTGTCAATGTGCACAAGACATTTGGCACTGATCAGTCCAGCAGTTTGCACACACACAGACTCTTGCTAGATGACTCGTCATGCAGACTACTGAATTTTCCTAAACCAATCACAAGGGATCTCCACCCCCACCTCCGACTCTCATTGGAGGGTACTTTTTGTACCGAATAAATCCTAGGTTCACATTACAACACCAGACCAAGAGAGGCAGTCCACTCAGAGAGTGGGCGGGGTCTATGGTCTGGAACCAGCCTATAGAAGTTCTACAGTATTCACTCTGACAGCAGATAATCTTTTTCTTTGCTTTCATACGTGTCTGAAGATACATAAACTAAAAAACGAAGTTAAATATGAAATATAAAAAAAACAATAAAATACAGTATGTGGAAAGAAGTTGGTGGAGCCACACAAAATGTGGCACTGATCGGTCCAGCTGTTTGCGAGATTATCCCCGGACAAACAGACAGACACACACACACACACACACACACACACACACACACACACACACACACACACACACACAGACTCTTAGATGGCTAGCTCTTTCAGAGCCATGCCACATGGAAACACAGGAGATGTAGTGAGTGAAAACAAAGAAAACATGGATACGGTGGGTAAGTGGGAGGTTGGATGGTAGAAAGCTGTGACCAAGACCCAATGTGGGCTAATTTGGTGCTGAAGTTACTTTATAGGCTATTATCCCCTCCCCTTCCAGTGACAACAAATCCTCAACAACAAACAAAATATGTCAAAAATATGGATTTATAGGGAAGGGGAGGAGACAAAAATCATTGCTGGAAAAAAAAGATATCCCTCTTGAAATTACTTAAAAACATTATTGAGCCACCTGGTAATTTGCAGAGATCTTGCCATTTTCTCTGACGGACTGCGCTGTCCATTGTTGACACGATAAATGGAAAGGAATTTGCATTCAAGCGGTCTACCCACAAATACACAGCTCGTACCCAATCTTCATTCATTTAGTAAGAAAAGTATGAATCAAATCTAGTTTAATAGCTTTTGCACCTTTTCACTGATTATTAATCCAGCTGTACTATGCAGCCATTTTGTTGTCCTTCCTGTACTCTGGTATGTCAGCAAACTCCCTGGCTGCTTCTGTACCCTGCCCCGGTACAGCCACCGCCTCCATGGGGAGGTGGGCTGTTAGAGCGACCTGTGTCCCTGTGGACACTGATGCCACCACGACCACTGTAACCCAAACGGCCTCGGTTCTGACGTGAGGGGATACCAAACGTCTCAGAGTTCATCCGCCTCTCCTCAGCCCAAGTCTGTCTACGCTCCTTTGGGAACCCCAAGCCTCCAGATTTTTCATTTGCTTTCCTGGTGTCATCATAGGAGGATATGTGGTCAAAGAATGACTTGGACTTGTCATAGTAACAGTTGGGGCCCAGTGGGTCTCCGTTTTCATCAGCATTCTCTTCACTGTTCTGGGTCTCAACGTCTGACTCATCTGTATCCTCTCCAACATTCACCACCACCTTCTCCTCTGGCTTGTCATCTTTCAGCTTCAGTTTGTTCTGAAGCTCTGTATCGACCTCCTTATTGAACTGGGCGTTTGCGCCCTCAAAGTCAAAGTCTTTGTCAAACTTCATGGGTTCGTCGCGACGTACATTGAAACGTCCCCGACCACGGTGGCCACCTCCTCGACCACGCCGGTTAGCCTGATCACCAGCAGCTGCTGTGGAACGTTTAGAGGTATCCCTGCCTTCACCTCGAACCTGATCAGTCTCAGGCTTGCGGGCTTTCTGCACATCTGTGCCCCGTCTGTCCGTGCTGTCCTGATGATGAGCCTTCTGAGCTCCGCGGTTAGCAATGGTATGGACTGTATGGCCATGAGCAGGGTTCCTGCGTCCTAGCCCTGGCGCCAGAGAAGTGAAGCCAGGAGGTGGTGCCAACGAGGTGGCTTGTAACACCTGTGAGCCAATTGCACTGCCCTGGTACTGGGTAGCTGTTGCTGCTGTGCATGGGTCATTCACAAATGAGGGCACTCTAAACAGTGGGTGGTTGAACTGTCTGTATTGGGGAACTGGGCCCATGTTGAAGGGGCCATAGGAACCAGGAGACTGGAATGGGGCTGAGGCAGTGGAAGATGGTGGACCTGAGACCATGGAGGACTGGATGATAGCAGGGTCCTGAAGCAGAGAAGATGTTGGTTTAGGTGGCTCACACACAAGCAGGTCCTTAATGTCGCTTCCTCTGAAGATGATGTACTCAAAGATCTCATCTCTGGGTGGGATGGGCCTATCAGTGGGACGAACCTCTGTGCCAAAAGAACGCACTTTGGCGAGTGCGATGGTGGAATTCTCAGGATCTATAGTATAGAGGATTCCCTCGTAGCGAATCTCTGCCTTTGAGATTAGGCTGATTTTACTTCCCAGATACGGCGTCCCTCCACTCATTGTGACGCACTGTGCCCAACGGTCTGGTCAAATACAACTAATTTGACACCCCAACCTTTAAACTGCACAATTAAATGCAAAGCTATCACTCAACCTTTCTTTAATGTGTGCTTCTTCACCAATTGATTGGTTGAAAAAACAGTTGAAAGACAGTTTAAATGTGATCTCTTCCAAAACTCTACAAAGCGTTATTCTCTCACGTAAATCAAAGTGAGCCTGTAACATGTATTTTATGCTCACCAGTTCTTTGCGTCATTTGATGATGTCACCCCTCCAATGCACTCTGATTGGACAGCGTCAGTCAGACTTAATTCAGCCAGAGTTCCCTAATCAATATTTCTATGGCATGGCTGTGTTGGAGGCTAGCGTCCAGAAGAAGTCTAGTCTCTGTTAAGTGCCTGTCGTGCGTGTGTCAGTGTCCGGGGCTAATTTCGCAAACTGCTAGACCAATCTGCAGCACATTTCTTGTGCATGCAGTCATGGAGTACGGAGTCACAACAAACTGACGGCATCAATAAGACATCAGTCTTGCCCAAATATGGAGTTCCAACTTGACCTCAATTATTGACCAGTGACACCAAAATGGTGGCACTGAATAGCTAATTTCATATTTTAGGCCTAAAAGCAATACCTATTTTTTCTCAAACTTCTTACAGTGGTAGAAGGGCATCCCCAACATCAACTGTTGGAATATGAAGCCTTTTAACCACATTCTGTCGCTTTGCTGATGACATGTATTATTGTGTTAATGTTTTATGCTTTGTTGAATTGAATACCTTTCTCTATAATTCAGTCTATTCCATTTCTATGGCTTATTACGCATATTGCTTATTGTGTTTTGCATATGGCTTATTGTCTCCGCCAGGCCGAAGGCATGGTGGAGAGTATGTTTGCCAGACCCAAGGGGTCGGCCTACATGAGGCTTTGTCCCTATTTCGTCCATACATGGGCATAAAAGAGGGTTCAAGTTTCGTCCCCCATAGTGATGGAGCTCACTTTAAAAAAAAAAGATTTTTTGAAGTGCATAATCCTATTTATAGGTTATTAATGTCATCATGTGTCTCGCTAGCCAATCACAGTGCTGAATAGAGTCAGCCAATTTCGTCCCCCTTTCGTCCATACAGGGGCATAAAAGGAAAAGGAATTTATTCTGGGTCTGGCAGAACCAGGTCTCCTGGTCTTGTTTACCCTCCGTGTGTGTGTGTGTCCGTCTCAGCCAAGCTAACATTGGTCAAGCTTCACGTGACATCACAATATGTAATATAAATAGGTAAGACAGGATTAATCAGGAACAGTACTCGCCTGGCGGAGACCTGTGCTCCGAGGAGCACATTTTCTAGTTGCATATGACTTGGCCCCCGTTATTGCTGCTTGCAGCTATATTCATTGTTATTAAAGGTAGGGTGAGTGATTTTTTTTTGTTAAAAGGTTAAAGCACTATTCTCGGATAGTAATCATCTCCCGTCTCTTCGGCTCTTTAATAAACATAAAATACATTTTCAACCAATCAGGAGAGATTACCCATTTATCAGCTTCAATTTTATATTGTTCCAGTTCTAATTTTGTCTGCTCATTTCTTTGTGTCATTACTTCCAATTTCACTTGTTTAATCTGTATCCTGTATGAGTCCTCTCTCCTGATTGGATACAATTGGTACGGTTACGATCTTGAGACTGTATTTTTATATTCCAAATTGAGTGTTGTACAAGTGAAATACTGAAGCCAGAGAGCTTATTGTTTTTGAAAGGTAATTATTGTCATGTCATTCTTGAATAAATTCATTTCTCAGAACCCAAGATCAATATTTATTTCAGAATACAAGGTCATGCGTAAGTGTAATTTTATGCATGAGAGCGGTTGATTATGATGATCCTAGGATCTCACTGCCCAGAATGCCAGAACAGAAAAAAGAAAAACAAGACTTGACATGTCCTTTACAGCTGGCTACCAATAGAATTCTTTTTTTTTTACAAACACCGGCCACTCGGAACGTCCGAAATGAGAAAACAAGTGCACCTCTCTGGGATATGACCTCTCCCCCTATCTCTCTTCTCTGAGTACTCTTGAAGCTTACTGAACTTTACACAAACACTTTCACACAGAACACCTTGCAATTGCTTCGAGCAAGTTGTTCCATTGTTTTTTCATTATGACTGCTCCCTCTTCACATGTTCCTAATAGGTGCTGTCATATATTTGGTTTAAAAGTTAGATCTCTATATTCTGAAACTATAAGTAATTATTAATAATAATTAATAGGGGTGTCCTCGTTTGTCCAGCTCTTTAGTAAACTCTTGTACTTGTGATGTACTCTAGGGTACATCACCAATTTCATGCACTCAGGAAAGATCACCCATTCATCAACTTTAGATTTATATTGTTGCCCTTTTGCAATGTTGTCTAACCAAACCAATGTTCATAAATACATAAGTGGAAACCACCCCTAGTGTGCGTAACAAAGTTTCTGCCTACATGATGCCCATGTGTAGAAGCCTCTGTCTTACCTGTCCCAAGGCAGGGCATATAAATATTATAAAGTAGGAGAACAAATACCAACAATTCAAAGGCTGCTCTGGGTAGTCAAACACTAGCCTGGTAAACCACCTGCGTCGCGGAATTCAATTTCATTCAGCAAAATGAAATTGAATTCCGCAAACGGGTGGTTGTGGAATTCAATGCTGCGCATGCATGCCAGGGTGCCTGCTGTGAGTTTAGTGACTTGGGAGAGCAGAGAGGAGAGCGCAAACTAAATATATGACATGAAGTCAACATGCGCACCGTGGTGTGTGTGACCATGGAGTCCTTCTTTATCAAGGTGAAAACATGCAATTTAAATCAACTGTCTCTTATCTTGTAGGCTGCTTCATGGCTGCTTAGATTCTGTCATGGAGTAGTCTACTGTACAACTGGCATGTACAGGTAGAACAGCATTTTTTGCCAGCAATTCAAATCATTAGGTTTGTCAGTACAGTATGGAAATGCCCAACAGTCGGGTCAGTTCTTTAATATTGAATCTCACGGGTCCATCTTAGTGTAGGCCCAGGATTGATTGTTCATGCATGAGAGAGGGTGCAGACCGGTGACGTGGAGAGAGTGTGACTGTATTATTGTTCTGGAGGGCTGCAGAGTGCACTGAATAATGCTCCAAAGAATAAAGAAGTTATTTGTTTCTTGTCCTTAAAAAGCCTAAAGCCCTTCTACCTTGGACACTACATAAATGCCAGGTCCACTCAGATCTCTGACCAAATTTCACATGTCCTTTTGGGTTCGGTTCTGTCATTTGAAAATAAATCTCGTAGCCAATCGGATCTCCATTTATTTGGGTTCGGTTCCGTCACTCAGAACCAATTGGATCTCAGACCAAATGTCACAGGTCCATTGGGGTTCAGCTGTCATTTTTGATCAGTGAAGAGCTCTAATTTGATCAGTGAAGAGCTCTAATACCTCTCTCTCTGTCCGTCTCCCTCTGTGCCCCTCCCCCCTCCGCTGCATAGGAAAGCTTTGTTGCTATTGGTAGGCATGGCTGCCAGTTCCCACCTGATGTTGTGTGGGAGTTCCGACTACTCCAGACCGTACTGAATAACAGCTAGCTTGGATAGCGTCTTCAGACTAGGACTTAAATCTAAGATGTACAGGTATTCCTCCAAAGAGAATGATCTCCCACCATAGCACATCCTATACATTGAACCCGGGTTTATCCCTTAGGCTCAACCTTCTTCCAGGAGAAGGACTATGGGTTGAATTTCCACTGATCATTGAAGTCGTATTACAGCTGTAGCCACCAAATATGTACAGCCCTCCATTGTAGGCAAAGGTTGAATGACTTCAGCATTGTTCTGGAAGATGCTGTGCAGACGTGCTCAACCAGCAGTTGGTCTCTGTGTCAAACAACGTTATGTTTTTTGAGTGGTAACACATATCAGACCTGCTCACCAATACAAACATGTTTCCGATGATGTGTTGATGATGACATTTTGATGTCATCTACCAGGCCAGGCCTCAGAACCCTGTTCTATCAATGCCTCAGTACCACAAGACTCAATCCTCCTCGGTCCCGTCCTATTCTCCATCTTCATCGATGACCTGGTTGAAGTGTGTGAGAACGAGCTGTACATGTACACATACGAATCTCTCCAGATAGGGCAGAAGTGGAGGCTAGCGTTAACTGGGATTTCCAACAAATAACCATCTTGGGAGACCGATGGAAGACCACCTTTGAGACATTGAACCATCAAAGTGCAAGTTCATGACACTCTCAAGAAAGAGGATTCCTGGTAGCAAAATAAATTATCACCCTATCCTGGCTGCGACCACTACAATTAATCAATGGCATGAGAGGTTGTGGAGAGTGTATACTATGGAAAAAATACTGCTAAGCTCCAGATGAAGTACGACACGTTTTAAAACATTTTTTAACTTCCCTATAAGAGTTTACGTTTTTGTGTAAATACTGTATATGTGCCATGCTAATGTCTTGCTATACTTATGTGTATTTTTATTTTGAGTACATCTTATCAAAATATCTTACATCTTAGCTTTAAATTTCTGTTTATATGTTTGCCGAATTGTCATTTTTTCCCCTTTTTTTTTCTCTTGTTGCTTGTTTTAATTTTGGTTTGTTTGCAGACAAAAGTAGCCTGGCTCCACCCCCTGAATCGCTTGCCAGTTGCCTCGCATTCAGGGTCTGGTGACAGTGTCGAAGGCGGGGGTTTCTCGGTTGAAAATCTGTACGACGAATCGGGATCGGGATAATCCAGTATGAACCAATCGCCAAAGAGTCCAACTTTGGCCACGCCCCCACCTCAGAAAACGTCTGCACTGAGAGGGCTTTCAGACTGAATAATGGAGTGAAACGAAATGAAAATTCAGGCTGAGTGTCAGGCTAAGACAAAAGATGACTCTGTAAGATTTCACTGATGCAGAAAGGCAAATGAACATCTATGTTCAAAAAAGAAAGAAAGAGTATTCCATCACAGCCTGACCTGCACTTCCTTATTGGTCACCACCAGCTGAACACCACTGTAGCTGCTGCTACAGTCCTGTAGTGTACAAAATGCACACCCGCCACTGCCCACTGACCTGCAGGATATGCTCCCTCCACCATATGTCAGATGGCGAAGCACCCACCTGCATAGTCAGCCACACAAGAACATGCTCTGAGCCTCCCAGGCTCCAAAACACAACCATTAGACAGAACCTTTCGCCACATTGCTGTCCAGGTGTTGTGGAAATTTAACATTTCCTCAGTGAGAGAATGAAGAGTTGATACCAATATGCATTTTAGAAGATTTATTCAATACAAAAGATGACAATAATATGAATATAATTCCTATGTAATATAATAATGAGAAATATATCAATGACAGATAAAATAATGATAAAATAAGAGTAAAGAATAGAAAGGAAAAAGAAAGGGATGGAAGGAGATGGAAGAAGGAAAGGTGGACAGGGTCCGGCTGCCTCGGAAGGCAACAGGAGTCTGACACCGATCTGGATGTTGCGGAAGCCTAAATACAGATTCTACAAGGATACATTTTTAGGATAATTCTGAGGACTGACATTCCTTCTGTCTGACCAAAAGATGTGTTCTCGGCACTTGAGTATGGAAGGTCAATTCTGCCTAACTGCCTTGCAATGAAATGTGCTGCTCCGCGCTCGGCATCCAAAAGTGGCGACACTAACCTGACCAACTATGAACATGTGCTCTCATCGACTGAGAATGGAAGGCCCACTGCTATATGCCGAGGCCATATACTGCCCTATAGCCAAAATACTGACGCCTGATACGAGAAACATTCTCCTTGCATTCATAAAACCTTATAACTTGTCTTCTTGCTGTCTAGGTCTGAAGCTTGCCTACAGAGGAATAGCTGCATGACCTTGCTGTATGAGCCTGCTACTTAATAACTACACTGACGGTGTACTAAACTCCTAAGACATATATCAGAATAAATGTACTTCCCTTGCTAGGACATACATTCAGACACATCAGCATACAGTCATATAACATAACTGAAGTAAGATGAATACTAAATGTAAATGTATAATGAATAAATAATCGAGAAATCAATGGCCTAAAAGGAATATAAATTGTATCTCCGTTACACCGGGTGTGGAACGCACAGCCTAACAGAGTATATAGTCATAGTCGGATCACTTTTCTGAACCTTTGATTTGATCTTTTTGTGTATTTTGTGAATACATTGGATTTGCTGACTATGGTTAACTTGTTAAAGTTAGTCTAATATGCAACACACTTTCATACAATATATTGGGGGTCCGTGCTTCATCTAGTGGCTAGCCGATCTCTGCAGTTATTGGGGTCCCTGGCCTGAAAAGTTTTGAAGACCCCAGATAGATAGAGAACAACCTCTCTCTTAACGTCGACAAGACCAAAGAACTGATCGTGGACTTCAGGAGGCCGCGGAGAGACCATGCGCCCATCCTCATCGACGGTGCTGCAGTGGAAAGGGTCAGCGAGTTCAAGTTCCTCGGAGTACACATCGAGGAGGACCTCAAATGGGAGACGCACTCCACACACGTGAGGAAAAAGGCTCAGCAGCGACTGTACTGGCTCCGCCGCCTGAAGAAGCTCGGAGTAGGACGTCGCATCCTCAGGCTGTACTACAACAGTTCTGTTGAAGGCATCCTAACAGGCTGTGTCACGGCCTGGTACGGGAACTGCACTGCCCGAGAAAAGGTCAGCCTACAACGAGTAGTGCGATCGGCAGAGCGGATAATGGGAATCGAGCTCCCAGCGCTCCAGGAACTGTACAAAAAGCGGTGCGTGGTCAAAGCCAAGCGCATCATCAAGGACAAGCACCACCCAAGTCACAGACTGTTCAACCCCCTACAACGACCGCGACCGGGCAAGGGGCTCTACCGCAGTATCAAGAGTTGCACCACCAGATTTTGGTGTAGTTTCAATCCAGCTGCTGTCAGAATGCTGAATGGGGCATAAGCCTGGATGAGTTCAGCAGCCTGACAGCAGGCGGCGCAGACTTTTCTGGCTCTTCCTGAACACACCTGTGGATTATACCAGGGACAATGACTTGGACTTTAGCCCCCCCTCGGACACACCTGTGGACCACACCAGGTACAAATGACTTTTTGTTGCACTCCCTCATGGAGCTACATGCGGATTATACTAGGGTCAGTCCACTCTAGGTGGACACGCACTGACCTTTTGCACCTTAATCCCTTGTATAACGCACTGACTTTTTTTGGGTCTTTTTTTTATTGTGCTCCTTTTCCTCTAAGCACCTTAACGTCCATTGTCTATCATGCACAGTATAAGTATAACATGCACAGTATACAATACATTGCTGCTATGCTCAGGCACCTTAGTTTAGTTTTTTTAGTTTTTTTTATTATCTCAGGTAATTTGTAAATATGTAGATAACTTGTCTGGCCTTCTGTTGCTCTCTTGTTTTTGATCTCCTTCCCACCTGCCCCCCACCCTCTTCTTCTCCCCCCCCCTCTTCTTCTCCCCCCCCCCCCTCTTCTTTCTATGGAAACTAACGTTGCGATGGGAACGATGTACAAAAAAGAATTTCACCCACTTTTTTACCTTGTAAACCTGTGATGTGACAATAAAACTGATTCTGATTCTGATTCTGATTCTGATTCTGATAAAGAGCCAATCTCAGTGATTTTGTGTAAATACACCCTAGCCTTAGGCTACACCCCAATATCCTAATAATTTTTAGTGACAGTGGTTGTCCAATATGGTATATCCAGGACTAGTCTAAAAGTAATATTATCATTTATTATTGGTTAATAACATTGTGGGAATTTTCAGGCCTTCGCCTGAAAATTGTGACCTTTTGGATTCAAGAGGATGAGAGAGCAGGGTGGCAAACCCTTAGATTTTAATATAGATGCATGTCTCTGCTATTGATGTGTTGATCAGTCAACACTTTAAGATCCTGGCCTTTGTCCTGGAGCAGAAGCTCCCAGCTTTAAGTGTGAACCAAAACAAGTTTCTGGGCCAAGTCTTTTGTTACCAAGCGGCTGATTACAATACTATTGTCTTTATGCAAGGGTGATGGCTAAGGTGAATGCATCTGTTCTATCTCTCTCTCTCTCCAAAAAACCTCTGTCCCTAGGAAGTCATGCAGACTCAAATTGAATTATTGTAATTATTCTTATTTCACAGTAAAAGCTTATTTTGTAGTAAGTACACAAGAATGAACATTGGTGAAATGTGGTTGGTGGAAGAAACCAGTTAGTTTCATGTAACTTTTCTTCTTGAATCTAAGAATAATGCCATTCCTTTTAAATCATCTCTTTTTGTCTAAATCATTCATACAAGGTTGAAAACATATGTGAGTGGTCTTATTTTGAAGATAATAAGATGTAAAACAATGATTTCATAATATGAGCTTGTGTAAAAAATACAGTTTGATAGATAAATGTTATGTGTTAAAACCTAGACAGATTGTGTGATCCATTGTGCTGATTGAGAAGGCCCACCCCAAGAAGTCTTTTGTTCCTAGAAACCAGTTTGTGAGTGGTCAGAAGGAGGACTGGGAGGAAGGTCCTATGTCAAATGTCTGTCTGTATTGTGATGTTGTTCTGTCTATGGAAATAAATACATTTCTGTGGACAAACCCACTTTCAGACTGGATCTTCTTGCATTCAGGGAATAGTTATGGAATAGTGTTTTTCTTGTCTGATCATGGGACCATATACAACACCAACAACGTTCACATGCAAGACAAGTTAGAGCACTGGTTGCCAAACTTTTGAGCTCAGACCCAAAAGAGAAATTTGATGTCTTTGATGACCAGAGTAAGTGAAAATAGCAGATCAACAAGCTCACAAAAAAATAGCAGATCTACAAGCTCACAACATCGCCATCGTCTTAAACATTTGTTTTCTAATTGATGGAATTTATTAGATTTTTATTAATATATTTTAAGAAATTATTTTGAAGAATCATTGAATTTGTTTGTAATTCATGAAACATTTTGCATTGACATTCTTTTTAATGAGTTAGAGAATGCTATGGGGGAGGGGGGGGGGGTTTTTCGAGGCTCTCTGAGTCCTGCACAGCCAATATATGTAACTAACTTTACCGCAGCAGCAGCATCGCCACCGACGCAGCTGTAGCTTCATGTCGGTCTGCCTCCTTGCAGCACAACACCATAAAGATCAAGACACTGCCGCGGGAGTACAGCATCTAGCCTATAGAATTACCGGGGGGATATCGGTGCATTTGTTTAAATTGCCTGTAAGCCTAGGCTATAATCTCTTAATATGAAGAGTAATTTTCAGAAGTCAAGTGGCACATAAGATAAGGCGCACGCATAGCTTCATTTGGCAGCTGTTGTGAGATGTTCTGTATTATTGGCCATGGCAAGAGCTCTGTTTCCATGGGGGCTCTTCCTCTTCAGGAAGCCCGTCTACATTCAGGTAAGCCTCGCCTCGGGGAAACCCCTGCTACCCTTTTAGGACGAAAACCTTGTAATCGCGCATTTACATGATCGGTCCACCACGTCTCAGTTCCATAGTCTAGTGGTACGTCGCATGATGCACTCGACTGTTTTTTTTTAAAAACTACATTTATCATACAAACACACCGCATTGCCTATATGAATGTCGTTGCTTATATTATCTACATTCAATGCGATGTTTTCCAGTAGCCTACGGTATGATGTAGACTTTATGTAGGCCTACAACAGTGGAGACTGGAGAAGGATACTAGGCACTTGATGCTCGATATGCCTCGGGAGAACTCAACCTCCACCCCCCTGATACTGGTTGCTGTAGCAACCAGGTCCATGATCCAGCTCAGCTGGTAGACGGGACTACTAATGATAGTCGTTCTATGTAGCCTACACCAGTGGTTCTCAACATGTGGGTCGGGACCCTACATGATTATATTTTTTGGGGGGGAGGTCCCCAGATGACAGTGAAGTGACAATTTAAGGACTTTTAAGACCTTTTTAATACCTACCTAAATAAAAGAGACCATCACTGCATCAAAAGTAATCAACAGACACACTATACTATAAATATAAAATACTGGTCAAACATTGGCCAAATTGTCAAATAATATTAGACAGAGGGAAACATTTTGAAAATAGCCGATTTACAAATCTGCCATTGCAAAAAAGAAATTGCCCTTGGCAGATTAGGTCTGGCCCCTCTTAATAGAGATTTTATTTCTCTCCCTCCAAAGTTGTGAGGGACCAATCAGAGCCCAGTATGTAAATATGGGGCGGGTTTATAACCAGAGGCATTTTTTTAATTTGCCCCTCGGAAATGCAGGTTCCACACAGAGATTCCAGACTAATATTTACACAGTGATATTAATATAAATTAAAATAAAGGAATAAAGGAAAATAATAATCAGCCGGCTCATGCATTTGATAGCCTATTTGAAAGGGTTTGCTGGGTCAATGAAAGTGGTGCCATGGCTTCTATCCTGTCATTCATTTTAACTGAACATAATACTGTATGTTCAGTTGACTGCTTTTGGCACTGCCCTGTTTAACTTCAGCAGGCCTAGTCTTTGCTCATACTCTGTCTTTCCTATGTAGTCCTCTCCCTCCCTGTATGTGAGAAACGAAGTTGTCAAATGCAGTGGAGGAAAGGACGGCCCATCTCAAGGGATGGCCACCATCATACATCGTTTTCTAGGGCAGGCCACCATAGCCTTCCGCTATCTGACAACTTAACAAGTGTCATTCAGTGATCCTGCTGAGAGTGAAGCGATTTCCAGGAAATGCAAAGACAGACAAGTTGTATGTGATGTTTCAAATGTCTAGCAGCATATTCACAGCAACAAGGCTACTTAAAATGATTGTATATATTTTTACGATCAAGTCTGGTGAATACTAGGAGGACCTAGAGTACAATACATGCATGAATGCAAAAATACTCTCGCCCATGGTTCATACCATCATCCCTCCGATTTTACTTTATTTCAGGCTCAGACATTTCTCCATATTTGCTAAATTAAAGTTAGCAATTCTAATTATTCACATACTTAATTGTCCATCTCCCTAAAAACTGTTAAGCCATGAAGATAATTAGGTTTCTAATGTTTTTGCACCAGTGAGGCGTAGATGCTAGTTCAAACACATGAAATAATGTGAGTCAGTAGAAAGGTGAAAAAGCTTTGACTCTTTCTCAAGGGATTTGCATGCTGCCAAATGTTGGTGCAACACACTGTTGTTTAATGTGTTTTGATCTACTTCCCTGCAATTCTGCAATTCTTTTTCACTCCATCACAAACGGGATGGAGAACTAAGGCAAATTGTTTCTCCCTCACTGGGCAAGAGACCAGAATCTTTGCAAGATTTGCATTCCTTTTTATGAACTGTAACAAGAATGAATTAGATACGTTAGAACATTATTAATGCCAAATTGAACAATCTGTCTCCGTCCGTCCGTCCGTCCATCCATCCATCCATGCCTGTCTGTTTGTCTGACTATATTTATTCTGTAGTATAGTGGAATCAGGGATCTATCATTTGTTGCACTTTTGGAAGAGACAGAGGCTGAATTCGGTCCACAGATGGGAGAATTCCCTATTGAGAGCGTGAGCCACATTGTCCAGAGGTCAGTCTGAACCTGTTCCTCTTTTCCACCTTCACAGTGTTCAGGCTCATCCCAATGACAGAGCTAGAGCCTTTTCTAACACCTAACTGAAATGAGGCAACAGAGTGTGACACTGAAAACAGATTCACATAACAGAAAGCCAATTCCACCACACAGAGCCGACAATATTAAAAAATAAATATATTGTGTAGAGGTCTATAACTCTTTTAAATATGTATTTATAACCAAAGTATATTTTGTTCTTGGTTTGATTTCAGTGCAACTTTAAGAATAAGCTTCTTTATACAGTATGTAGTCAGAAGACTACAATCATTGTGGTATACAAATGAGTTTGACATATCCTCACTACAGTTTGAACGTGATGGTTCAAATCCCAATCGAATGGGTGAAGTTCAGACTTGTGCTCAGCCGTCCACGTCCACACATATATATGTCGCAGTAGTGAGTCAGAACGGGGAAGGGACTGGAGGGAGGTGAGGGGTATTGTGAATGTCTGCTGTCTGAAGCGTGATAAGATGAGTCAGATCTTCCCATATGGGAGCACGGGACAAAATAGCCCCCACCGAGTGCCTAGTGAGAAACAGACACATCAGACTGAGAAACTGGCACATAACTCTTTGCAAAGGAGAGTGTCACATAGGTAGCCCTTTGGGCTGGTTCACATCCCCTAATCATTATGCAGTAAGCCCCTCCGTGTTAACCACTTAAGCCCTCTAATCTTAGTAAACTGTACCGGGGTCGGCTCTGTACTCGGTCCACTCTTCCCCCCCCCCCCTCTACGCTAAATCTCTAAATCTACAATCTCACAATTGACGCGTTGTGAACTTGTAGATCTGTGATTGTTTTGGAATCCCCCCTCAGAATAGGGGCCCGTCAGAGTTCAATTAACAGTAAGTATTTGCTGTGTACAACTTAAACAACCTTGTACATGCAAAGCGTGACCATTGTCAATGGTCACGCTTTGCATGTACAAGGTTGTTTTTTTGCTCGTGTTTATTCAATTAAAATCTTTGTTGTTGTGGGTCTTTGTGTCAGACAGTATTCATTATTTCGATGTTCCTTGTTGTTCCATTCTTTTTCACTCCCTTATCTGTCTTGGGTCTTGGCTCTGTACAGCAGACAAGGGAACCCATTAACTGGCAACCTCTGAGGGATAGCTTTATAATCATACATAATGGATGAAGGGTGTGCAAATAAAATGTGTCGGGACAGTAATATCCTGTGTTCTTGATCAGTTTCAATCACCTCTTTCTTGGTGTTTGAACACCAGGTTACCGTGGCAATTACTTCTAGGTAAAATGGTAAATGTGCGTTTATATACTGTAGCACCTTTATCCAAAGTGCTTTACAATTTGCATTCACCCATTCACACATACACCGACAGCAGAACAAACCATATGCAAGGTACCAGCTTGCTCACCAGGAGCCGTTAGGGTTTAAAATTCAAATAAATGTCTTTCTCACGGACACTTCGATGGTTAAGCCAGGATGAGGCGGGTATCAAACCTTTCGATTCCCAAGCGGCCACTCTACCTACTGAACCACTGCCGTCTCAGGTTTCAGAGTTTGTATTGATGTTGAACAGGTTTTTAATACCGGCTCTGGGTCTATGTTTGTGGGTCAATGTGAGTGGAGCTAAACAACGACAAGGAATTACCGATCCGTCCCATAAACCTCAGCGTATGGCCACAGTTCCTTGTCATTTCCTAATTAATAGCTGTCACAACAGCCACAATCAATATTGCCTCATTAGCCATGTTTGCCCAGCTCTCTTCCCCTCAAAAAGGCTCAATATAATCCCAGTGATAGAAATGCATCACCCATAGCAGAAATGGAAGCCACACGATATTGATTGTAAATGCCGACCATACATTTGTTTTCCTGCAGACTGTTATGGTTTTGTTGTGGGAGCATTTCACCTACGGCTTGCCAGGTCAAA
Source organism: Gymnoscopelus braueri (assembly GCF_963280865.1). Taxonomy (NCBI): domain Eukaryota; kingdom Metazoa; phylum Chordata; class Actinopteri; order Myctophiformes; family Myctophidae; genus Gymnoscopelus; species Gymnoscopelus braueri. The sequence goes on from NC_137607.1 coordinate 31,584,189, forward strand.
CTTGTAAGCAAGTCAATAAATACGTAAATAATTCTCAGAGGAACTTGCTAATTGATATTCAGAGATTGTGGAGTATTTGTAAAGGACAGATGATTTTGTTAATTGAGCTCATCATCGTAAAACTGAAATGATGTGTCTGTCTGTCTGTCTGTCTGTCTGTTTGTCTGTGGTTGTCTGTGTGTGTGTGTGTGTGTGTGTGTGTGTGTGTGTGTGCGTGTGTGTGTGTGTGCGTGTGTGTGTGTGTGTGTGTGTGTGCGTGCGTGCGTGCGTGCGTGTGTGCGTGCGTGCGTGCGTGCGTGTGTGTGTATCATTTGTGTTTTGTTGTTGTTGTTTTCATTTTCCTCTCAGTTCCTATACCCCTAAACCTGTGGCATAGTAGAATCAGATATGGGAATGGCAAGCTGACAAAGTAATGGGCCGGATTATTGGAGAGTTTCCATAGAAGAGGGGGATGATAATGATAGGCTGACATTAGGAGGGCCATTGTATTGCGAGAAAGATTAGATTAGAAAAGAGACAGCTATGGAGGCTGTCTGAAAGCTTGACTGGCAAGCAAACTGGAAAAAGTACGATGTAAGATTGATTCTGAGACAACATGCTGTCTAAAACCTAATCTATTCTGTGTCGCACAACAGTGATGCGTTATTTTTGGCAAGTGACACTGTCATCGGACAAAGTATGAATGAGGTTTAAAGGTCCTCAATCAGAACCTCAGATTTAACCTGTTCATTATTTCAGGTGGCCACATTTACCCAAACACAGTGTGCTTTGCGAGTAAAGGGATTGTAGGAAGGAGATGAGAGCAGACAGTGCTAAAGAGCATACAAGGGGAGGGGAGCGAGAGGGAGTGTTATGCCAATAAAGAAAATTGGAACTGAAAGGGACAGAGTGTGGAGGCAGGGAGAGTACATCACTGTCAAGCACTGAGCACTAGAATCATTAATTGAGCAGAAAGGAGGGCTCCAAATAGTCTGTTATTCCTCCACCAAAGTCCGATTGGAGGGGTGCCATTATGGATCTCAAGAGACCGTATTCATTTGTTTGGAATGGAAAAGACAAGCAAAAGAATGCAATGAGTGTAGAGTGGGTCTAAATAGTCTGCACCACCATCACCAGCCATGTGAGACCATGAGCAAAATTCACTGTTGATTACAGAGCACCTGTTCAATAGTTATTGCGCAAATGAGGTACTCTACGATGCAACTCACTTGGGTAACTTCTGATTTGTGTTCTACTTTAAAGTCTATTTCAGTATCAACTGGCCTAGTGGGCTCACCGAAAGAGAAGCCTGACCTGACGTTTTCACAATTAAGATTAATTACTGACTACAATTTGTAAATTAATGGAGAAATACATCATAAGCAGCAAGCCCTAATTAAAAAATAATCAATTTCCAACCCACAAGGTTTCTCAATCGGCACTTAACCAGGATTGATAACCGTATTTAAAAAGATGCCATTCTGCTCTCTCTGTGTTTTGAAAACACATATGCACAGCCTATACTGTATATGGGCATTCTTCACATATTTTATTGTGAATGAATTTGCATTAAGTAAGTGTACATGGACCAGCCTAAACAGGCTGGTGAGGAGGAAGGCTGGCTCTGTCATTGGGGTTATGGGCGGGGGTGTAGGATGTGGTGAAGGTGCGTGTACCGAGGAAGCTGGAGGCCATCAGGGCCAACCACTTCCACCTCCTCCACACAGAGATTTAAGAGCAAGTGAGCGATAGGAAGGACTTATTCTCTCTGTGACTTAGTAGCATTACGACATTGTATGACTATTGTAACATCCAATCATCTGTAATAACGTAACCTGTGGTCTGTGCTGATGTCATAACTTACCTTCTTACCTTTTATCAGGCTTACCTTGCCACTCTTTTTCATGTTCTGCATCAGGCAGGAGGATTGTATAGAGCAGTGGTTCTCAAACTTCTTAATTGCAAGGGCCCCCATAACTCTGAGAGTGTACAGATGGAACCAAATGGTATTTGGCATTTGGTTCCATCTGTACACTCTCAAGACTTAAGTGGGGTCCCAGGACCCCACTTTGGGAAACACTGGTATAGATTGTATACGTTTGTATACTTTTATATTTATGTCTCTTGTTTTGCACCAGGCAGGGTGATAATATAGGGTGTATACATCTGTATACTTTATTTATATTTGTTGGAGGGTGTTTTTATTGTGATGTTATTCTTCTGTACCTTCTGTAACTTTTACTGCTGTGCTGTCTCTGGTGCCTGAATTTCCCCCGCGGGATCAATAAAGTTATCTATCTACATCAGGCCTAGAATTTTACAGAGACCTGAAAAAGATAAACAGTCCAGCTAATTTACTGCCCACCTACGCTGGGCAATTGAATGCTTAATTTATACACTGTCGTACTACAAAGTATAAATCAGGCTTAACAAATGCATGAGTTGCAGCTGTGGCACAACAGGTGTGTGATACCTTTTTCAACGTAGTGGTGCAATGTGAAGAAAAAAACTGAATGTATTTTTCGAGTTTGTATCCCATTTGACTGCAGGTAGGCATATACCTGTGCGGCTGTTTCAATCCTGACTCAGTGGGGAGTCTGGGGACATGGCATTTAGGAGAGGAACGGCATAGTAACTTCTATAGTGCTGGCTGATACGGTTATTCTCCCAACAGCTGCTGCACTCTTTATTGCTGAGGTTCCCTCTGGACCTGCCTCAATATCCTTAGGGGGGAAAGTCGACAAAACAGTTGAGTGTTGTAAAAATTCTGTCTCCCAGGCCATACGTTATTTTCAGCTCATTAAGTCTTATAGCGTATCCATCCATCACAAACTACTTCACCTACCTCGCTGGATATTTGTAGTGCATTTTTCTAAAGTCAACAGAAGGCAACGGCAACATCCTGATTAAGATCTTTTGGGGATCGTGACTTTAATCTGCACAGAGCTAACCACACTGTGCAGACCTTTTTTGTATGTTGATCTTCTGTTTGTCTGCATCTGTTCACAAAAGTGGATGTGCATGATCTACAGTATGTGTCTTATTTAACGGCTGCATGTGGCTCATACTTGGCAAGACAGATGGGACAATTTCATTGTATAATTGAAGTGCTTCACAAAACTGAATTTAAACACGCCTCAAGCAGTTAACCTTTGCAAAAAAAGAAAGCATTACTATAATGAGGAGACAGAATTGTTATTTTCTGATAGACGTGTCTTCCATTTGGCAGTAAACGTACCACAAATGCAGATTACATTCACTTCTATGAATGCAAGAATAGGCCTTTAAATAAATGTGTTGTCTGTAACATATTTTCCATCAAATGTTGTTAGTTTTGTCATTTTCAACATGAATCCATGAATCCACCACAATCTTCACACATTTCCAAATGAGATGATTCTATTAGTAATGTGTCTTCAGGGCCTGTGCATTGCATCCTGCAAACGTTTGACCACATTTGGACGGTCCCATATCATCGCTCTCTTGAATACACCTCTCTGCACCTCATTGATCTTTAATGGTTAGGTTGGATAATTAGGAGTTTAATCTTGTAGCGAGCAGAAACAAATGTTAACATTGTTAGAGTAAATAAATGCCATGCTGAGAATTTAGGCTCTAAGTTAGATGGGTAGTGCACGCTGTGTCCTCACTGCACTTAGAGGACACTCATGAGCTGGCCTCAAGCAACAAATGCATGGCGTCGCTGTCAGATGGAAACCTTGTATGTCCAAAACCATTCCCTTTTTATTATTGTTTTTTAAAATCTTTCAAAATAGTCGCCCTGCGACGCGTTGTGAGCTTGTAGATCTGCTATTTGCACTACTTTTGTGCAACACTCTTGTATGAGGTCATTCATTTGCAAAAAAAAACTAAAAGTTGAAACATGGAGATAGGAGGTTTCTGCCCGACAGCAACGATGGCCTTTCTCATTTATCTCCATTATGATGCGTGTCAGCCGAAAGAGCCAGCATTGAATTAGTGCTCAGATTATGCCGGTAACTTATGCTTACAACAGCCTCAAATAGTACTGGAAATAATGAATAGTCCAATGAATGGGAGACCAACAACCAAAAATAATTCTGATATACAGTAACACAATAATCACAGCTGTATTTTAACAACTTTCAACCTGGCAACCTTATAGTGGTTTAAGCGGTTAAGTCTGTAGTGGTAACTGTCTGTACATGACATATCTGTGTCTGTAACACTATGGTCAGGTAAAGACACACTTTACCTGGGGAAGTGCCTGTCCGTCAATCCTATCAGCCAGGTCATAAGTAACATCGTGAAATCGTTTATTCAATCAGAAAGTAGCACTCATGGGTGTCTATATTTTGTTTCAACAGGGACGAATCTCTTACCTCCATATGAAGTACCTGTTCTTCTCCTGGCTGGCAGTGTTTGTGGGCAGCTGGATAGTGTACGTACAATACTCATCCTACACAGAGCTTTGCCGCGGGCACGACTGCAAGAATGCAATAGTGAGTATTGCGTTTCTGTCCCTGTCCTGTGTATCTGTGTCCAGTTACCATGCTATATTGATACAGCCTGGTAATATACAGTGTTCACATTACATACTCTCAACTGTGGCAAAAGATAATTAAAACATTGAAATTCTGAAATCAAATTAATGGTTTACTATAACAGTTGTCCTGTTGTAATCTTTTAGTGCGAGAGGTTCAAGAAGGGAGTAATCGATGGCTCAGCCTGCAGCAGCCTTTGTGAGAAAGACACACTTTACCTGGGGAAGTGCCTGTCTTCCAATCCCATCAGCCAGGTCAGATCTGTAATGACCTTTTTTGGTCTAGTTTGGTTTTGATCAAGAAAGACCTGTCCCGGTGTCCCTGTGTGCCACTACTCATGCCTATCTGTCCGCTGTCCTAGGTGTATTCTGGGATATGGGGAGACCTGGAGGGTATCATTAAGTGCCAGATGGAGGAGGTTCCTCGTTACGACCTGGGAGCCGAGATGGAGCCCAGGAAGGAGATGGTGGCCTTTAACAAGCCCACCAAGGGGACCTCTGTGGAGAAGTTTAAAGAGATGATCCTCAGCCACCTAAAGGTCAGAGTGCACCCATCATTCCTCACACCATACCACACAAATTGCTTTCACTTACAGTAGATTTCTCAGCCCTGCAAGTTAATATCTGAGAACCTTCACTTGCTGAAAGAAAATAACGGCAACTGTGAATACCTGATGCACTTTTTTAAATCATTCATGTTCAGTATTGGCCAAGTTACTTTATTACTTTAAGGTGCTCTACTAAAACTACTTTCTGTGCAAAGTAATGTGTAACACCCTAAAATGAAGTGCCATATTATTGGAATTAAAATGCTATTTTGCAGGTGCCTGGTACCTCAACTGTTAGTGCACTAATACTTCTTCTGAGTTTTGCGAGGATCTGGGTTCGAAACAGACTCCCAGTGTCACCTGTCCGCTCTCTCTCTCTCCCTGTCCATTTCCTGTGTCTCTACACTCTCCTCTCTGAAAACTGCTTAAAAAATAACAATTTTAAAAGAGAAAATTTCCAATGTCATGATGAAACAAACAACAAAGCTTCTCTGATCTTGCCTCTATCTTTTCAGACCAAGGTGGGGGAACAAGCCAACCTCTCAGATCTGGCAACCCTAGTCCTCTCGGTTGCTGATGCCAACAAGGACGGACATATATCACTGCCAGAGGCTCGCTCCATGTGGGCACTTCTTCAGCTTAATGAGTTCCTGTTGGCAATAGTCCTGCAGGACAGGGAGCACACACCCAGGCTCCTGGGCTTCTGTGGGGATCTGTATGTGATGGAGAAAGTGCCATATTCCCCCTTATATGGGATCAGCCTACCATGGATTATTGAGCTGTGGATTCCCGCTGGTGTGCGCCGCGGCATGGACCAGTGGTTCACTCCCTCCTGGCCACGAAAAGCCAAGATCTCCATTGGACTGCTGGAGCTGGTAGAGGACATCTTTCATGGCACTTTTGGAAGTTTCCTCATGTGTGACGTAAGTGCCATCAGCTTCGGGTACAATGACCGGCATGACCTGAAAGTGATGGACGCGCGGTTCATAGTCCCAGAGGCCACCTTCCAACAGACCATGAGGGAGCGACGCTGTGACGTGGAGGACGACTGTCTCTATGGAGCCGACTGCCACACCTCCTGTGACCTCACCAAGCATCGCTGCACACCGGAGGTGACCAGGCCCAACTTAGCAAAAGCATGTGGTGCGCTCAAGGACTATATTCTGAGGGGTGCACCGTCTGACATGCATGAGGAGCTGGAGAAGCAGCTATACGCCTGTATTGCACTGAAGGGCTCAGCTGAACAGATGGAGATGGAGCACTCTCTAATTCTAAACAACCTTAAGACCTTATTATGGAAGAAGATATCACATACTAAAGACTCCTAATAGTGGACTGAAAGATGGGACTGCTTAATATTTAATGTTTTCAGGAAATGTAAGGACAATCTTTTTATAGTGGAAAGCAGAGGGTCTAACAACAGAATAGTTTAGTGACTTGCCCTGTATCCAAACCAGGAATATTTCGGGTAATTTTCTCATCAGTTCCTTAAGCTGTGACACAATAAACATCACTTTCATGACAATCAAGTAGTCATGTAGACATTTAAACTTATTCATGTCAGATTTCTTTGTAGTTAGGAATACATTTAATTGTATTTTAATTAAACTATTTACAGTAATATATTCTACCTCGTTTGGGTACAGGTTAAGGACTGTAGTTTCACATGTGCCCATTATTTCAAATCCTCTGCATACTTTATTTTAACCAGAAATGCTGGAGCATCTCTAGGCTCAACACACCTGCTTGTTTGTTTCTTAAATAGAATGTTTTCTAACATATGGTTCAAGAGCATGGTAAATTTGCACATCAAATATGAATAAAGTATCCTTTTCATGGCATACCATGGGGAACATACATCACTTTCTAGGTCAAGAGCCAAGAGTAAGCCAACAGTGCCATCAAGTGTCTGAGTGATGAAATTAGATTGTCCAAACGTTTTTCAAAGGGGACCATATTTGAAAATACCTTAGGGCTGTCTACATCTCCTATCATACTGTACCTTTGGACCATAAGAACGTCACATACAAATGCTAAATAAAAATGTCCTTTCTTCCACATCTTTAGAATGAAACCGGAAGGAACAGTTCGGAATCCTTACAAATGTTGCTGTGAAATAGCCAATCTACTCAGGTTCATTTCAAAACACCAAAATGTGAATGTATGAATTTTACATGAACATACTGGCAGGTCACATATAATAAGTTTCATGAAGGAAGCCGTGGGCCATATAAAATCTGCCCGCGGGCCACCATTGGCCCCCGGGCCGGTCTTTGGACATGCCTACCACCAAACACTATAGGTCTCGGAGTGAGAATAACAAGTTTGTAGCCAAAGTTTGAATTTTCAGTAGATTTATTAGAACAAAACTGGAACATTAGGACCCCAGATGGCCAACACTTTATTCTGCCTCCACTTCCTGAGCCCGGAGGAAGCTGGCCTTCTTCTGGGCGACACGGTCTTTCCTCTGGGCCAGAGAGAGCTTTGCACGGTTCCACCTACAAGGACAAACAAGGACAATGAGCATGGGCAAAACTTTCTCTACTAGTGCCAGCTACTTTACGTAATTCAGGGGTTAAAGCAACTACTTTGAACACATATGCCTCTGCACAGTATATAAACATGAATACAACACACCATACAAATGAAGGACAACCTAGAGGTGCATCACTTAAAGCAGTTCAGGGAAATAACTTGATACCTACAACTTGCGTATTGGTCGATACAGAGTACCGATTCGATACCAATGTGTAACAAAAAACATAATCTAGGAATAAATAATTCCATTAATAATTGGTAAAGTGCAGCCACAAGTTAGTAAAATGATAATGTAACATTTAGAGTATAAAACAGAGTAGTGCGACATCAACTGAAGAATTCAAAATACAACATAATTGTTTAAATTGGTTACATTACGTGGTATCGGAATGGCATACTTGTCGCCGATACCAGCATTTTAGGCAGTATCGGGCAGCTTTTCCGATACTGATATTGGAAAAACTACTTTTTTATTACATTTACTAGCCAGTGTAAAGTAACGGTATCCTGGCAGTTCAGCAATAATACCTTCATGCTACACTTGGTAAGGGGGAGGGGTTACTTCTGGGCCAGGTATGCTTGCAGTCAGATTACGTATATCATGGGGTGAATTCCAAAGGACAAATTAAGCAAGGGCTACTCATGTGGCCGACTCTGTACTTTGAATCCTCATTTTTCAAAACCCAATTAGCCGTCATAGGCTAGTGCCCAGGACCAATTTTTCAGATGTCAAATATTTTCTGTGGCCGACAGGAATCCCTAGGATTTATTAAGAAGGCTATGAAAACAGTTTGAGAACTCACAACTTGAACCGTATCTTGCCAGTTGTCACATTCTTTAAAATTCAACTTGATCCATTCCATGTAAAAAGGATAAATTGTTTTACTTTGATAGTGGTTTAATTCTTACCTCTTCTTCTTGACTTCTTTGGCGGCCTTCTTCTCGTGAACAGGGTTCTCACGAATGGAAGCATGAGCCTTTTTGTACATCTCCTCAACCTGAAAGACATCAATTTCATAATCAAAAGAGTCCAATGTTTTGCATGCATTTTAATAAAGCAGGCAAATGGGTTGTTGGCTGCAAGGAGTCAACATGTCCGATGACCATGTCTGTTAAGCAGAGAGAAGCTGATACACAGCTAAAAGACAAGCACATCCCAGACCTACTAGGCTGGGTGCTGGATCAAAATAATTTGAACAGTATACAAGAATAAAACATCAGCACACCAGTATTGCTGCTCCCAAATGCAAGTTTACTTTGGAAACGTTTCGATCCACCAGGCTCGAAACGAGGAAGAGCCTGGTGGCTCAAAACGTTATCAAAGTAAACTTGCATTTATTTGGGAGCAGCATACTGGTGTGCAGATTTTGTTATTCTTATATACTGTACATGTCTGATAGGCAACCAAGGAGGGGGAATAAAATTATTGCTAAGCAGGAAGAATTATGATTACCATTACCCAACAAGCTTCTGAAATTGCAGTCACAGAACATGACAAAGAGTGTGTATATCTTATCTGGCCAATAGTCAGGTAAAATATTTAGATTTGAGAGGTTAACAGGTGAGGACTTGTTTATGGACACATCATGTGAATAACGAAGAGCAGATTGCTCTTTCCCAGTCTCTAAAAACAAAGAAAGAATGAAACCTGCAAAAACTCACCCCTATATTGGCCTTACTTGCCCTGGGGGCAATCGGGCAACTGTTAATGGCTGTAATATACGTTTTGATTTGACGTATGTATGTTCTCTGACAACATCTTTACAAAGACTACACCTGAATGACAAATTATATTATACTTCTTCAGCGGTTCCGTTTATATGGCAGAACGTTCTGTATTGTACATTTTATGTGGTTAGCTCAGCTGATATAGGCTACAGCTGTGGATCGAGTGCATCATCTTATCAAGATCACAGAGCCATAAGTGCAACTGAGCAGCATCACACGACAGTATCACAGAAGACCTACAAACTCACAGCGCATCGCGGATGCAACATGTTGAGCTCACAGGTCTGCTATTTTCAAGCATAAATTAGACACAAACCTCACTCTGTATAATGCAACACTGGCTGTACTGAACATGCAGTACCACAGTACGTTGAATCACCAGTCAATTGATTCAAAATGATAACCTAGGAGAAGCTGAAACGGGCGATCAATTTGGTAATGACGGCAGACCGTTTCCAACCAGACTCGACCGAAAAAGCATAGCTTGACCAAAATGCCTCACCTATGTCCTCAAATGGAGCCATTTAATAGCAAGCTACATGGGTAGAAGCCTGTTCCTTTTTGACAAGCAACAATCATGCAACGAATAGATAGTGTGAAGTGAAGGGAGGTTAAGAGATGGCATTGCAATCATGCAAGGCCATTAAAAAGGTACATGAAGGTTGACTTGCCGAGTCAGGGGCGACTCCATTCTTGATGAAGCGGGAGAACTGCTTCTTGTACGCGTCTTCATCCTCCTCCATTAGGTAGCTCATGTACTCAGACACGTTGACGCCCATGATGTGCTTGCGGTGGACCTCAGCGTTGAACTCCTTGCTCTCTGTGTCATACCCAGGGAAGCGCTTGGTGCTGGGAGGAAACAAGAGAAACAAGTTAATTGCTTTTAATGGTCGAGTCAATCATCACAATACAGACAGGGATACATTACAACATGAGCCTCATGGGGCACCCTGGTGGCTGGACCAACATGCTGACCACATCATGACCACAATAGCTAAAGCCTGCTCAGACCTGTATTGATTGAGTGTTAATTTAACTCTTAAAGTGTAGAAAATGGACCAGTATTCTGCGGTGCACCAACGCTGCCCTGCCTCTTTTTTAAGTTATTTTGGGGGAGCCTTTTATTGACATCAGTGTTTCCCCTATATGCATTTAACTGTGGTGGCCCGCCACAGCTTAATTCTTATGAAAAGTATTATTTTTATACTAGATACGTTGTGAGCTTGTAGGTGTGCGACACCGTCGTGTAGTATGAATTTGGCGAGCAGGTCTCCTGAGTCTATGGGTCAAAGGTTTAGGCTCAACCGGTGGCAGAAATACGTTTTGTTTTACATGCTATGTTTGTATAGCTTTTCTAAGATGATTTCAAAGCGGATTTTGCTGTTCATTAGTAGGATGCATGCAATGGACGCATCGGTGAGTAAGTGGAAGCATGTATTTGCAGAACATTCGCGTCAGTAACTTTGCGCTTGCCTGTACATCTCAGCATATTAAATAAAGTCACACCAGTAGATTTGTTTGTTTTGTCAAGAAAGCAACACCGTTGCATGCATTACGTACAAAAATTTTTTATCATTTGAATGGAATGTGCAAGGAAACACTTAATATGGATCCATAATGATCTTGGAGAGCTTTCCAATCCACGTTGTAGGCTGCCATCACTGAAACAGGCTGCTACTGCATGCTGACAGAATACAGTGAGTGAGGATCCGGTGGGAGGTAAGCAGGTAACCATAATGCTTAATTTATGCACGTGCCGCACGCTGAAAACAGAAATACAAGCCCACAACACTTGTGGATGCAATACGTTGTAAGCTTGTAGATATGATATTTTCAACACCACCTTCCCTGTTTATTGACCAATGATACCTCCTAATGCTTAATGTATGCACGTGTCGTGCACTGAAAACAGATGTACAAGCGAACACCACTTGTGGATGCAATGCATTGTGAGCTTGTAAATCTGCTATTTTCGGTACCACCATAATACACTTAATTATACATCGATCTCAATGGTAGGTGTGGCAGTCAATAACCATCAATGGGACTGCCCGAAAGTTTTTTCAATCCAAAATAATCTCACGATCCACTGGCAATCAGCCCACGGCTGACTGGTCGACCGAGTTATATGGAGATAACGCTTGCTGCAGAATCCGACCCACGCTGGCTTCATTTGGAAGGAAAAAAAAGCAGTAGAAACAAAAACAAGCACACTCAGCCCATTCAATAATTTGCCAGGTGCACGGCTCTAGGGCTGTCGGAATGAAATTTGGGAGTAGAATAGAATATATATATTTTTTAAATAATCTTCGAATGTTGAAATCTCCATTCGAATTTTGTTTTTATTTGTTCCTCCATAAATGTACTAGTAACATATCTAAGGATGACTCAGTTCCTGACCTACCGATGAGAACAAATGCTTTTATCACGAAACACATAATCAACAATAAAATTTGAGTGCATGCGCGCACTGCACACTGGCTGAGACTCCTCCCTTTCCCCCCATAAACTTCACTTGAAAGTTAAGTTTAAGAAAGTTTCATAATTATGACAACAGCTAAATTTAATCTATGTAACATCGTTTACGCTGTCGCTGCGGCTACAACGTGGACCTGTGGCTGTCAACAGACAACTGCCCTGGGGACGGTGGCTGGAGAGAGCCCGTTCTCGCTAGTTAACTAAGGAACGGTGGATGGATCTCGCTAGAATATTACAACAACATCCATCTTTAAGTAGCTACAACACACCCCTGCAAGTGAGAAATTAAAAATGGGTAAAGCACAGCCTCTTACAAAGCAGTAGTTTCTACTACCTGCCATGTTGATCAGCGCCCAACGTGGACTGTGCTCGGAGGTTCAGACAAAAGCTTAAAACCAGTGAAAATGAAGAGGCATTTCCACTCACCAAACATCCACACTAGTACTTTTTATTAATAAGGCAAGGGCATAAACTGACATGTTTCGGTGTCAAGCCTTCCTCAACATCTATCAGGAAAAAAAAGCGTTTAGTGGCGTTTGCACCAGGGGAGTACTGATGGACAGACAAACATGAAGACAACGACTTTATAGTTGCTGTTCGTAGTTGTAAATAGCCACCGTGACTCCGCGACACTGTCAATCTGCCACAATCAAACATGAGGTACAAACATTAATATAACCTGCGACAATATTTCCAACGTCCGTTGTACTTACTAATTGACCAAATAGCAGACACAGCCTCTAAAGATAAACAACTCGCACGCACTACCCGTCAATAGGGAGCAAAGGAGTCATGTTAGTGCGAGATTGTGGCATTCGGCACCAGTGCCCTAACTGACAGCAACCAACTGCAGCAACTAGTGTATATTATGACTGGGAAAAGTTAGGCTTGGATGGTAAAGCAGGACAGATGTGTGAAGGGAATGAGCACGTTGGTGAGAGAGAAAGTTGTGTGATGAAGTGAGGAGGGCAGGTCTTTCTGACTCAGACTGACCCAAGGTGTATTTGCACTGAGAATTGATTTAGCCACCCATTTCTGACCCCACCAAGTAATAGGCACATGACATACCACATGACCACAATGCCATGATAAATGAGTCCCTGGTTCCATTCCCGGACGGCCAGGAAACTTTTTATTTCATTCCCCTACTCTCTCTCGCCGCTATGTGTCAATAAAGGCAATGCTGACAGTATTTGACCACGTCAAAACTTGACATGACAGGATGTGCACGGCTAGTCGACTAAGCGGTGCTGCCTCCCTACTGAACATTTACGTGGCGGCTGCATCAAATCCCAACAGATTCCCAAACCTGCTGTTGTAAGGAGCGCTTAATTTTAATTATAGATTAGATGCCTAGATGTTTACAAAGTTATCATTTAACCGTAAGTTAAATTAGTCGCTACACACATCCCTAATTTAAAGACCCCTGTCCTAGTTGACACCAACTAAACTTTCCTCACATCCTGTGATAATTCACACAAGTAGATTTTAACATTTGCTATAACATGCTCTCAGGGTCTGTTCGTCGTCTGTCCTCCCCACCCCATTACTTTTGGGGTAATGGGGTGGGGACCAACAGGAACGTTTTGACATATTGCCCAAAATCCACCACTACTCCAGAATATGTTTTTATAGCGGACACCACATTTTCAACCAAAAGGTAGATATTGGTTTGAAGTCAAACTCAATTACAACAGCAGGCTCAGCGTTCCGTTTAAATCCAAACAACAGTTAGCGGGTACCTGTGGGGGATGGAAAGGCCTCCGTCCACGGCTCCTTTCAGAGCTCCGAACACCTTGTTGCCTGTGGTGGTTCTGGCAAGCCCAGCGTCGAGGTAGCAGGTGAACGCGCCTGGCTGACCGTCAATGCTCTCCACGTTGAACTCCTCACCAGTAACCTCCAACTGGCCCTCGTACACCTTATCTAGGCCGAACTTATTCAGCAGCTGGTGCGAGATGAAAAAACACATTTAGACTGGTGACTAACGTCCCAGGGACGGCAAGGATCAGAAACAAACAACCTCAGGGTTAATTGCAACTAGATTATCTATTCTATCTTAAAAGGATGATGAACCGGAACCATCTGAAGACACTCCCAATCATAGCAAAACACAGAGGAAAAGCTGGAAACATCCACTATGAACAGAACTGTCACTTCTGGAAAAGTAAAGCGCTTCAAACTTACTCGGCGAGCCACCAGCAGACCAGTGCAGTAGGCTGCTGCGTAGTTTGTCAACCCAACAGTGATGCCGTATTTGGGCAGTTCGTGGGAGTAGGCAGCACACACAATCATGTCACCTTCGATCTTGGCATAGGCGACCTGTAACACAATCACAAGAACCCATGAGTTCGAGTTTGCACATGCATTTGACAGCCATACCATACCATACTCAAATCCATTAATCACCTGGCAGACGATGTCTCTGTTGGAGAAACGGACTATCATCCTGTACTTGGGTGTGTTGTACTTGTTCTTATCCTGGATGACCAGGCGCTTGCGGGCAAAGTAGTCAGTCTTTCCCTCTGTGAATAAAATCATCATGTAGGTGTGTGAGCAAAAAAGTTTTGCACTTTTTTGCACTCTCAACTGCTGTTGTTGTTTTAAGCTGCACTATAATGTTTTTCACCCACTGTTTTACTTGTAATTCATGTGATGTGACAATAAAGTTCTATTCTATTCTATACAGACACGAGAATGGTCAAATGAACACACAAGTGCATGAATAAACAGAATAAGGTGTAGTTGCCTTGTGTTGTGAAAGCCGGAGCCCCTTACCTCTCCTTCTCCTGAATTTGACCTGGTACCTCTTGAAGTAGGCCTTATTCTTCACCACTTTAACAAACCCCTGTGAAGTGACATGTCACCAGTTCAACAGCTGACACTCATACACACAAGCAGCAGATCGTGTGCATATTCCATTTTGACATGTACAGCGAGGTGCCAGTCACAGCATTACTGTTGTGTGTGACAGTCATGGACAGCATTAGCTTTAATACACCGCTGGTAATACAAGCCAATGGGTAACGTTAGCATAGTAGCTAACCTGGTTTGACGTTTAGCTAACAGAGCGATGATAAGCTGTGCAACAATGATTTTGGGGTGACATTATCACCCAAGGTGTCCCCCGGTCTCACACATGTACATGTCAAAGAAAAACTGTTCACAGGCAACAGGAATTCATTGCGGTGGCCATTAGGCCACGTTTGACTGAACGTTAGCAGGACAGAATCTATATTCATCCATAAGTAATAAAACACACCATCGGACATTTGAGGCCACGAAAGGTAAGGTGTGTGTCTTATATATGGATGTAGATAGATATTTGGACAGATTACAAACCATTTTTGCAGTCTTTTTGTCTCCTTAGACAGAAGCCAGGAGCCAAAGACTGGTGTTTTGACTCCACTGCACGGGAAAAAGGAAGGAGCTCGCGCGCATGCGCAATACATAGCACGGCGCAAGGGAGCAGGATGAACGCCGACGACACCATACTGCGGTGAATTTTCTACTCTGCCCCCTATCGACCTGGGGTTAGCCATTTTAAGTATTTCTTTTGTATGATCAGGAATTAATTACCATCGTGTTATGGCATTTAATTATTTCAAGGCATTTAAATAGTGTGTCCTATTAGGATTGGTTGGTGTAGGGTTAGTTAGGGTTTTTAAGGTTAGGGTGGAGGTAGACCCTGGGAACATAGATAGGCCTATGCTCACATTCTAGGTAGGCCTACCTCACACACTTCAGTCACCCCTCCACCTAGACAAAACAGTTAACTCCTTCCCTGGAAAGACTTTATGCAGGAGCTTTACATTTCAATTGACAACATACTGGTGTCTCCTGCTCAAACAACTGCCAAGAACCCAAGAGTGATGCTGGACAGTCAGCTGTCATTCAAGGCACACACCGGCCACATACTCACGTAGGTTTACACTTTACATCAGGAGGATCCCATCACACCCTTCCTACAAACCAGCCCATGCAGATCCGTATCAAACATTCAGTATTCTCCAGGACAGTTACATCGCTTTCCTTGCTGGTCTGAACGCATGCTCTCAGACTCTCTCTCAAACCTGAAACCTCTAAAGGAGGATTCAGAATGCCATAGCAGTCCAGGTCTCTCCACTTCTGCAAAACACTGCTGATGACCCACAAGGTGGCACAGTATCCCTCTACCTGTTGGCCAGGTTCAAGATGATACATATTGTTATGACCTAGGCTAGGGGTCACTACGTGCAACAAAAGATGGACTCCCTCCTTCCCACACCCCAAACAGCCAGGCCACACTTTGAATCTTAAGAGTTAAGGATTTATTTTACAGCCAAGATAAAACATGATTACCTAAACTCAAATTCAAAACATAAATCCTACTCTTACCTAACAAAGGAAACCAAAACTACAAATATCTAACCTAACATAACAAATAAAAACAGAACAAACTAATAACGAAAATAGAGGTCATCCATCCCTAGACACCCAAGGCATTACATTATCAAGAACTTTAAATCATGGTCATTCTAAAAACAATGCAGAGTACTGGTGCTCAGAATCTGGCTGGGGAAGCCATCAGAAGGTTGGTGACAGCCACCTTTATAGTTGAGCCCCTCATCACAGGAGCCAATCACCAGCCTGGTTCCAAGTCAGCCACATACTCAGTCACCATTCACACCAGCTGGTATTCAATCAGTCACTCATCATCACCACTCAATCAGACATACACCAATGAAGGGAGAAACATGTACAGAGAAGTCAACACATAAGGAACTACACATATGACCCTAGGGTCATAACAATATGTACTGACATTCTTGCACTTCAAGCTTCCTCAACAGTATGGATAATAGTCAAATAAAAAATAAAAAAGATAGAAATGTAAAAATGATACTCGTAGGAAAATAGTAGGCTAGTATTGATACAACAATATGAACATATGTATATTTATATTTATAATATTTTATATATTTTTCTCATCTTCTATGGTGGATAAAAGGTCAGTTGTCTTGCAAATATATATTAATAAAGAAGAACCAGATCTAGACCTGAAGTCTTTGTCAGATTCTGTGTTTACAAGGTGAAACATAAATGATGCGATGTGGTGCTTTCTCAGGTGGTCTGGTGTACAATGGAGCCTGCACTGACATGGGCGAACAACTTTGCCAGAATCCATCTATGTGTGTGTGTGAATGTAAATAAAAAATGAAATGTATTGAGCTGTAATAACATGGAGCTTTCATAATTGTGAATGTGTATTGCAGTGTAGGCAGTAAAATAAATCGGTATATAGGTGTCATATGCTGAGATATTTAACTAAATTTCCTTTGGAAGTATGTATTAAGAAAACAACAACAAAATGACAGCCAATGTTGTCAAGAATGTTTATTGGTACTTCCCAACACATAATCTACAAACATATATACAGCCACATAAAACAATGGAGTATCACTGAAGTAAAATAGGCTATGGTTAAAAAATGAAGAGTGAATACATGGAATAATTGTGTAAAGGAATAAAAAGGATATGATATCTGATAAAAGAAGTAAGAAAGCAGCACCACTAGACATAAAAGGAACAAATGTGTTCCTATGTCTGGTTTATGTGTTGTGGTGCTGAATCACATTTGCACAGAGGTAGCCTAATAACTGGGTTTCAGGTGCAGTTTACTGTTCAAAACACACAAAGGATATGAAATGTTTATGGCTGGCTGAGAAACCATTATATTCACAGGTTAGCATTCACAATGGCATCGTAAAGCCTACCCTACAGTGTCATTTGTTGTAATATAACAAGAGAGGTGTGTGTGTCTAACAAAATAAATGTGAGATGTGCGTCAGAAAGTTCATGCAAAACCAGAAAGGTGAGTTTGATGGCCTTCTGGTATGTGAACCAAGTTCACTGTCTGGGAACTTCCTTTCTGATTGGTTTAGGATGACTATCTGTTCTGTAGTATCAATACGTAAGCTGTGTGACGCTGTCGTGCCAGCTTTTTCTAGTTTAGTTTAGTTTTAAATAGCCTTTTGCAAGCATTTCAACACTTTTGATTAGTTACATATTGATCATTTAGAAGAGTCTTTGGATGTGTAAATGTTAATATTAAGATAATTTGCTTAGAAAAGTGCATCCGTTTTAACACTTGCCGTACTTTGAAAGAACAATGTAAAAACTTGAAGACTTTTAGACTTGAAAACTCTAAATTCTGTCAATGTATAGCAAAAGTGTTTTAATTGGCTCCTGTCTGCTCAAATGGAATTACTTTCCCCTACAGCAATGAACTTCAGGTAAGAAACTTCACAGCTATACCCTACAGGCACTTTAATTTGCATTTGTCTTGAGCATTTCTTTTGTTCTTACAACTTTATACCAAATAATATCTTTAAAATAATACCTCAATGATGGGCATTATTACTATTTCACAATGATGTAACCACGAGAGAGTAGGTCTACAAAATGGAAACAATTCATACAAGGGTCTAGGCAAGGGCCTATCATTTATACTCTCCCAGAGTTAAAATAGGTTATTTTAGATTAGATTAAATACAATTTGGACTCTGGCAGTGCAGTCACTCAATAGCAACACGAGGTGGCGGTAATGTTCCATATTGAGACCCCATTGGGGCGCATGCTCGGTAGGATGTAAACATTTAGTACTCGGCCTGTCTGTCTTGTGTGGAGCACATTAGTGTGTGTGTACTGTGTATGTGTATGTGTGTGTGTTGTGTACACGTATTCGGCTTCATGGGCTGGACCGTGGAAGTCAATGGGGACTAGCTAATGCTAGCTGGCGTTGCCTCAAGTTGTAAAACCTCGGGGAAATAAGTGGTTTTCAACACGTTTCAAAGCACTTTTAGTAGTGGAACCCGTAGGGTCGTGCATGGGAAGTAGAACACGTTTACTGCCGGCGGTCCAAAAGGCTTCAAGGTAAGGCTTGGTTCTTGTGTTTTGGGTTCGGTCTATGTCCTGGTGCGTGAGACAGTAACTCTGGGTTCTTGTCAGTGTTGCCACGTCGGCTTATTTATAAGCGACTTTGGGCTTCGTTTTCTGTGAAGTTGCTTGTAAAAAGTGGTGGTTGCATGCGGTTTGCGTTTTTTTTGGGCTTGTTTCCAAAAGTGTACTTGCTTATTTAGGCTTGCTTCCACATTTTTTAATTATCATTTAAACCAGTGGCTCTCAAATATTTTCAGAAATGTTTTGTGCCCAGGGGAGCATTTGTGTTGTTTATAATGTTTCAACAAAATCTAAATAGGGTTTTTGAAAATAGCAGATCTACAAGCTCACAACGCGCTGTGAGCTTGTAGATTGTCTATTTTCAAATAGCCGATAGCATATCCGTTTATTAAGTGCATAATTTATGTTGTGGCCAAAGTTGCTTCTTTTGGGCTAGTTTTCATAGACCTAGTTGCTCATTTCTATCGCGAAGTCTGGCAACAGTAGTGGTTCTTGTGTTTTGAGGCCGTCTATGTCCTGGTGTGAGAGACAGACAGTAACTCTGGTTTCTTGTGTTTTGGATAGACAGCCTTGGATCAAGACTATCATAGATGTATATGATCGAGTATAGATTCGTATGTCTTGTTAGTTGTTAAGAGACAGAAACTAATGGGACGGTTGTTTAGGTCGTCGTTTATTGTCTGTTCAAGCAAACAGAAGCGTTTGCTTCTGCCTCAAATAAGTGTTTAAATGCTTAAATGTCTGATTTGCTTTCGTGTTAAATGTTCGCGTTGTAAACTGTTCTTTGGCTCGTCAAGTTAAGTTGGGATCCAGGCTATCATCTGATCTGACACAGATGGGAACGTTTTAGGCAACATGAGGGGGGTTTTGTATCTGACTGGTAGATACTGTAACACTACAGTAACACTTCTGCAGTGGTGGAAAAAGTATTCAAATGTTTTACTTAAGTAAAAGCATCAATACTGCTATGTAAAACACTCTATGTAGAAATACTGTTAGAAGTAAAAGTCCGGTAATACAAATTTACTTAAGTAAAAGTACTAAAGTACTAAAGTTATCATTATGTATAAACATCTTTTGAAAATAGCAGATCTACTAGCTACTTGCACGGGGGCTACTGTAACATTAGACACAACATGAGCACACTGTTGCACCCAACACCTAACGTGTTCCAAAATGGACCCGTCCATTTGGTTACATTTATACACTCAAAGAGTTACAAGTGCCATACACTGACACATAGAGGATTTTACTGTGTATCAGGAATGCTAAGTCCTGTGTCAACTTCCATTGATAACACATCAAACACTCCTTTTTACAGCCTGCGTGGCAAAGACAATTTACATCATGAAGAGCATGGATAGTAATGGCTCAGCTAAAGCTGTAATGTTTTGAAGTAACATTATCCCTTAATAGGGAAGTTGTGACTGGTCCTAGAAACGTTTTCTAAGCTTAACACCAGAAATGACCCCCCCCCACTGTTTACTGAGCATATATGTTTATTGCTTCTAGTGTTGATGATGTCTTGTATATTATTGTATGCCTTTAAATGTCTTGATGAATTGAATACACAGGACCACAATGGAAACAAACCCCTAGGGTTTTTTGTGCTATCCTTTTAGCATCATTGTAAAATCGTACCACTGTACTATTTGCAAACTGTTAATAAAAGTATTCAATCGATCAAAGATGACCAGCTCAAAGTTACACTGGTCGTCACTTACATAACATAACCCATATCGTCCAGAAAGTTGACTTGTAGAATCTGACGCTATTGATGTCAGGCATTTGATCAGACATGGTGAACTTTCTGTTCACCAAATTCAGTTAAAGTGCTGTTGTTTTAGCTCTTTGACAGTGTGGCGCCTTCAGGTCACATGTTTACTTTACTTTAAAGATTTAGTGTGTGTGTGTCATGACTTGGGTGGTCAGTTCCTATAATTAAGGTAGAACAGCTAGCATTTTGGCAGATGTAAAGAATGCCTGTGAGAGAGCAGAGCAGATGGCCTAGTTAGATGACTTCTTGTCAGAACTCGTCCCAAGAAGACAACGGTCACGGATTGACACAAAATCTTTGACTAACTTCACGCAGTCCACTCACAAAAATAATTCCTGCTTGTCAGTGGTCACTATGAGAGACAGGCAGAATTGTGCCTAATAGTTATTTACAGGGTACTATGTTAAAGTTGTTTTGAGACATTTAATTTCAAAGCATAGATGAAATAAGTTGAGAGGTATCTACAGAAATATATATATATATATATATATATTTTTTTTTTAATAGAGAGGGATTTTGTATCCTCAAGTCCACTACATGTGTGTAGGCTAAGGCTATATTGACATTCCACAAGTGTCAGCTAAATCCCAGTAAAATTAGTTTAGGCCTTTATCTATGCATAAGATAGTTGTCTAGACTAAATAAACAAGTAACATATACATGCCATAGAATGCTTCCAGGTCACACAGAGTCTATAAAGAAGACAATAGCTGAGATTGAGGTCTAGCTGTCAGGTTTTATTGTCTTAAAACTAGCAGTCATGTCTCATTTCCTAGGCTAGGCTACCGTTTGGAATGTCGTTACTGCAGGCTACAGAGCGTTGGAACGGTTTCAGGGCAGCTCACCTTATTATGTGGCTGCGTACTTAAGAGCAGCCTGTAGGCCGGGGGACCATTGAAATGCTCAGTGTACACTGACTGCACACATCTGAGTTGCCCTCTGTGTGTGTGAAGTGAAAGGCTTTTCTCCTTAAGCATGAGAGAGCCATTTCTGTCTGCCCCATGTTCCCATACCCTGAGAGCAAATGGAATGTATGTTCTGTTGAAGATGGCCATTCAACCTCTGTTCTCAAGTGCTCCTGCTGTGGCAACTGATTTTGTTCTGATTCAGACCTGGCTGGGACTATACTGTAAAATTCTCTGTGTTAATTTAACCCCAAGAGTGTATAAATGTATC
Organism: Gymnoscopelus braueri; assembly: GCF_963280865.1. Taxonomy (NCBI): domain Eukaryota; kingdom Metazoa; phylum Chordata; class Actinopteri; order Myctophiformes; family Myctophidae; genus Gymnoscopelus; species Gymnoscopelus braueri. The sequence goes on from NC_137607.1 coordinate 31,605,874, forward strand.
CAGTAGGACCCTTATAGGTCCGTTTGGTTATATTTGTACACTTTCTGAGTTAAATGGATAAATTGAACACTGAGGATTTCACTGTGTAGCATGTGAAGAAAGTGCTTTTTTATGCAAGACAAGTGAAGTGGAAATAAGCCATTATTACTGGTTGTGGATTATATCGTCATACCATCTCCCACATGCGTACAGTACCAGTATACCCCTACTAATGACTGTAAAATGGATTGTAGGAGTCTTTGCTGAATCTGTGCACTGTATGGTATGGTATGTAACTCTGCGGTTCTCAAACTATGGGTCGAGACCCAAAGTGGGGTTGCGGGAAGGTTCTGTTGGGGTCACGCATTGGCAACCAAAAAATTATAATATTTTTCAAGAAATTGCACAACCAACATGAAGAGGACGGCCACCTGACTCCTCATACACGCACTTCTCTGCCTCCAACACAGACCGAGAACAAGCAACACAAGACAACACACACACACACACACAACAAGCTCTTGCAGAGGCTCATGCAGTTCATAAACGGTTTACTTAGGAATTTTGTTCAATATGAGCGGGTGGCTTAAAAGAGTGTTTTCGTTACCCCGAGAGGGTACAAACCATAGACCGTAAAAAATATGGACAGCGTCTTGACATTGGTTTCTACAGACCATAAATGAAGCCTACTTTCTATATCCTGGCTATTTCCGGTCCAAAATGGGAACGAAAATTTATGCTATTGGCTGCAACTGCAGCAAGGGCGGGTCTTCACTCGGTAGAACCAGTAGAAAGCTTAGAAACATGCCCTAATTTATCATTAATTAAAATATTAATGGGACCGTAATTTACTAAACACATATCATGACGATTTAAAAAAAGACTTTAAACTAGCGATTGAAAACAAAGTGTTTATGAAAAGGTTTAAGGTATTAAATTAAAACTAAGGCCAAAAAAAATCCCTCATATGGGGTCGTGGTATAAAAAGGTTTGAGAACATCTAGCTAACTGATTGCTTTTAAGTTATGGGCGTTAGTTAGACGAGATTAAATACAATTTGCCTTTAGAGCTCTGGTGAGTTTCAGTTCCCTTTATCTTCACGATGCTGTTTTGCTGAGGTTTTATTCAAACCCACTCTTGCCTTACTGTGAGTTTCATTAGCTATGCGTTATGCGTCTCAGGGGCCCATTCTCATTTGAATTCTTTGCTAAACCATAGAGCACTGGTTCTCAAAGTGGGGTCCGGGGACCCCCTGGGGTCCTTGAGGGGGCTCCAGGAACGCACAGACATAAATCGGTGATGGGCCACAGACGAGAAAGAGAGCCAATATATATTGCTCTTATAAAAAAAACGAAAATGAATCTAAATTAAAGCCATAACCCTTAACTAATATAGTTGTTTCCCTATTTTGTTTAGCCTGTTATTATAGCATTTGTATGTATGCACGTGGGTGTTTATTATTGTACAACTATACATTATTTTATATAATTACATATTATACAAAATATTCGAATATATTCGAATATTAAAAATAATAAAGCATTGAAATTTGAATCGGATTATAGAGGAAAACTGTACTCTGGACAAGGTTGTGATATGCCGTGTATGGCACTAGGGGGTGAAGGATGGCAAAATACGAGGCTAAATGATGAATGCGGAGTCACTAGTCCTAGCTGATGGTCTCTCTAAATTGAGTGAGAAAATGTGATGTTAAACACATTTCATTTTAGTTTTCATTTTCAGCAGAAAACGAAAAAGAAGCGACTTTTCTTCAGCTGACAGTGTGAGCACTTTTAGACACACTAAGCGCTTCAAATGTTATTTTTTACGCATTCAAAGTACATGAGGATTTGGTTACAATTACACCTGATAATTAGCGTCTTTATCAACAATCTTGACAATTATCTATTGAAACCCCCCCCAAAAAAACGTCACAAATGTGTAAGTAATTTGTGAACAAAAAAAGCACAACAACAAAATTTAGCTGCCATTCCCGATTATGGTGTAAAGTGAAAATATCGGCCCCTCTAAATTATACTCTGCACATTGAGCTTTGTTAGAAAAAGATGTTGGAGAATGTCACCCTGCTTGGCTGCCATGTCAACCCTGGACCGCTCCTGCATGGATTCCAACTGGATGAATTTTCTCTCCAACTCATTTAGGTAAATTATTAGGGTTTTTTGCCTTTCCTGGAGCTTTTGCGCTGCGGCTAGCAGCTGTTGCTCCATATTTGTAATTGCTAGATCTGCAAAGGTGATTCTTTTACTAACAACTTGCTTTTCTTTAACCAAAATGTGCTTCTCACCAAGTATTGCCCTTTTTTCCTTGTCAAAGGCGACTTCCTGCATTAAAAGCTCCCGCCCGAAGTGCTCCTCCAGCACATTATATTCCTTTTGCCACTGAACCTCTTTGTTTATCAGTTCATTCTTAGCAGAGGTGAGCTCTTTAACAAGCATTTTATTATCTCTATCGTGCTTTTGAGACACCTCTTTCCTGGCCTCTTTCGCTGGTGCTTTAATCTGTTCCTTCAGATGTTTGATCTTCTGCTGTGTTTTCTGTAGCAATTCATTCAACTGAGAATGCTTTGTTTCAATCAGATCGTCTCTCTCGTTCTGCCACAGGTCTACCACAGCCGGTTTCCTGAAATTCGTGTCGACCTTTCTCTGCACTTGTCTTCGGTCCTGTTGCCATGCCTCACTAAGTGGTTTCTGAATGGCATCCCTGGCATAGTCATCTTGTAGCACCTTGCCATGATCCAAGGCTTTCTTATAATGATCCATAGGTGGTGGGTTGTGACGACGGGGCTTGTATCTCGGTGCGTAGGTGGTCCAAAGAAGCTCTTTGCTTTTCTGTTTGGAGATCGGCTGGGGCAAGAGGGGTTTCCGAGACTTATTATCACCCTTGTAAGTCTCTTTCCCGAATTTGAGCTCGTTCGCTGCTGCTCTCATTCTTTTCTCCAGATATTCAGTCCTACAGTTGTCCATATCAGTCCTCTCTTCCCTGACATTGAGCTCGTGCTCTGCTGCTTTCATCTTTTTCTCCAGAAATGTTATCCTACTTGTCGCAGAGCTCAGCTTTCCAGCCAACTTCAGCTTTTGATCGATCAACCTCGCTCTCTCTTCCCTCTCATCGTACCATGTGTCATCCCTGAAGGTCGTATTTATCTGCACTTCCCTTGTGCATGGTTGCCTTGACTCACTGAGTGGCTTGGGTGGCTTGGGAGTGTCTAGCACGGGATCCGGTGGCCTGCAACAGGCCGCTGTACAGACCTTCTTCACATGACGATGACGTTTTTTTGGTTTGTTTTGTTCTTTATATTTTTTCTCTAGTATCTCCAGTTCCTTATCAAAGATGGCCAGATTTTCCATATCCTCTTCTTTAACTGTGAACATTTGAGCATGTGAAACTCTGTCCACATCACTTTCGATAGCTTCTCTTGCCTTCTGGATGCCCAGGTTGCACTCCTCCAGATTTTGACGATTTGACGATTTTGATCCCCTGTTGTAACACACGAGTGCAGATTCAAATTCACCCATGGCATACAGTGCCTCTCCCTTACAGTACAACCCCCTGTAAAACGACATGTCCTTCTTAAGAGAGGACTCTGCATCACGTAAAGCGTTTTTGGTGTCCCCTATCTTCAAAAAGCATGTTGACCGAGAGGCAAGGAAGTTCTTGTCATCTGGCATAGTAATCAATTTCTTGGAAAACCTTTCTATTGCTGTTACATATTCGCCCTTGCGGACCGATGACTGTCCCACAGCCATTTGGGCTCCTTCTGTCTCCTTCACACCGATGGCCGAGTTGGCGATTGGCTGTAATGTTTGATTCAGTCGCATTTATCGTTTTAATACCTCAGCTGTGGAATTCCCACGCATCACGCTGACGTCACTCACTCCAAACAGTACCCATCACATATGTCATGCAATTTGAGCCAATCATTGGTAGAAATAAATTGCCACCTCATATAAACGTACATATTCAGATGGGGTGTCCGCGGCCAAATATATATCATTTTGGGGGTCGGCACGAAAACGTTTGAGAACCACTCCATAGAGGCAACTATCTCTGTATCCAGTATGCATCACAATGCCTATTTCTGTATGTTACACGACTCTTATCTCTTAACACATTTGACCACCTTCCTCTTTGGGGTTTACTTTAGAATATGCTCATTTTTAACCACTTCTTAACCACTTAAACCCTATATACACGTTGTTTACAGAGGTGCCCCAGGGGCCTATATTTGGTCTGCTCCTTTTTGTCCCTAAAAATAAAAATTGTTATCTACAAGCTCTGAACGTGACACGTTGTGATCTTGTAGATATGCTATTTTTGGTGAATGTTACTGTATTTTTGCCACATGTTCCCCTATTATGCACAGAATATGGTTCATGAGGTGAACATATTTGACCTCCTTCGTCTTGGCTGTTAGTTCTGCATGGCATCCTGCATTGAGGTTGTGCCTTTGATGGATTCTTTCTTACACCCACACATCCTCATCTTGGCTTTCAAAAGGAAAAGACCACAGAGACGGTGCTTTGTGTGGCTCAGTGGTGCATGCATAGAGAACTGGGTGCTTTGGAATATTGGCATAGAAACATGAGGAGCTACACATTTTCAATTAAATTCCTTCAAGCCCTTAAACCACTTTAAAACTGGCATCACTCATTTGGGCATGTCATTATTGGCAGAAATGGTCAAAAAATTGAACAATATATAAAAAATGCAATCTACAAGCTCGCAACGTTGTACTATTGTAGAACGGCTATTTTTGGTGTCCATCGTACGATAAGTATATAGGGCTTAACTTAACTGATTAACAGATCACTTAGTAGCATGATTAAAACTGTACACAAACAACTTTTATAAGCATCTTTATAGATTTTCTTAATTTTAATTCATGTTTTAATATGAATTTAAATATACAGATAACTTGAGGAATGGTCAGCTACTGGGCAACATTTAAGTTACAAAAATCATACCTAAAATACAATAAGCTTCTAATACCTACAGTTGATCAGCTAGGCTTATATTACTCGGTAAGGGAATAATGATTAAACACTCTGAGTCGAAAGAAGAAAAAGGTTATGAGAGTGTTAGTGATGGTCTAAAGCTGCAGTCTATTTTATTGATTAGTTTTGAATGGAGCAGTTTTTAAGTGTCCTGAGTCATGCAAGGGAGCTATTTAACAGCAGTGCTGTACAGTATATCCTCCCTGAAACTGCTGTCTGCTGCTAGTTAGAAAGTTATGAAGGCATTAAAAACGTGCATACAGAGACCGCTTTGAAAGTGTAATTTCACCCCAAATAAATAATAATAATACAAAATAAAATAAAAACCTCAACGGGAATCCATCAGATAGTTTTGTTGTGATTGACAGAGGTCTGTTTGATGTCTTCCATCAAACATGAAGCTCAGTCAATGGCATGATTTGGTTTGTGGTTTTTAAAACTGCCAAAAAATTACATTTGAAAGCTTAAAGGGGTAGTTCACCCCCAAAATAACTTTTTTTCTATTGATTACTGACCATCTGGAGCCTTGAATTCATAGATATTTTTTTGTTTTTGTCACATTCCTAAGCCAATAATTTGATTATAATAAATGTGTCCCCATTGATTCCGTTAGGAGACACAAATGCATTTGTGTCTCCTACCGGAATCAATGGGGCTAAATTTATTATAATCAAATAATAAAGGAAGGAATGCGACAAAAACAAAAAAATATCCATGAATTCAAGGCTCCATGGGGTGAGTAATCAATAGAAAAAAAGTTATTTGGGGGGTGAACTACCCCTTTAACAGCAACACATGTCTTTTACAGAAATCATAACATTATAATCCACAGACCTCTGCGAACACCCAGTTTAATTGAGAACAAAGACAAAATATGCCCCAACCAACTATAGACCTAGCCTATACACGAATCCACGGAGCGCTGCCCTGCGCGCAGCCATTGCTGCGGTGTCAACGCTCCGCGGACGCGACACCGCAGCAATGGCCGCCTACAGGCAGCTACAGGCAGCGCGTCTGTGGATTCGTCTATATCTCTGCACTGTGCCACTGTATCAGGGTAACGACAGACAATTGTTCACGAGACATCTTCAAACCTTGGCAGATCACACTGAAACTATCTGGATGGATAGATGGCAAGCAAGAAGAGCAAATATATACTGGAAAGTACTGTTCCTGAAGAAACAGTGTGGGATCGCTAAGAATGTTGATAGTATTAAGTATTGATGATAGTGTTAAAGGTATTACAGTATTAGTAGTGTAAAAGGTTTTAAAGGTTTTAACAGTTTTAAAGGTGTTAAAGGTGTTAATTAGTATTAGTAGTGTTTAAAGTGTTTATAGTGTTGACAGTGTTGAGTAGTGTTTAGGGTAAAACAGTGGTTCTAGGGTCTAATAGGTGGTTTCTAGGGTATAATAGCTGCTTGCTAGGGTCTTATAGGCGGTTGCTAGGGTAAAACAGTGGTTGCTAGGGTCTAATAGGCGGTTGCTAGGGTAAAGCGATGGTTGCTAGGGTAAAACGGCGGTTGCTAGGGTATAATATGTTGTTACTAGGGTCTAACAAGCAGTTGCTAGGCTCCACTGTAGCTAAATGGCATTTCCCCATTGAAATGAATGGGTAGTGTGTGTTACATTTGACCTTGCTTCTATGACTCAGGAATAGGGTGTAGTACCAAAAACAGTGGTGGGCTACAGGCCCTACTTCCTGTTTGTGCCACCCAGTGCTGAACAGATGTGGTACAGTGCTTGGCAAGGTGGCTAACAGCTAGAGGTCCTTCAATCAGCATGTTTAGCTTATTATGAAGAGGTAATTGGTGATTGGTTAGGCTCAATTGTGAAGCCTCATGATTGAACTGTCTGGTGTTTAAATGTTGCCTGTGTTATAATTGATTTAGTTTTCTAGCAGTGTAATATTTTTGAAGCAAAGCTGTAAACCATTTCCTGTTATTGTAAATCCCTGGGTTGCTCCTCATGGAAATACAATTGTGATAGGGCAAAAGTGTGTATGTCACAGGGAAATTGGCATTCGTTGGGAAATTGGAAAGGTATGCTCGTTTTTAGGTGTGGGGCTTCGGCTCGAAAACGAGCACTCCTTTTTCAATTTCCCTGGTTTTCCAATTTCCCTGTAACATATATATATTTGAATTAAACAAGCTTGTTTTTGGAAACCATGTCGGGTATGAAGAAGAATTTTCCCCAAATTGCTGAAATTATAAAATTCTGTATCCTTGTAGATAGATAGATAGAAGAAAAGTGACATACCCTAAGATTAAATTATAAATATAATAGCCTAAGACTTTGTGTCACTGAGGCCTAACTAGTCACATTGGTATCTGTTGTGTCCTCTGATATATTATCTGGTTCTGCTTGATCAAAGTTTCATCCTGCTTTAGTAGAATAATCCTCCATCTCAGAAAAACGTTTAGATCGGGTCAGATTGGCTTATGCCCCGTAATTTAAGGACCTAACTTGTGTCACTGTCACACTTAGCGAGAGCAGTTTTCATTCTTATGCAACAAAAGCAGATGGTGTTTGTGGCAAGTTTTGAGGCAATATGTGACCACACAGAACCACACCTCCCATCTCCTACCATCACCACCATCACAGCGAGTTAACCACATGAACCCTAGCATCCCTATTCTGGGGGTGAAAAAATCTCTGCAAAAATCTAAATGTACAGGTACAAGCTCACAGCACGTTGCGATTGCGTTGTGAGCTTGTAGATCGGCTATTAGCTGTGAAGAGATTTAGTGTAGAGGGAATAAAGGAAGGGACCAAGAATAGACCCCTGGGGGACCCTGGTCGACTAAGTATATAGGGTTTAAAGGGACCACACCATGAATTTGAACTTTTCCTTCTTTTTTGTGTTTTTTTGGTCTCTCCTTCCTCTCTTCTATCCCAAAAAATTCCCTAACCCTAACCCAAAAAATACCCCAGTTTGAACACTCAGGCTTTCACAGCATATCTGGGGTTTTCTGTAAATTGGTCTCAAAACAGACCAAACTGATGCAGGTGAAAGTGCTTTATAAGCCAGAGAGAAGTTTGTTGGAATGAGTATATCTGAGGCTTGATTTAGGCTCAAACCTTTTGAAAAACGTTTGAGGGACATAAACAATATGATATTAAATATTAAATATATTTTTTAAATTCATGGTGTAGATCCTTTAAGTGTAATATGTACTCTGTAGAGATTCTTAAACTCCATCACTTCACGTGGCCTCTTTTTCTCTGTACCTCTGACTAGCCCTTGTTGTTGATTTGGGAATAACACCCATTTCCTCCAAGAATAGCCCATGTCTTAACGTAATGGCCTTCCACACCAAGTACTTCACTTTCATCACTGTTGTCATTATAGTTGTGTTGGGTACTCTGTCATACGATAAAAAAAAACCGATATTTATAGTTCTAGTGCTTGGTGTGGACCGCCCTTTATAGAGTATGGGCTGACAAAACGGATTGTGTAATATTGGCTAAGTTTGGCAGATCATAATGTAGCATTATGTATAGTACCATACCATATCACCATAACACTTCTGGAGGCTCCATATGTGGAATGTCTCCCTGTTATAAGTGTTTGCTGTGCAATATCAAAGTCACTCTGTGTCTGGGCTGTGTGCAGGGAGGCAGCTGAGCTGAGTGGACTTTAATTTGCTCTCCAGCAGCAGCAACGTTGTACGAGCCTGATTATCAGACCGAAGCTTCCGTCCACTCAGTAGAGTGGGCGGGGTCTATGGTCTGGAGCCAGGCTAACATTGTATTGTAGCACATTACACTTTCCACAGGATAACCCAAATATCTGTCTCTCTCTGTCTCTCACTCTCTCAGATGTGCACTTTATTTCGACAGTCACAGCTACAAGTTAGTATATGTATGACTCATCATTCCTTGAAATTACAGGCGGGATGAGTCTGATTTTTTTTTTCTGCCTGGTGGCGGCATCGCCACTTCCTGCTGTAGGAGTGTGAAAGTTTAGGCCTGGTGACTCGTGCTCAGCTCATAGCCCAGTGACAATACAAATTCCCCGTTTCCTCTCAGATCCGCTGTGAGGTGGATTCCACACTCAGCGTCTTGCTGAGGACAGCACTGCGGTTCCTGCTGCATGCTGATTTGAGCAGTCTCCTGTAAGGGCAGGCCTATCTTTGGTAGAGCACTTTGACCCTTTGTGACAGTATGATCACCATATGACTCGGAAGCAGCACGCCTAAAGAACAGAGAAAACAAAGCAAGACAAAGGCCAAAGACAAAGTCTCTTGATGAAGGGATTGTCTTTGGAAAAAGCTGCAAGTTCACCACATTTAATTTTGTGTGTTTTTTTTCCTTTTGGTCTTTTTCTGTACGTTTTGCTGAACACGCTTTCTTCATGGAACAGGCCAATAGGCAAAGGTTGCTGATGTCGGCTAATTTCAAATAGCAGCTCTCTACAGGTAGGAATGTACAGATCACCTTAAATATAGCAGTTTGGCTTTTTGTGTTTTTAGTGGCTCACGTTCAGGAATGGTTTAGCCACTCACTGTCTTGTGTATTAGATATTTGGCCTGCCTGATTGACTCGGAAACAAAACAAAACAAAACCACATTGTGTGGTCTAAGCACAAACTCTCACTTGCATATCAATTTGTCTGCTAAGCTGAATTGCTTTGCTCAGCCTAAAACAATGTCTGTGCCATGCCGAAACACAGTCTGACAGATCAAATGCCACCATGAGTCCGTTGTTTTCCCCCAGCATCATGTGTCTGTCTGGTTGCATAACATACCTTATGTTTCCAAGTGTGTTTAATTAGCGTCTTGATTTATTTTCCTTCCCATAGTCACTAGTTTATACGTGTTGATTAAAGCCTCTCCACCTCTGTGCCTTAACAGAGGCTTTATATTCACCACAGCTATTACTCTGCCTATTTCCCACAGACTGTCTAGTACAACACCACTGTAATTTGCATCTTAAACGTTCAAATGTACACCCAAGTAGCTCTAGATTTTACATTCATGTGATATAAATCATGTTCTCTTAAACTAGTTTCTCTACCTGTGCATACTTTTTTTTTGCCAGCAACAACAAACTAGTAGGAAGCTACTGGCTAGCTAAAGAGGAAAGACTTGGAGATTGGTAATAGTCTATTTGTTCAGTGGTTCCCTGTATACATTACGTGCCCAACTTAACACGAAAGCTTTCTCTTCCATCTCTTGCACTACTGTTTCTTTTATATCTTTGGAAATATCAGTTATAAATATTAATACATAATCATAAGCAGCAAACATTCAGGGGAATAAGTACCCTATGGTTCTTTATAAATGATCTTCTAGTTAATGGATGTTCTCTTGGGTGCAGATTGATGTTGGCAAAGTACCGTTTTGAAATCGCATTCACTGTGAAATGCTAAGTGGCTCTTCTCTACGGCTTCTCTGCAGGTGGCGACAGACAAGGTCGCAGGCAAGCTGAGTTCTACTCTCGCATGGGTGAAGAACTCGGTGTCGCACACGGTCAGTCAGATGGCTAGCCAGGTGGCCCCGCCCATGTCCTTGCCGACCACTGCCGCCTCCTCCTCCACGTCGCTATCTTCGCCGACTCTCTCGCCGTCCTCGCCCGCCCAGCTCAGCCCCGATGAGTTGGAGCTGCTTGCCAAGCTTGAGGAGCAGAACCGGTAAGCAAAATCTGCTCTCTTTGCCTGGCAACGTTCAGAGGTACACGGGTACAAATGTTATATTGTTAAATGACAATTAGGCTTATAATCTAAAGTTCAATGGTTAACTTCAAAGGTCAACTTTTGGGGCAGCTTATTTTGTGTGGCTCAAACAGTTTACGGTTGAACTGGATTTCCCCACCCTTGCATTTGTGAGTCTGCTGCTTATCTGGGTGTGGGTGTTTTCAAAGAGATTTGAGTTCTCTTGTCCTGTCCACCAGAAGTAATAATTCTTAGTAATAAAAAGTAAAACATTTTGTGATCAAACATTCCCATATGTTCTCAAAATGGAATGAAAGAATTCCTACAACACTGATGTGCTGTAAGGGGAGATATGAGGTTTTGAAATTGTTTTCACACAACTGTACTGTCTGTTTGTACTACAAGTAATGGGAAAGTCATAGTATTGATTTGGTAATCCAATAGCCACAATAGTCCTCACTGAGTCCCTCGCAAACTGAAAAGGCAATGAAGCAACACTTTCCTTCTCCTTAGCTGTTCATTAAAGGACTGTTAGAGGGTGAGACGAACACTTTTCTGTCTCCTGCTGTATGAATTCCTCCCCCATGATGGCTCTTATCCTGTGCTCTCAGTGTTGGCATGGAAACCAGACTGAGTGGTTCCAAAATTAGGGGGTTGGGTTCACAATTACCTCCAGTGATAGATGAGGAGCAGTAATGTGTGTGTGTGTGTGTGTGTGTGTGTGTGTGTGTGTGTGTGTGTGTGTGTGTGAGGTGAAGCGCTTTGATTGAGGAGGGTGACTCATGTCATCTGTGGGCCTACAGCAGTCCCTGGTACACAGTTCCAGAATGACACCCCCTTGATAAGGGAAGATAAGACAGAGCTGGGGAGGGGACATCCATTTGGCCCTTCATGGTGCTCTGGGTTGTGTCCTTCATCAAAAGGTGGACATAAGGCATATGGCCTTAGAGGTTCATAGTTCGGGTGCCATTTGACCCCTGCCTCCACCCTGACAAGTGGGACCACAGCTGGGCTCTTTCACCAGGCACATGTCTTTGTTGACATGCTTTCCCTATGACTGACAATGCTGTCTACTCATTAAATCCCATTCATTCTGTTGGAATATGACAACAGTTGCCTTTTAAATATAGGGATAATATTTTCATGATCTTTAATGATTATTTCCATTTTTATTACTATTTTGAAGGCATTTCTGCTTTGTTACCTCTGCCAAGATGGTAATGATTTTGCCTCCGTTTGTGTGACATTGGCATATCTTAATCACTTAACCCTGCAAGACCCGGATATATTTCTACTTACAAAAAAAAATAATCAACCTTTCAGATGGTGTTTTAGGAGTACTTTGGAGAGGGAAATATAATGTTTTTTAAAAAAAATAGTTTTCGTAAGGTTTAATTGAAATGTTGTAATATTACAACAGTGGGTCTAACGGGTAGCAGAATTTCCTATAGGCCATTTTTACTCACTGTCAGAATAGCATGGCAAATGTCTATATACTTCACTAAAACAACTTAAGGGTTCATTTATATGGTTATGGTTTATCATTTGGCCTCAGAACAGTATACATTATGAATAATATTGGGCCTCAGAACAGTACATTATGAATAATAACATCAATAAGCCATATTTTTAAGAATTTTGATTTTATTAAAAGAACAAAATGAAAAACAGTACAATGAATGTACTAAAGAAACCTAATTACAATATACACTGGTCACAATGTGATGCAAACAGCCCTCCACCGAAGACCAATTCACACCTGCTCAAAATGAAACGGGCACCCCCTCTCATCCATCAATTTGAACACCATTTACAATCACTTGCTTTTTAGCAGTGATAGTCCCAGAAACAGTTTCGGTGTCCTGAAATGCACAGACGAACACCACACTTGTGGCAGAGTAAGCTGGTGTAACTTGAACAGCCACTATTCCTGCAGCGCCCCCTCTCTGTCTTCCGTGGGAGGTGTCCAACTTGGTCCTGGCGCACATCTGATGGCCGATGTTGACATGGTGCCTTGCGTGGATTGCAGTCTGGACACATCCCTTGCAGTGAAGCGAGGCTCTCTCCTTGCTTGTGGCATTCTGGGTTTGGCGTGTTTGGCCGGTTGGGGGGGGGGGCAGTGGGTCAGTGGGTCAGTGGGTTCACTGGGTTCACTGGGTGGATGGTTTTCTTTGGACTCCTCTCCACAGGCCTCTTCATCCGACTCTTCATCAGTTTCAGTAAAGTCGATGTCCACATCACTCTCTCCATGCATTACAATATCCAACACATCCCTTGCAGTGAAGCGAGGCTCTCTCCTTGCTTGTGGCATTCTGAAATGAAAATAAAGAAATACCATTAGTACATTAGTACTAGCACATCTCACTGCAGGTACATATTTCACAAGTCACACAATACTGTCTGGCCAACCTATTGTACTTTGCTTATCCTCACAAGTGGCATCAGTGATGATGGTACTTAGCACTATCAGTGATGAATGATGATGCTTAGCCTAACAAAGGGATTGGGGATGACTGTAAGTGGGCAATCCCAACACCCATCACATGAACAATGATGAGAGATTCTTAACTGGGCGACTCCCATATGAACAATTACCATACACTGATTGCTAACCACAAACATTACCAAAATGTTTTGCTAAAACATTATAGGCAATGACATTTGTATGTTTTAACCAATTGTACTCGAAGACAAATATACTGCTTTAGCTTAAAAGTTATAACATTTCATTGCCTATAATGTTTTAGCAAAACATTTTGGTAATGTTTGTGGTTATTTGTGGTATATATATATATATATAGTAATGCAATGTGGGGAAAATACACATAATTGTATAAATGTATTGTGAAAACTATAAGACTCCACTTAGCCAGGTGAACAGGTGGCATTGCTATTTGCTACCACTATGACCCAGAGTTGTAAAAAAACAACAAGTATAAAGCATGCTCTAATTTACATTTGGGGGATATCTTTCCCAATAATATCATATGTACATGTTCTAGACATTCTAATGATCACCAAAAAAAATATTGCAGACATTTTACTTACTTTTTTGTGAGAAATCCTGTCCAGTGAAAAAGAGATTGTTCTTCCTTCAAGGATTTTCAAGTTGTGACTTTTCCTGCCTCTGTGGGGGGTATTTATATGCAAATATCCCGGCCAATGACATTGCAAGACTAAACAATAGGATCCAATGATGATGTTTAGGTGAAAGAATAACAGGAAAACAAATGATTTATACCATGTTTTTGATAAAATACAAATGTTGTAATATTACAACTGCGGGTCTTGGAGGGTTAAGTGCACAACGTGTTGCAACACAGCGTGTTGTGAGCTGTTGTTTTAGCTGAATGTTCTATTTTGGCCAAATGTTTTGTTTTCGCTAGCCTGGAAAAGCAGAGGAATCTGCCAGTGCAAAAAAAAAGGCTGCTTCATTTGATTGGCTCAGAAGCACATTTGAACAGGAAACACACATGAAGGTGTAATTTATGTTTCCTGTTTAAATCTGCTGCTGAGCTAATCAAATGAAGCTATGGGACACTGAACCGCAACAGGAAACGGGTATGACACCTGGACTACAATTATGCACTGAGACGATATGGTCGCTAGGGTTCATGTGGTTAACTGATGGCTGTATTGACATGAAATTTACTGCACTCAAGAGGAAGAAACCTATTGATTTTGGTGACCCCCGTGACCTGTCCTCTGGCACCACCATCAGGCCAGTGAATGTGAATTCACTAAAATAACTGTTGTTGTTATTGAGTGATTTGAAAAATATTAGGGAATTGAAGTATTTGGCCTGCTGGGAGCAGGCACAAGAAATAACGGTAATCGGACCAGTATTATGCAAGATTTGCAACAGACACGCACACACACAGGGGGGCAAATGCATGAATCTTCTAGCGGAGATAGACTGCAGATGGAGAGAATCGGTCTTGAGACAGATTTGGTCACAGGACATAGTAACACACACACACACACAGCAAAGTGACTGCCGGTGTGGCACATAGTAGTAGGTGTAAAGGGCAGTGATGTTTTCATATGTTAACGGAGTGATGTGCCCTCCCACACTCGATCACCAATGGGCCTTTGTACCCTACAGACCAGATAAGAGACCAGATAGCCACGCTGGTCAGTGTGAAAAAGACAAGGGACGGGAGTCCCGCATTTACTGCGTCAATCTGTCAGCCAGGCATGTTGCTACTCAGGAATCCCTAGAAAACAAGAGGATATGAGGAGTACACCATGAACTTATCTTGGTAAGAAGGCGTCTGTCCTTTCTTTTCTTTTGGCATGTCAGTCTACAGCAATAATAGATAGCCAACTTCACGATGGAAGAGGGAGAGTGTTGCCTTCTTTAATCACTTGAACACAAGCATCCTTACTCTGGAGTGAACATTTAGCTAAAATGGCAGATTATACGAGCACAACGTGTCGCAAAGTGACATGTTGTGAGCTGGTAGATCGGCTAGATGGATAGTGTAGTAGAGTGAAAAAAAGAGGAGGCCTAGCAATACGGTCAGCTACATATAGGGTTTAAGTTAACGCGATGTAGGACTAACATTGTTTTGGTTCTGTTCATCGGTTAGCTGTTGTAACTTTAAAATGGAGAGATTGTTATTCCAAACAGTGGTCACCTAAATTATTTCACCTGTTGTTTCTGTGTACAGCTTTGAACTAGTCTAAGTTGTTTGACTACTGGTGAATTATTTGCAGAGCCCCTGTGAGGCCCTCTACTGTAGGTTAAATAAAGTCAGGTTCATGTGCAGCGCAGGTCAGTACTCCAATGTGGATGTTCATCTGATGTGGGTTAACCACATGCGTGAAAGAGATGGCAGTTGTGAGATAGCGATGTGAGTGTATAAGGACGACTGTGGCCCATTTTGCTTCCAGATGGCTCGCTTGTATGACGAGTATGATGTTTTCTTGGGGACTGTGTAGCACGGGGAAGTGGAATTCCCTCCCACCCCTTAAGTGGATCATCCAGGGCTACACTGATTATTGTAGTTTTAATTTCCTCCGTAAAGGCCTGGATCATGCACACAGATAATTGTCAATCAGTTTTGACAAACGCAGGAATCAAACTGGGTTTGATTGAAAAAAATCACGCACCACTCGGTCGGATGACAATTAGATGTGCAAGAGGTCATAGAGAAGTGTGTTCATGAATAAAGAAAAATGTGTGTGAAAAAAATCTGACTCTGTGTGCAAGGGCCTTAACAACAGGCTACATCACGCCCAGATCATTCACCACCGTTCATCCAACCCCTATACTGGACACGCAGGCTGTGCTCATAGGGACATTGCATTTGTTCCCCTCCCTTCGTTGACCCAAATTCGGCTGTAACCCGAGCCAGGCAAGGGAACACTCCCCGGTGACGTCACCCGCATGCAGTCGAGAGAGGGCCCCTTCCCCCCCCCCCCCACATTTTCCGAGATCAGGTGTCTGAGCCTTTGTGTGCCTGCCTGCCTGCCATGGGTTTCTGTGCAGAGTACTGTAACAGGCCAGGAGCCACACTTTCCTCTCTGTAGGCTGATCCTGGGAACAGGTCAACACTGTCGTCGGCAGCTCTAGTGACAAACTAGTACGGTACAAGGTTAGCGTGTTGAAGTACGACGCGCCTGGCTCGCAGGTTTTGTCTTCAACATACCGCTTTAAGGGTTGGTGTTGATATGACTTGTCAAAACATTTGATTACGTTATGTGTCATGGAGTTGAGAACGCTTTAACATTTCCTGGATGGATTTGTTGTTGCTGTCCTAACTGACCTGTGATTGGCCTGTATGTTTTTTTGTTCTGGGGGTGGGGTTGTGCCACTTTTAATATTTGTCCGCTCATTACAGGCCTAAAGCTTAATTTATACTTAATCGCATGAGGGTATCGCTTGCCAAAAATAACTGTTCTGTAAGCTAACAACACGTAACGACACTGCGACACGTTATTACTTGTAGATCGGTTGTTTTTGGCAAGCAACATCATTGTACCACGGAGTAGCTACAAATTAGCCGTAAGTCACTTTGGGGTCATGTATAACATCACAGGAAAATCTGTCTTTTTAAATGAGCTTGAACATTTTCAGCACTGCACTATAAATGAGGGGCTCTGCTCCCCAGCTCCGTTTGGATTCATGCTCGGCTTCAGTCACTGGAACATTTTCTCAGTATAAACTACACGTTCACTAAACGTACACTGTATTGACAACATGCACACAACCATTTTATATACACAGTCAAAACTGAGTGTAACTTAACTTAAAAGGTGTAAAAATTTACACTTTCATTGTTTCAAATTTGACCGTGTATTCACTGTTTCTTTTTTCTTGCCTCACTTTGATTGAGGGTTTTTTGGTTTGTTTTTAACTTATGCTTCCCTACGGTGCCATTGAAGGAAACATTATACTTTTATGCTACAGTTTTTACTCAGCACTTATTCAGCACCTTAACAGTCATGAGTTGACATTGAGAGACAGCCATTGGTGGAAGAGACAGTTAGTGTGTACTATTGATGGGGGTGCAACAACACTTTGTGTTGAATTTGTGTATAACACTTAAAATTGTTTTGAAGATTAGTGCCAAATTCCCTTTTCTCGACACGTTCGTCTCAACCCCCCTACCCTCATTGAAACACAGTGGGAAGATTGTATTTGAGCTGATTTTTTTAAATTAAAAGCTGCAGATTTATAAATGAATGGCTCTCTCATCATGTCTCACACACTTATGTTTGACTGTACCCTACACAGGCTGTTGGAGACGGACAGCAAGTCGCTGAAGTCGGTGAACGGCTCGAGGCGGAACAGTGGCTCCTCACTGGTGTCCAGCTCCTCTGCCTCCTCCAACCTCTCCCACCTGGAGGAGGACACCTGGATCCTCTGGGGACGCATCGTCAACGAGTGGGAGGACGTGCGCAAGAAGAAGGAGAAGCAGCTCAAGGTGAGTGGAGAGCAGTGGCGGACAAAGTACTCAACCCCAGTACTTGAGTCAAAGTATAGATACTCCTGGTCAACTATTACTCAAGTGAAGGTTGCTCAGTCAAATTTGTACTTGAGTTAAAGTACTGGGGTATTGGCTTTTAAAAATATTATTCAAAAGTACATGCTTTAAAAATATTCAAGTATTCCAAAGTAGAAATTATAATTAGTTAATAATAATAAGTTTTTTTAGCTTTTAGTTTTGAAAACATTTTGAAAGTATAAAATAGTGCTTAAGTGGTTAATGCATGATGCACAGCCGCCCGCCGCCCGATGTTCTCTGAATGCCGCCTGGGGGGATGTGATGCCCCCGTTGAGAAACACTAGTATAGACGCTCGACAAAGCCCGATGCACCGCGGTGGATTTGAACCCCCAGAGTCCGCGGTGGTGGGCACAGACGGTATTTACCACTGTGCCACTGAAATGTATTTTCTGTTTATAAAAGAGCTGGAGAGGTGGAGAGACCCCTGTTATTGAACAAACACTCTATAGCGATGATTACTATCAGAATATAGAGCTTAAATATCACTTGCCCCTGTCTTTAAGTACAGTACTCAAGTAAATGTACTTCGTTACTGACCAACTCTGGTCCCGTGTGCTCCCGCTTAGGCTGGATTATGAGCTCAGGGAGGCACGTTTGACCTCAGGTCACCGATGTTGTTGTTATCCAAAGTAAGGCATGCTACTCAGGAACTGAAAATACTAATATATATTCATTAACTGAGATTATTTTTTTTATTTATTATTTGATTAATGGGATAATAGAAGTCTATTCACCACAAGTTGTCTGAACCCAAGCAGTCATCTTTGTGTACACACTCACAGCAGTCAAAAACATTCCAATTCTATAATATGGAACAAAGACAAAAATTCACAACTGAAGTTGTAAATAGCAAATCTGGACACATTTCCCATTGAACAATATTTGTTTTTGTCTAAAGGGCTCATCCTTTAAGTTAGACTGTACTTGGAATCTCTGGCCCTACAAAGTTACGCCTCAAGCTTTTACCTCTGGCACTGAACCAAACAATTCCCCTATCTGTCGGACTGTTTACTTACTCAGTTAAAAAGTAATTCCCGAGGCTAAGTTTGTGCATGTGTGTGTAGTGCCTCAGTTGTTGTCCTTGAACTTTATTATTTTAGTTCTTGACATTTGAAAGTGAAACTAAATTTGGGTCACTTGTTCATGTGATCGTATAAATAGGCTCATGAGAACTTGTTTCTCCAATCCATGTTAAAGAACTATCGGTTTGTAATTTGATCTGATCACAAGTTGTGCATTGCATAAGTACACTATGTGAATGTCAAGGTGCTCAAAAGATGTGTGTACATACAGTACGTGTCTTTGTAACCGGGGGAAGTGTAGTAAAGCAACTGCATTGCAAGTTGTCAATAATAGATGTGTTGTTGTGTAATTTGATGACCAGATGGCTACAACTGGCCTGTGATATTAATCATCACCAATTCCTTCTCTGAAACAGTTGGTCAGTTGGTTTTCTCTTCCCCTCAGCATGTTTTTAGCTGCATGAGGGGTGGAGGGGAACCTCCAACTTTTTTCTTTTCTTCCCTGTCAGCAAAACTCTTCTCAACCTATTAATGATGTATTCATGTATTCAATGCATCTCGTTTTGCCCTCTGGACTTGCTTTTCTCCACTGCTCTGGCAGAGAAGCCTCTCTTTCTAGCAACACCAAGTCGTGAATATGCACTAGTAAAGGCAGACCTGGTTTAATGTAGCGCAGTAACATGGGTAGGCGTCAGCGATGGCTCCAGATGTCTTACATGAATGCGTAATTCATGAGTTTCCACTTACATCGGTGTGTGAGTGAGAGAGAGAGACTATCGCACAGTGTCGGTGGGCTGGGAAGACGAGGGTGACAGAATGAGCAGCGAGTGTGGCACAGAGTTCAGCTTTCTCTCTCAGACAAGACAGGATGTGAGAGGGTTTATTGTTCCAGCACAAGGCTCGGCCTGTCTTGGCTGACCTCAGCGAGAGGGGCGAGAGATCCCCTGCTGAAAGCCTGCATGGGTGGACCTCTGATCCAGATACACCCTGCATGCACCAGATGCACATATGCACACACACACACACACACACACCCACACCACACTCACAGCTGCACAAGCCAGTGTTCCCTCTCAGAAATGGGATTAATGATGGAGTTATATCGGCAATAATATGCAAGGAAAACATTTCGCGCTGCAGGACACCTCGCTGACAAGATTATTTAGTGGTGGAAAATTGTGTTATCATGTGGAACATCCCGTGCTAGAATGGGATAACATATTAGAGCATGACGGCATGAACAGACGCATGGCTGTATCCTGATATAAATAAAACTGGTGTGTGTTGTATTCCCTGGTGGAGGCCAGCCGGTTCTCCTGTTCAAAACATGTACATTTTTAGAAATGTCTTTCATAATCTAGGCCTTGCAGGGTTTGAGTTTGATAGTTTTCCTTAATGGATCATTTTCTCATTATCCCACACAGGACCTTGTCAGAAAAGGGATTCCTCATCACTTTCGGGCGATAGTATGGCAACTTCTCTGCAATGCCCAGAACATGCCCATCAAAGATCAGTACTCGGAGCTCCTGAAGATGACTTCGCCCTGTGAGAAGCTGATTCGCAGGGACATAGCGCGCACGTACCCAGAACATGACTTCTTCAAGGAGAAAGACTGCATGGGACAGGAGGTGCTCTTCAATGTCATGAAGGTAATTTTCTTCTCCCCATGAAACGCACTCGTATCTGTACGATCTTCACCAGTTGGTTGCTATTTCACTCCAATTCATTCAGCGCCACAAGTAATGCCATTTTTGCGCAAAGGCTCTGAGTGTATTGTTTGGTTTAGGTTTCACACGCACACACACACACACACACACACACACACACACACACACACACACACACACACACACACACACACACACACACACACACACGATGCCCATACCCTACGCTTATAAAAAATAAAATAAAATACAATTTTGGACACCAGTTTTGTTCCCAAAGAAACATGGCATCCCCACTCAAATGGTTTGATGTCCAACATTTGTCCTCAAATGTGGCCTATGTCATTAGAAAACACACACACACACACACACACACACACACACACACACACACACACACACACACACACACACACACACACACACACACACACACACACACACACACACACACACACACACACACACACACACACACACACACACACTACAAATAACTTGACCAGCAGTCCATGTCTGTGTACTTTCTCATGTGAAACCAGCTGTGCTCCTGAGACCATCACTGATACTTGTCTCACATCCCTCTCTGTTGTCTCAGGCTTATTCTCTGGTGGACCGTGAGGTCGGCTATTGCCAGGGGAGTGCCTTCATTGTGGGACTGCTGCTCATGCAGGTAATCCCAGTTATGCCTTCGACACACACAAACTGTTTCCTTGGAGACACTGATTTGTTATGGCCTTCCGGCAAATTCTCCAGCATCCGTTTATACATATTTGTATTGCTGGATGAGAGAGCGGGTGTTTGAATATCATAATGTTTTCATCTCTAGATGCCAGAAGAGGAGGCGTTCTGTGTGTTTGTGAAGCTGATGCAGGACTACAGGTTGCGGGAGCTCTTCAAACCCACCATGGCTGAGCTGGGACTCTGCATGTACCAGTTTGAGTGTATGATCCAGGTAGGAGCCGTATTATGACAAATTAAAACACTGCAGGGGGCATGTTATTATGAAGTTCTGGGAAATGATTTCTCACAACTTTGGTCATGCAGGAGCATCTGCCGGAGCTCCATGTGCATTTCCAGGCCCAGAGCTTCCACACGTCCATGTACGCCTCCTCCTGGTTCCTCACAATCTTCCTCACCTCCTTCCCACTGCCCGTTGCCACCAGGATCTTCGACATCTTCATGTGTGAGGTCAGTTTGTAGAGACCGTAAATCACCATTTTGAGTATTTATTTAAAAAACACAAATAGAACAAGAACATTTTGATTAAAAAGTGTGTTAATTGTTAATACCTGCTGATCAAATACAAGATGTAAGCAAGCAACAACCAATGGAGAATAGACAGTATGTTGTCCGTTAGCGCCACCTGTTGGCAAAAAAATACCAAAGACAACTTTAGTCAATTTTGTGAGTGTCAACGTATTTATGGACCAAATGTATTTACTTAGTATTGTCTCCATTTTGTCATGATCTCTCTAATCTTTCTTAATTACACTATTCAATAATGTACATACTTGTTTTATGTCTTTTCTATACTGAAATCTGTCTTAAGAATAACAGTTTAAAGGGGAGGCAGAAGAGATAACACTTTTGACAGATACTGAAAATAAACATAATGTTCAATATCATTTTGTGTTATCATTTAACCACTTAAACCCTATATACGTCGTTGATCAGGGTCCCCCAGGGGTCTATACTTGGTCCTCTCCTTTTTCCCCTCTACACCAAATGAAAATAACCGATCTATAAGTTCACTTGAGCTTCTAGATCAGCTATTTTTGAAACTGTGGAATTTCCACAGTCATCGAACCTGTGGAAGCGATTGTAAGAATTCCAAGTGTTGACTGGTGATATATATATATATATTTTTTTTTAGGGTCTGGAGATTGTGTTCCGTGTAGGGCTGGCCATCCTCCAAATGAATGAACCAGAACTGATACAGCTCGACATGGAGGGAATGTTACAGGTAACCAGGCACAACCACTAAGCAACATTTGTGCCCCTGTGAATGTTTGTGAACTCTCATGAACCCATGCTCACAATCAGCATAAACTCTCACCACCACATTAAATTGATTGATATATGTGTGCTCCCAATGCGCATACTGACATTTTGGTGGCAAAAGAACACCTTACCACAGCATTTGTAAAGCAAGTGGTATATGGTACAGTATATGGCTCTCATCCAGTCTCTCTCTTTCCTTGCTGCACTCCAGCACTTTCAGAAGGTCATCCCACATCAGCTGGACAGCGGGCCAGACAAGGTCATCCAGGCTGCCTATCAAGTCAAGTACAATGCCAAGAAGATGAAGAAGTGAGTCCTGCTATTTGCATTACTGCGGAAGCTTTTTACCCCTACTGTACCTTGACACTGGAATTCTAAATCATGTGCTGGAAGACTAGTCACACTGAAACGTTTTATTCCCCAAAATAATAAGTGGTATTGGCCTACAGTTTCTTGAAATTGTTCATTATTATTTTATGAATGTTTTCTGTCACATGTTTATTATTTCAGGTTGGAAAAGGAATACACTACAATCAAAAGTAAAGAGATGGAGGAGCAGGTGGAGATTAAGGTGAGAAACAGGCCATGACGTATCAAACAACAAAACAAAATGATAGGAACTTTTGGGATGTAATTAGATTGACAAGATTTTCATTTTGGAAATCCTGCAGTGATGTTGAACACTATACGTCCTGCATCTCTGACACAAAATCATCCTAAAGGATGCAGTAAACTCACTATGAGTGCGTCCAAGGGAAGTATCATATTTTTACCCTGATAAGGCTACATCGTGAAAAACAAATCTGTGTTGAAATCATAGAAAAACAAACGGCACATGCTGACAGTCTTTGAAACATTGCGTAGCCAGAGCTATTGGATCTGTGTGTAGCTTATATCGAGCGTGTGTCCATCTAAATGAGCCAAAACACATTCCACGTTTATAGCATGACTGAAAAACAGTGACATATTTCCTGTGATTCAAACTACATGGCTATCTTTATCCGTTGGGGACCTATTCGATTTCCGTGGGACCCACTTGAAAGATCAATTTAATTGTCACATCACATGATTACAGGTGTAAAAGAGTGGGTACAAATAGTTTTTTGTTGTAGAAAGAATCCGAATAGGGAAGAGGCAATGAAGAGGAAAGGAACACAGGTCAAATAACAGGAAGGCACAGACAAATCAAAATGAGAAAGTCCAATATACATAAGGTGCATGTCATGATTAAGACTTTTGCGATGGATAGGTGGTACGAGGTGCTTCTTGTGCTGTTTGTGCACCTGATATACAAATAGCAGTATGGTATATAAAATCATTTGATTTTTCATTTGCAATGCATCATGGTTAAAGTGACGTGGATAAATATAAATACAGAGCATCGGGTATAAACTCATAGTTTCATATGGATGGTTAAGTGGCAATGCAACATGGCGATGGCACTCAGCACTTGTTCAGCACTCCAATGTTTGCCAGGTGAAAATGTTAAAGTCTGGTGCTGTGGCATCTGATACCTCGGTAAGGCTTGCCTGGCCTTGGCTGCAGCAGCGGTGTGAATGGATTGTGGTTGGGGTGGTGAATGTCATTGATGATTCGCTTTGCCTTGGCTACACACCGTTTATCTTAAATTCTATGGAGGGCAGGGAAGGAAACTCTCTCTTAAGGTGCGCAATGATGCACTACATTGAAAACCGTTCATCGTTACTGACCTTGTTTTCTTTGTTTTTGTTACACAGAGGTTGCGAACAGAGAACAGGCTCCTGAAGCAGAGGATAGATACATTGGAGAAAGTGAGTACAATCTGGGTTACCTAACGACAATGGCAGTGCATGCACCAGTCATTCACTGTCATGGCATTCACTTTGAGATCACCAACATTGTTGCATTAACCCATCCAGTGTTTGTTCATATGTATGCAATTGCATATCCGGTTGACCGCTGAGACACGTGGAGTCACATCTTCACTAACCACGCTATACTTGTTGAAACCCATTCAACTAAACACTGGTTTATACTTTGTTGCAACTACCCTTATGATAAGTTCCTCTATGTTCAGAGGGTTTGTATTAGTTAATATCTTAAAACAGAAGTTGGCCATGGGAATGCAAGCTGCCTCTGTTATGATGAATGTGTGTGGCTCACGTACTGTATTTACACGCAGGGAATTATGTAATTCTTCTGGACACCTCTAACTCAAAGCAGCGACTGTTAACATGCTTTGTCTGGAATGCGAAAGTGAACGCTTAACACACATTGGGGGAGATGATACGGAGCACTGCATGCTAAGGTGCGCTGTTTGTATCATTCGTTCATTGTGCTCCTGTATGCGTTGTATGGCACGAATGGGTGCTGCCACTGCCTGGTGCAAGTGCCACGCATGAGGTCTCTGCAGTGGATATGCAAGGGTGTCCGTCACAAAGGAGACTTTGCCTGGAGACGTATATTTAAGCCAGTTCAAGGTTGCTTCACTCTGGTCTCTTATTCATTATATACATTTGCTAATGTAAGATCATTCAAAAGATTGGATGACCGACACTTAAAAGCAATGGACCCTCCGTTGCGTTCAAACAAGCATGGCTCCTAAACACTATATTAGTGCCGATGTCTCACTGCGCTTTCTCCTCTGGGCTCTTCTTGCTGTTAGCTGTCCTGTGCTTTGCCTGTGTGAAATGTGTCACTGTGTTTTTCAACACCATCTACGTGTAATTTCCACACTGTCACCACCTTATTCACAATCTTGTCACCACACCTGATGGCAATGTTCCTTTTCTGACTCTGAACGCTAACAAAAGTTGCTTTGTTTTTCAAGTTCTACAATCAGTTTTTGTCCAAACGGGAAGGGAGAGGAACATTGCCTATCTTCTCTACAACAATCAATTGTTCCTCTTTTTTGTGTTACAACCTGTCCTCTGTATTGTGTTTCTCTCTCTCTCTCTCTCTGCTCTCTTGTTGATATTTCTGTTTTGTAGGAAAGTGCTTCCTTGGCAGATAGATTGATCCAGGTATATTGCCTATTTTCTCGTCCTCATCACCTTTATTGAACCTTTACCCTTCTTAAAATGATTTAGCTTTTTTGGCATTGCATGCTCATCTTTTGCACTTTTAAAATTGACAAAATTATGATAACGATAAAAATGACTAACAAAGAGATTCCCAACATTCTGGATAAGAGAAATAAAACTAACCCTAGCAGATCTCATTAGCAATAACCACTACTGAGTAAGTGCATGTAACACCACATCACAGCATATCACAAAACTCACAATAATCACAAATCATGCTCAGGAATTCATCTAAACAAATCAACCCCTCCAAACCAACAGCATGTGCTTGAGATCCCCCAAGTCCCTCTGTTCTCCATCCTTTCATTTTGCCCGACCGTTCTGTTTTCACCCCTTTCACCGCGCTCACCCCATCACCCCTCGGTTGGCTATGTTAAGGGACAAGTGACTCGTGCCCAGGAGGCAGAGGAGAGCTACCTTGTCAAACGGGAGCTGGCCACGGTCAAACAGCACTGCGAAGAATCAACTGCTCAACTGGAGCAGGCCCAAAATACCATCAGGCAGCTCCAGCAGCAGCAACCACAGCAGCAGCAGTCTAAAGCGGTAAGGAAAGGGCCACAGTCAACCCAGCTTGGCAGGTGATAGCAGACTAGAGGCAAGGCCCTAAACAACCCTTCGACCTGACAACACGATCCACAGAGTGACACGACAAACCTGTTATTGTGACACCGAGGTTTTCTTTTGACAAACCATTGTGTTTGCAACGTCAGACCTCAGACCGACTGTTGTTGAGACTTGTTGAGATACAATGTTTTGTATTGTTGTTTTCTGTAAAAGTTTGAATTTGCCATGCTTTTTCTCTCCTTCTCTTCATCGTTACTATTTTATGAAATGGAAAAAAAACAAACAAAAGCAAATCGATGCTGCTTCTCGCCTAATGACGGAATCGCCCGCAATGGCACGGATGTGGTTTCTCTCCCCACTCTGCACACCGGTTGTGCATAATGATCTCCTTTGGCATGCATGACTTCACATCGGGACACAGTGTTCCACACATCTCAGCTACCATTTGCAGTGTTCGGCATCTCTAGAAATGTATTCATGAATTTGTAAGCAGATGTGTGATCGGCTTGTAGGATTTAACACCGCCGAGGCGTCGACGCCTTGTTGTTCCTCAGCCAGCCGGAATCTGTCATCGGTGCATAGCCATTGACCAAACAGACATTGCAATATTCTCAATTATTGATGACCTGATCCAAGATGCTAATGTGTGCAGTGAATAAAATTATGTTTTACATAATTCGCTGCCTTGCTCTGCCGTAAGCGGCTATTAAATATTTATTTTGAAGTGAATGCACAAAGGATAATTTGTTGGTGTCAGTTGAAATCAGAGGTGAAGTGAGCTCTGTGTCTATGCCGAGGTGTGTGTTTTCTGATTTTGTAACGCATTCAAAATAACATGGCACAAGCTGTTGACATTTAAAATGCATTTTTGTGGCGTTATTTTTTTAAGAAATGCCTCTTGCTATTTTGTCCCTGGATAATGTCCAGGCTTGAGCAGACACAGTAGATATTATGGACTATATTGGTGTGGTTTTCTGACATTGTGGTGTCTGCTGCAGAAAGGCAACCAGCGGTACACAGAGGACTTCATCCTACAGTTGGAGAGGGAGCTGGTCCAGGCCAGGCTGAAGGAGGCTGAATCCCAGTGTGCACTCAAGGAGATGCAGGACAAGATCCTGGACATGGAGAGGGTGTGTTCAAACCTCATACGTGCCGATACAATACATCATACAGTCTTCCACAAATGTGTGTGTGTTGCATACTGTATATTGCATTATATTGTTTCCCAAGTTTTCTTTTTTTTTGTTCCGAGACCCAAAAGAAAAAAATGGTGTCTCTCCGGGACCAAAACTTACAAAAATACATTAACGACTTAAACCTTATTTAATAGTGAAAATAGCCAATCTACAAGATCACAAGCTTGTAGTTCTGCTATTTTCAAGTGTTTTAAATTATGGAACTTTTTTGTCTTTTCTGAAAATCTTTTGCATTGCTTGTTTTTTCTGAAAATCTTTTGCATTGCTTGTTTTTTCTGAAATATTAAGACATTTTTTGTTTGAAAATCTTGTTTGATATTTATTTGCTCTATTTATAAAAATGGTTCCGCGACACAAAAATGGGCCGACCCATTGTTTCTGAAGCACTGGTATACTGAATAGAAGAGGGGCAGCAGAACTTGAGTTACCACTTTTTTCTTTTTAGTTCTTTTTACCTTTTTATTTTATTTATTGTGATACCTTTTATCAGTATACTGCCTATCAGAATTAGCACCCTGATTCTAAAGTGAACACAAGCTCATCACATCACTGGATGCCTTATTTGAAAGCCTAATGTAGCCTAAATAATGCGTGTGTATTCTCTTACAGAGGAACACTTCACTCCCAGATGACATCAACGTGGTGCGTCTCCAGGAGGAGTTGATAGGGGTGAAGCTGAGGGAGGCGGAGGCTCTGACTGGACTCAAAGAGCTGAGACAGCAGGTCAGAGGCCTGGAGGAACACTGGCAGGTGAGCACGCAACGCACATGCACGCACGTGCACTCTCACACACACGGTTTGTAGGCAGCTATTTCATGCACCTTGTTGCATACGGAATCTGCTTTTACACCAAATGAAAATGTCTGAAAAACTGTGCAGTTCTATTTATAATATTTAACCTGATCAATATATGTTTTAATTGTTAATAAGGACACAAGGAATGGATACATTTTATGGCCTCTAAAACAGTGGTTTTCAATCTTTTTCATGTCTAGGACAAATTAATTTGACCCCCATCTGCCAAAAATATTCCAAAACTGTAACTTTACATTTTTCCAACATTTTATAGGTTTTGATGCTATATTAACTCATTTTTGCTGGTGACCCACTGGGGGTCCCCGGACACCACTTTGAGAACCACTGCTCCGACTGACAGATTGTACCCCTCCTCCCCACCGTCTCTTCCAGCGTCATTTGGCCCGCACCGCTGGCCGGTGGAAGGACAGCCCCAGGAAGAACACGCTGAGCGAGCTGCAGGATGAGCTGATGAGCGTGAGGCTACGCGAGGCCGAGGCCCAGGCTGAACTCAGAGAAACCCGTCAGAGGATGCTGGAGCTTGAGACACAGGTTCGGAGATTAGTCCTTAACCTGACACTAAAAGGACTGTTCACACCAAGCACGATAACTATACCAAGCACGATAACTATAACTCTAAATATGTTGCTTTAACCCATTAAGACCGGGAAAGCATCTGTGTTATTTTAGATTTCTTTGGCTGTTCAAAGCACGGTACTGAGTTCTGCGCTATGAGCTTGTAGATCTGCTATTTTTGAAAAATCGTGAACATTTGTTCAAATCTTTTAATATATATATATGTTTAAAGCGAACATTCTTTATTTTATATTTTCACATACAGGTCATTAACAAAAGGCATACAAAAACAGTGAATGTATATTACCCCTCCCACAGCCCCAAAGTTCCCGCTCCGAAAAAGCCACAACCCTGGTATCTTATTGTACCATTAACACAAAGGACAATACAAACAAATAAGACGCAATTGCAATGAAAAATTAAAACAAGTCAAAAAATAAATAAAAAATAAAATATACACAGTAGAATATATATATTATTAAAGTAAAGTCAACTCAAATCTTTGCTTCTGGGGATTCTACAAATGTCGTCTAAATCCCGACCACCCAAAATGATATGTATTTGGCCGCGGATCCCCATCTCAATATATTTTGTTCCAGGGACCCCCCAGAAGCAAAGATTTGAGTTAAAAATGTTCGCTTAAAAAAAAAAGATTTGCACACATTTTCCCGATTTAAAAAAAAATAACAGATCTACAAGCTTGTAGCGCGGCACTCGGTGCCACACTATGAGCTTGTAGATCTGCTAATTTTGAATAGCCAAAGAAATCTTAAAATGACACAGATGCGTTCCCGGTCTTAATGGGTTAAATGATCTAACTCAAGTGGACGGCAGAGTCCACACTATAACGACAACGCTAACCGTGACCGATATCACTTTTTGGATCACTTTCAGAGCGTTTTTATGAACTAAACAAACACTTGACAGCCATTCAAACCCATCAGAAGGACATAATATGGGATGCAATCGGTCTCACTCATCCTCGGAATCACATCAGTGAGGTGTATTATGGACAAAGATGAGGAGACGATTATGAATAGCTAACGCTAGCTGGTAGGGTAGGCTAACTGGCATTACCACAGGAATAGCCTACAACTAATTATCTCGCCTCCTTCAGATTATCAGATTATTTATACAGAGTCAGATTATCCATCCATATGCTATTGCATGTCTTTCAGCACCTCAGAGTCCGGGATCTCTCCCACCTCTGTGTGCACTCCAATGCAGCGTGCGTTTGGTACCACTGTTTACAAGAGCATATCGTTCTTCGGTGTGGACGCTCACATAATTATCGTTATAGTTATCGTGCTTGGGGTGAAGCTTTCCCTTCCACCATTTCCCACCATTCACTGTCAAATCCTGATAGTTCATCTAACTCTGAGAGTGTACAAAATGGCTAAGGGTCCATTTGGTACATTTGTACACTTATCAGTCTTTTGTTTGCTTTATTTGTTCGTTGCAAATGTTATTAATTGATACATTGTTGGCTCACCATTAAAAGAAAGAATGACTGGCCTAGTTGCACTGTTGGGTAATGGCCACCAGAGGGCATCAGTCATCTTCCAAGTCCAATGTTTCCAACAGTGTAAATTGAAACATGTTTTTTTTTCTCTCTTTTTCTTTTTAAGTATTAAGAGCTTTCCTAACAAAGGCAGTGTTATGAGAGCCATTAGATTAATCCACAAAATTATATAATACATTTGAACACTTATTCATAATGTAACTCTTGTGTGCACATCATCAGAATCAGATTCATGGAAACCACTTGCGGCGGGCCGAGCAGGAGGGGAGGAGTCTCCAGGAGCGTGTGCAGACACTCACGGCACAAAATAAAGGTCTACACGTGCAACTACAGGACATCAAGAGGAAGCAAGCTGAGATTGAATGCAAGGTACAAGTCTGCTGCTGAGTGATGGCGTTTAGTACCTGTTAATGTAGGACAAAATGCCATAGTTCTGATGATCAAAACGAAAACTGAAGCACCTATCTGAGTATATTTTATTGTCCCTGATCCAAAAACTGATTGCTAGCTATATTATATAGGACTGTAAATACCAAATGATTGTGCTGTTAACCACTTTGATTACTGGGGTCACCCAGGAGTCTATACTTGATCCCCTCCTTTTTTTCCCTCTACCAAATGTCTATAGCCGATCTAAATAGCCGATCTACGACCTCGCAATGCATCGCGTTGTAGCTCTGCTATTTTTGAAGATTTTCTTTCCTTTTAATTATTTTTTTTAATGTTTCCCCTTTCCCCCCGTAATGTATTAACTAAGCCGATTCCCTGATTTCCCCACATACTTGATGTATCTTATCACAAATGACCCACAATGGTTGGTCCTAGGTTAGGTATTGAAACTGCATGCCTCCTCTGATATACAGGGAATCGTCTGCCTCTTCTTTTCACCTGCCAGTATGAGGAACTTTACCGGAACGGACCTTTAGCGTGTGCGGAGGAACACGCGATTCCTAATATTTCAGCACCCCTGCTAGGAGGCACCCTTGACCAACCTGTAGAAATCGCTAGTGCAACAGCAAAGCTCACCCTCCCCGTCTGGCTTCGCTCCCGCAAAAACGGCCAATTTAGTTTTTAGGATTGCCCGACCACTGCATTCAAACCTCTAGTCTCCGCAGTAGTGGGCAGGAAGGAACTTTCCACTCAAAGTCAAAAGTAGCAAAAGTAGCAGATCAACAAGCCGGAAACGCGGCGTGAAGCGACGCGTTTCCAGCTTGCAGATCTGCTACTTTTGCTACTTTTGTGTGACGCTGTAGTATGATCAAGTAGGACGTTAATTTACAAAAAAAACAAAGTTCAAATATGGAGATAAGAGGTTTCTGCCCGACAGCAACAAAATAAAGAAAATGTTGTCCAACATTACGTGAAAGATGCAACATGGTAAAATGCAGTGCTACGTGATACGTTGTTAGCTTGTAGATCTGTTCTTTTTGTCACATGACGCCTTCGCTCGGGTCTGTCTTGGTGCATTGATGGCACACTGGTTTAAGAGTCTCATTATTGCACTGTATGATTGCTATAGGCCTGGAAATGGGGTAAAATACTTTGGAAAGTTATGGAAAAGTTTTGAAAATTCATTGTTAAAAATGATGGGAACCCTGTGTTTTTACGTTTTGTATTTATTTATTTATTTATGTTTTGTTTATTCTTGCAGAGCAAGGAGGAGGTGATGGCAGTGAGGCTGCGAGAAGCTGACAACATCGCTGCTATGGCTGAACTCCAGCAACAGATATCAGAACTTGAGATCCAGGTATTTCAATACTGTTATCTTATTATCTCGCTGCTCCACCCCCTCTGTGTGTGGCATGTTACAATCCAGTCTGAGCCGTAGCCCATCTTCAAGATGGAAGATGCAGAGTCGAGGTGCGTTCACGACGGACGCTACACGATTCGATATCAAGTCGGCGCAAAGATGCGACATCGAGAAATATTTTGTTTCTGCGCCCGAAGCGAAGTGGATCGTGCAGGTTGAAAAAGTTTCAACTCGAGCGATTTTCATGGAGGCAAACAGAGCGACATCTGATGCAGGACCCATTTGGAATAGTAGTTCGTTGTTGTGTGTGGATTTCCTGAGCTGTTGATATAACACTTGGACTAGTGAGAGAGAGAGAGAGAGAGGGAGAATTAATTTGTTTGTCTCTGGTAAGCACGCGTGGTGCTCATTTGCTGAAACATGCCTCAGCTTTTTGATTATTTTTGTGTCTTTTCTAAATTTTAATTTCAAAATAGTGAAAATGGCTCACAATGCGTCGCATCGCTTTGTGAGCTTATAGCTATTTTCGCTATTTGTGGTCCCATCCTCATTTTGTTTTCACAAATCAAACCCTGCAACCTGATTATATTACACATTGCCAATGCTTCCTGCAGCCTGCGACCAAAGTCACAAAATGTCAGTTGAATAGACCGACACAGCTATCGTGATTGAAGTGACGCGATTTATTTTTATCGCGTCCGGTATGGTTGTACCTTCAAGCGGCCGCGTCTTTTTTTAGTGTCTTCATTGATGTGAGGAAGAAGGTGGGGTAAGTAATGTGTGTTCTGCACGGCTGCTGGGTGGGCAAGAAAACTTTGATCTGTATGACACTGTTGCCTCTTACTACAGAATGTAACGTGCCATGACACACGGATAATCAAAAGTATTAGCTATTATATTAACCACTATTATCAGTTATCAAACTGAGGTCACAGAATGGTAATGAAATTACTTAGTATGCCCTATTATATAAAACAAAAAACAGAAATAGCCAGTCTGCAAGCTCAACGCATCATATCGTG
Source organism: Gymnoscopelus braueri (assembly GCF_963280865.1). Taxonomy (NCBI): domain Eukaryota; kingdom Metazoa; phylum Chordata; class Actinopteri; order Myctophiformes; family Myctophidae; genus Gymnoscopelus; species Gymnoscopelus braueri. The sequence continues at coordinate 31,638,715 of NC_137607.1, forward strand.
AGGCGTTGTGAGCTTGTTTATATGCTATTTTTGCTATTCTAGAAAATAAATTAAAAACATTGCATAAAAAAAATATTTTAAAAATCTCCAGTTTGAAAGCGGTGAATTTTACGAGGACAGTAATGGTATGTGGTATATGGATAAGTAGTGACATTGTCAGGGTGAGTTTCTATGTACTAATTAGCGCAGCAAAGACCAAAAGACTTAAAAGTAAAAGCACACATCTTAAAAGGCTGTTTTCCACCTGCATCTTCCGCTGTTACACAGATGCTGTTTATTGTTAAACTTCCATAAATCTGCATTAGGGCATTAAACAATATTTGTATGCACTCAGTGGAACCAGTTTGACATCAGCTCTACTTTTTGTATTTGTAATTGGGACAGTTGGATAACATCTACCAGTCCCATCAAACAAGAGTGCAGAAACCATTATTTACCCCTAAGCAAATGTAACGCCACACATAATATGGGCGACCAAAACACATGAAGGTTCCAGATCCATCACCATCCCTGAAACAATACTGATGGATTACACATTGAACTCCCAGCATTAGGATTGCCTCAGTAGCCGGTGTTACACGACACCAGCAACCAGGTTGAGTAGGACACCTACAGTACTACTGTAGTTGACAACAGTAATTTTTAAAATTATTTAAAGTAGACAGCAAGCGAAATTAAGTAGGTCATTAAAGTTTGTGGGTACAATCTCCCCACCACATCAACCCTGGCACCCCACAGCAATGACAAACATTGGACTTGACACAAGGTAGACGGTGCTCTTTCTCTGAAATTAGTCAACTGTCTCATGACTGGTAGTCTGTGGTCTTTCTTGAAATGAGTCGACTAAATCATGTGTGTGTAAATTTGTTTAGGCAATAATGACGCAAAAACATAAGGTGATATAAAGTTGTCAAACAATGGTTCCATAATCTAATATTGAACTGTAAAAAAGAAAAGAAAAGTGAAAATTAACATTCAAATGTGACCAAAAGTAAATGTCTTATCTTTGCACCTCCTTTGTTGCAATCGGAAGTCGCTGCATGCATATGCTGTTACTTGACAGACACGGTAGTACTTTCATTTCATAGGTGGATTGAATATTAGAACTCCAAGCATTCTAAAAAGCCCTGTTAAGAAAGTTTTTTGTCAGTAAATAACAAATAATAAACTGAAGGAAGAGCAAAGATCCTGACTGCAGCCCGAAAGTTTAAAATTATTATATATATTTGAATATAGTAAAACTTTTAACAAGATGTTTGACCCATCTCATAGTAGCTGTATGACAAACGTACCACAGGCCTACATTAGTCATCCTCATGGTATGTAGTTAACATTAATTAATATAAACAACAAGGATCACTTTTACAAAATAATTGGGACAGATTTGACCGAGCAGTCCCACATGAGGATAGATAATGTTTTGTTCAATGCTGCATCAACACAAGAGCCTAACAGCATGGCCTCCCTGTCCAATCTTTAACTCTCGATAATAAGTTACTGCTGTATGTATGCAGTTTGTAAACAAAGCCAGACGAATCACAAAGCAGTATTCAGTGGTGAAGGCGAACCATACAGGAAAAATCTAGATGGCATCGTCCCTGCATTGACTAGTGTTGTGATGGTCTATGTCTCCTTTGGCCAAATGGAATCTTTATGAATCCCCATGGGCCATTTCCCCACGTATCTCGAGATGTACGACCGACTGACCGACTTCAAATTCGGCGCTTAGTCCCAAGGGAGTGCCAACTAAAAGGGACACAGACAGACAAATGGGTACAACGGGTACTCTGACCGTGCACAATGGGTATTATAGATAGAACAGAATCTTTATTTTCGGTCCATTTAAAAAAGCAAAAAATACGTACATATATTAGAGTCCACTAATACATTAGTATTGAATAACTGGATGGGGCATGCTTTTCAAACTTGCATCGTTCCAGAGTAGGCCGCACCGGTCTAGTAATATCAAATCAAGCAGCATGTTAAGGGGGGAAAGAGGCTTTGTATTCTGTTTAAACCCCATTAAGTTTCACTTTAGTTTTGAATGACATGGGTTTTAAAATAAATCAAATGTTTTGTTCTGAAACCATAGCTGATATGGAGAAATCAGAGGGTTGGTTTCATTTGCTTCAATCAAGTGCTGACGTCAGTTGCAGTACCATATTGGATACAGTTGCTGTGGCCAAGGCTCTTGATATGCACTGTTTATTTGGTCATGCTTAACCTCGGAAAACCGCAAACACTCAAAGAGAGAAGCCTTGTTCTTTAGCCACGCCGTAAAAAAGATAATGTTCGGATGATTGTGATACATAATAGAACTACGCTTAAAATATGATTAAGTGACACTGTTCACACAAATACAGCTAATATTTTTACTAATATTTCTATTAAATTGACTAGAGGTTTGGGCCGCTTGGCCCTCACATCTAGGCCGAAAAAAAGGTGCTGCGGCCAAAAGGAAGGAAAGCTGCTGTGGCTAAAATGTTAAGATGTAGTAGGAAATGTAGTTTTATATTAACCGTACAATGTGTAAATACATTGAAGGCGGGGAAAGAAGCCTAAATAATAGCCAGAGCTCTGATCAACAGTCTGTGGCATGTTTCGGGGCAAGTGGAGTGTTCGTGTGTTGACCAACCCTGGACAAATTTTGGAGGTCATTTCAATTAAAGTAGTAGGATTAGGATAGGATAGGATAGAATTGTTAAAGCCCAATGCTATGATGACACATTGAGGTTAAACATCACAGTCCATATTTGGAGGCAAGTGGAGTGTTTGTGTGTTGACCAACCCCGGACAAAAAAGTGTATGGCCATATATGACGACTGATTTGTTAGGGCCCGATACCATGATGACACATTGAAGTTAGACATCACAGTCCATATTTGGTAGTGGTAGCTGCATTGGAAAGTCCTTATGGTTATGAGTCATCATCATGGTAATCGACTAATCGAATAAAAAGATACTGCGGCCGGAAAGAAGGAAAGGTGCTGTGGCTAATATGTTAAGATGTAGTAGGAAATGTAGTTTTATATTAACCGTAAGTACATTGAAGGCGGGGAAAGAAGCCTATATTATAGCCAGAGCTCTGATTAACAGTCTGTGGCAAGTTTCGGGGCAAATGGAGTGATCGTGTGTTGAGCAACCCCGGACATATTTTGGAGGTCATTTCAATTAAAGTAGTAGGATTAGTGAAAACAAAACAGTATGAAAAATTAATTAACCGGGTAAATAAAAAGGCAAAAGGTAGATGGAGCACAGTAAGTGTGTCATACTCTCAATATACGTCTCCCATAGGTTAAAGCGGCACTATGTAACTTTCTTTTAATGAATACAATGTCATTTTGTCCAATCTGAGTATGTTAATACAATATAACTTATACAATTGGGGTGGTTGTATTTTGTCTCCCTGCTCTTCTATTGAGATATTTAGATCCTGTGTCTAGGTGAGACATGACCTTTGACACTATCCTGTTTCTGGTTTGACATGTTTTTTTGACCAAGGTCGAGATTAAATTTATCCCCTGGCTCTATTAGCTCAATGGTAAATATCTCAGCACTTTCGCAGGAGATCCGGGTTCAAATCCGGGGGTAGAAGAGGAAAGTAACATAGTGCAGCGTTAAGGTTACAGCTGTGATCAGTAGCACCAACAGGTGAATTTATAAGGCACAATACATGCATTTAGTTTCCTTAAGGGAACACGTCACCCATTTTTAACCCTATCTTTATTGAAATTGGTCCTCACTAATGCTCATTCTAAGATGGCACCATTTCCATCTACCTGCTCTGCTTCTGGGGACTGTTCAGATACCGATGACATCATCGGTGGGGAATGGATTCCAAGCTAATAGAAAGGACAGCCTTTCTCTTCCTTGAAAGTTAGCATGCTGAAATGTCAGCTTGCATCACTAAATAAAATAAATGTTTGAAATCTTGTATGAAATTACCACTGTCGGTAGGTACATTTTCAAATCATCCACAGCCCACCTCTGAGACACTGAGGATGGAGACAGAAATGGCACCGTCCCCTTTGTGAGGACACACGTACAGTATGGTGCTGATTTTTGGGGGGAAAAAGGCAAAATGTTCCTTTAAGTGACACAGCAAACCTTCAAGTTGTCTCAAGAACAAACATACGGTTAGGAAAAAGTACCGTAGTACAGCAGTTTTCACTGGAGACAAACATTATGCAGTACTTGGTTGACTGGGGTCTCCCAGGGCTCTATAATGGTTTCTTTTTTCTGCTCCAACAGTTATCTTTGCCGAAGATAGCTACAAACTCACAGTGCTTGTAGATCTGCTATTTTCACAGAATGCTCGCTACAGAATGGGGACCCTTTGGGTTCATGTGGTTAAATTCTGATCCTTATTCGTCTCATCTGTGATTTCAGGTCAGGTATGCGAAACCGAAAGGCTTCTCTTTTATTTGAGCTTGTCATACCTGTATTTTGCGTTTTGAATATTCCCTTATGCAAATAGTTGTACCTAATGTCATACTTACTTTCACATTGAAGTCAAGGTGCAAGGGGGAGATCTTTTCCCCAAATCATGCTTTAGTAAATTAAAATGCTGGCACCCTCATGAAACCCTGGGGGTCAACACCGAATACGCTTTTTTCTTTCTTTCTTTTTTTTTTACCACTTAAGCCCTATATATTTAGAATGTAATGCAAAGGGTTGTGAGTAGGATAAAATAGGGCTTAACTGGTTAAACATAAGATAAATAAATCATTGTTGCATTGTACACAATGGCACATGGGTGATAATCTTGGAAGACACATTTGAAAAGAAATCAATGAAACCAGCAGAACTTCACAATTAGGCTCAAGCAACCAACTAAGAATTTCTTCAGTGAGGTTGATCGCTGTTGGATGCAATGAATTTGCCGACTTATTGTTTGTGAGCAGATTGAGTAAATTGCTATTTTTAAATGCATGACTATCGGCCTCATGCATACAAATGTATATGCAGAGAGCAACGTTTTCCACCGTAAGCCCAGACTATAAAAAAATATGTAAAGACACAGCAGCACTGAAAAAAAATAAAAACCCCTTCCTCCTCAACCCAGGCACACACAATCACACAAGTGTGGTCTGAGGTTTTGTTACTAGGAGATGGAGCAAAAACATGCAACACCAAAATTTACCACTACCGCCCTCAACGCTCTTTCAGATCTGTGCAAAGAACTCTCATTTGGGTAACGATAACATCAAATGCAGTGTATCTAATTTGACTCGATAAGGTTGTATTATCAGCATTAAATGTGGGTATTTATTTAATTCCTCCCTATCTGCATGAACAGTTTGTTTCACTGTAAACCAAACTCTTGGTGAGCTATTGCAAAATCACTGTGTCAGGGTTGAGTTCTTGGTCTGTGGTTTTGGTACCTGCACAACATGCTGTGGGTACTGTGTATGCTCTACTGTAACGATGCATGGGATTTTGTCTGGCCGTGAATCGAACCGGGGACTCACTGTCGGGGATTAGAGCCAATGTGGTATGCACTCTAACCACTCGGTTATCAGATCAGAGTTCTAAACAGGCCTGAAAATGTATGCCCGGTCCAAACCGGGCCAGGCTGCCAGGCCAGCTGGCTTTTCTCTGCTGCCTGCATGCAGCCTTTCCAATAAAAAGATCGGCAGTCACACAGACGAAACTGAATTTTCTTATTTTTTTTGCAGCCCAAGCCCGGCCCGATCAATTAGCATACATTTTCGTCCCGAACTCGTCGGGTTCGGGCAGAATTTGAGAACTCCAAATCGGGTCGCCCCAAGCCTTAGTTATACCTGATTGCGTGCGGGTGTCCCACACCAAAAATAGCCGTTCTACAAGCTAAAAACATGGTGCAGCGTTATGCGTTGTTAGCATGTATATCTGCTAATGCAATGTGTGGTTTGAAGCTATAGATTTATTTAACTCATTAAAGTTTGTTTTTGCACAGCTTATATCAGAAAAATTCAAGACGTTGTCATTCAAACTAAGCTGTCCTAACTGTAACAGACACAGAAGTAGCCGTATATATAGCCTGTAACCTATGAACACCACAGCTCAGAATCTCTATATCTACATCACAAACCACTTCCTATCATGCAGAGATACACTGGATACATGCTTGATTTAGTTTGAGGTTTCGATGATATGCTCAGAGATTTATGTAAAAGATTTGAGTCTTAAAGTGATAATCACTGTTTTTCCGTTACCCGGCATTAAGGGAGAATTGTAGACAGTTGTTGCTTACTTACCTAAAGTGATGTGTTAACTAGTAGTTATTTTATTAAACCATAGCTAGCACTAGCTACAAGTTAACATCCTAGCTTGTGTCCAGTAGAAGGCTTTGGTTTTGAAGAGGAATAATACAATATGTATATATGTTTATTTTGTAAGTAACAGTTCAAAAAATGTTGCTGCTCTTTCTGAGAAATGACACACTTGTGAAACAAAGATTAAACTATCGTAACTGTTTTAAGATAAAGAGCAAAGGAATTGAAATCATCATAAATGACTCGAAGAGCAACTGAACACTCATAAAAGCACATCATAATGCTAACAATTGATTCTGGTCTCAATCTCTGGTGTTCAAATATCCTGTGATGTTGCGCTGTACCTCCTACATGTGCAGAACAGTCCAACGTCATACTGTCATGGCCATCAAAGGGTGCACTCATTTAAGGGCCCTTGCCCTTACCCTGGGCGGGCATTGGCATGCCAGCTGGGTGGAGTTTGCACTCAGTTTTTGTAACGGGCCTTCCTATCAGTATAAGCTCTGAATCAGCAGCGAGAAGCGAACGTCTCAATCAAAACAAAAGGCCACATGATGGAGGATGAATTAAACGGGGAAAGTGAGGCGGGTTTGTTTAGCCACTGCTAAGGACTCTTTATAATTAGTTTTGCAACACAGCTGTTCTCCGCTTATCACAGCCAAATATTGTTCCTGTGATTATCTTCTTCATTCTTTAACATGACATGAGTTTGTCTCAGTCGAAACGTTATTTTTTCCAGATTTTCAACAGCTTGCCGTCATTCATTAGTCGGAATTGAATTGAATGGAAACAGTTTTTGGGGGTAGCGAGGGTGAGGAAGCCATTACTTTTCAGACGTTTGGCGTCCCTGGCCACAGTTTGACACCTGGTGATTCATGCAGCTGAGCACAAGGAAGTTTCATTAACTGCCTGCCCCTTATCGTTAACTGTGCTTTCAGGGGGAGGAAACCTCAAAAACAACACAGATTCTTGGAATAACATCACCCGCTTAGATTGGTCCCGGGCCCCAAAAAAAGAACACTATCAGGACCCCACAGGAATCAACCTCCCCCGACGCCCCACCACCGTCTATATTTCGGGTGTTGGCGACCAGGCAGAGGTGACAATCTCACCTCCCTGCCCTAGATACCCCACCCCTGCATAGTGTGCGTACAGCTTCCCTTTTTTTTCTCTGTCTTCCAAGCTGTTGCCTGTGGTTTGCCCTCACTCACTGGGCCCGCTGTGTCAACTGGTGGCTTCATGGGTGTGATTTTTGAGGTCTGAAATAAACTGTTTGTCTCCTATAGCTGCAGATGTCTTTGCTGAAGAAGGTAAACATCACACAGGCAGTTTTTTCTTTTTTCTTTTGGCTGTTGAACTTCGCTACGAGCTTCATCCCCAGGGCCTCTAGAGGAAATCAAGCACAAATGGCAAAAATGCTGTGCCAGGTTTCCCCTGATAGCTGGAACTGTAGTCTGCAGACATATTTATGTACAGTAAAGGGACGTTTGTGGTGCTACTGTGTGCGCAGTAATCCGCCTATACTATCTTTATATTTGTTTTCTTTGACCCATGTTGTAGTCTTTCCATTACTAGTTGTAGCTTTGGCTTTTTACTAAAACCCGTAGTTGCGGTATGCAAGGACACAAGTGTGTTATGGCCTTTCTACAGTTGTGTGTCCTTAGGTATTTGTATATCCAATCCTTGGTCATGTCCCTTTAGTTTCGACATTCATTTAGTTTCGTTCATGCTCATGAGCATACTTCCATCCACGTATCCAACATAAACAAAAACGCTCAAGAATCTCTGGTTATTGTCAGCATTGTCACCATTTGGGCTATCCACCTGTCATTCAGTTCCATAGAATTATTTGGTTTACATTGCCTTTTGTGAGACATAAAGACATTTAGTATGTTTGTTTTTGTTCATTTACATAGAAAGAAGAAGGGAAGGTCCAAGGTCAACTGAACCGCACAGACTCAAGCCAGTACATCCGTGACCTGAAGGACCAGATAGGAGAACTCAAACATGAGGTGAGTCCTATAGAACCACTGTGTGCAACTTGAACCTATCAGGCATTAGTACTGACACACAGGTACAGTAAGCAGATCTATTTGTGTCAGAATGTTTCACAATTTGCTCAGATTTTGGGTTTACTTTGAGGACAACATATAGATTTGTTGAAGTGTTAACTACGCCCATCAACTTCCTGCGCGGAGTATGCAGCACACACCCCTCACTATAGCATCCGCAGTCGCACAACCGAATACTCTGTTTACGAGGGCCGCTTTGAGACGCTATGCCCAGGTAGAACAGAATCATATTGGTATGTGAACATACAGTATATATTTTCTGTCGTATAGTAATATCCAATACAAAGAGTGGACCCAATATAAGTATTCCAACATAATGGCTATATAATTTTGAATTGCTGTTTATTGCTGTTACAATGTTGAGGAACCAAAACCAAGAATTGTACTCATTTTACTTATGCAAGTGCATATAATCTTGAAAGTAAGCCATTGACCAGACTTGTAGATTTTTGTTTTGACTTGCAAGAAATGTTACCATGGATTTCAACTTAATTACTTTACACGCTGTGTGAAGTTGACCATAATTAGATTACATATTTCTGAAGTACAAACGCACTTAAAAGTGTTACTACAGCTTTCTAAACTGTAGCAGAGAAACGTGTCTTTCAGTAGATCCATTATTCTCGAGGTGGGATGTCTTCATATTTAAAGGTAGGGTAAGTGATTTACTTTGGTTAAAATAAGTGTTAAATAGCTCTATATTCTGATAGTACTCATTGCTATAGAGTGTTTGTTCAGTTTCTGTGCTCTCTCCTGATTGGCTTAAATTTCGTCACCTACCTGAAAATGTACTATATTCTGTTTACTAAAGAGCTGGAGAGACCCCTGTGACCGAACAAACGCTCTGTAGCAATGATTTCTATCAGAATATAGTACTTTAACCTTTTTAACAAAAAAAACCCCCAAAAATATCTCTTACCCTACCTTTTAATTTAATTTTACCGCCTCCTGCTAAAGGAAAGCAACCCTCTCAATAAAAGGCTTGTGGTTAGTGTGTGCAGCACTAAATCATGTTGTGCCCATATCAAGGCAGTGCAGTGACGCAGTGTGGTGCAGTCAGCCAGGATGTTAATCCCCCTCGGCTGGCTCAGGCCTGGTGGTATGCTCGTGAGAAGAAGGGCCTGCTATGCAGATTGAAGTGTTTGTGGTGAGGGGAGCGGGACGGTTGCAAAAATGACCATCCGCTACAAACCGCCCACAACTTAAAGCTAAACCCTGTGCTGAGTCAGTTAGCAAGAAATGGTGAGAGGATCGGAACGGTTGCAAAAATGACCATCCGCTACAAACCTCCCACAACTTAAAGCTAAATCTGGTCCTGAGTCAGTTAGCAAGAAATGTTGATTTCAGGTTTGGGCCTACAGTTTCTTTGTAATTATTTTTGTTTATTTATTTTTTACTTAATTTTTTTTGCAGTTTCACACACATTATAGCATAAATGACCATTCCTATCAACAACAAAACAAAAACATAACACAAAAAACGACCTTGAAATACAGAAACAAGAAATGATGACTTAAAAAAAGAAGGAACCGGCACTCGATCACATTCCAAGATACAGTATTGCAAGTGTCCATTCTTTGTAATTGTAACAGGAAGTAACAACAGGCCAAGTTTAGAAAGATGAGGGCAAAGTGTGATGTTCCAGTGTGTCTTTGTCTAAACTGGCCCTCTGAATGCGTTTCCTCCTACATGTCTGTCTTTGCATGGCAGGCTGATGCAGGTGAGTTGTAGCAGGGATGTACCTGTACCCACCACAGTGTTTCTATCCAGAACTTATTTAGAATTCTCTGTCCCCATTCCATGGGCTCTGCAGCCCAACACCCAATTACAAAGGTTACTTTTTTAAGGCACAGTTAAGACCGATTTATACTTGGTTGCTCATCATATCGCACACCGAGAATAGACGATTTACAAGCTCACAACTTGTCACAAGCTTGTAGATCTTCTATTTCCAATGCACCACACGCAACTAAGTCTAAATCAGGCTTTAAATGACCAAACGTGTTTCATCCCCATTTCTTTTTGGACTGATTTGCTGTCTGCATGCAACTTCATTAGTGAAGCTCATCCCTGCTCTTCTCTGACGGTGATACTCCATCATCACTGATCACTCAGCCCACATTTGACCATACGGTGGTGTTTGTAGCAGTTTGTGCATGTTTTGTCTCAGTAATTCTAATTCAGAAGTGTAGTTGATTTGCTATCCCCACCTTTTCACCTCCAGTTTAACCACATTCCACCTGCCGTCCCTATTTTTGTCATCCTATATTGAAATCAGCTAATGGGAGGCCCGGCCGGTGGGCCTATGATCGGGATAGAATCCCATCACTATGACTCAGACATAACCATATATAGAGGCCGGCCGGCCGGCGGCCCATCACTATGACCCCGTCACATGCCCATATATGAGCATATACTGATGACATCAAGGATCTCCATATATGGGCATAAAGGGGACAAGGAATGGCGGATAGAGTACTCTATATATGGGCATATCGGTCGGATCAGTGGTGCGACATAGGTGTGAAGGTCACATAACGGCCCAAACTTCTTCTTCTCACAACTCATTGCATAGTTAAGGTTTAACTACTTAAGCCCTATATAAAGTATTTAGTCATACAACGATAAGTTAAAATAGCAATATGCTAGTTCATGCAGTTTAAAAAAAGGAATTCCGCTATAATAACCTGTCCAAAATAGGGACGCCAGTTGAAAGTGGTTCAAATAACACATGGCTTTCCGCTTCTAATGCCCCTCCCCCTCTTCTTCACAGATTCGCTGCTTAAAAGGACAGAGGGGGGGCTTGGCCGGCCAGCCCACCTTTGACGGCATTCACATCGTCAATCACTACGAGGCGGACAACGAGTCGTACCACTCCTCGGATGACGACGTAACCCCCCTCCAGGACCACCACCAGCGGAGGAGCGACGGTAACGGCAGCCGTATCAGACTGCACCCCAACCTGGGAGACACTGACAGTGAAGGAGAGGAGGACGGGGAGGCCCTGCGCCTCACCGTACCCTCCAACGGCAGCCACAAGTCCACCACCGTGTGACCACCGCTAGCTGCCGGCCGGAGTCTGTACCCAGGATACCACTCACACTGGGGGATGATGGGGGGATGCTGGTGGCTCATGGTAGCCGTTCTACGGGAGAATTCAAGGTCTTCTACAATGTCGCATTTTTGTAGCGGAATGCATTGCCATTTCATATCACGAGAATCACATATGGATTGTCTTTTTTTCTGTTTGTTTGCTTTTGATGTCCTTAATTTTTATTATTATTGTTATTATTATTATTCTCTGGGATGTTAGACACCTACAGTACCTGATCACCACTGACTGTGCGTCACCTTTGGCTCCTGCAGAGAATAATTAGATTTAGACTGTGCAACTAATCTGACTCCTGCAGCCAGATTACCATGGAGGTGGGGGGGGGGGGGTGATAGGCAAACTACACCACACCAAGCCCTTCAACTAGGTACAACACAGAGAAAGAGACTGTGCAATAATGCTTTATGACACTTCATTCAATCACTTTTTTTAAGTCGACATCCAAGACACCTTTTACTACTAATCGACCGTCATGACACAGAAATACATCATAAATACATGAGTGGTTGTGTGTACCACTATGTAGTTGTGATGAGCATGTTGGAGAGCCCAGCATCAAAGGAACTGGTATCAAGCTACTGACTTGAGATGGTGGTGACGTTCGGCCTTAGCCAGTATCGCATGCCTTCCACCGCGATGGTGGAACATGAGGTCAAAGTGAATTTTGCATCCATGTATATATGTAAATGTGTTTTGTTGTTTTTTCAATTCCATTTGAACTTGAAAATATGTATCTAAAGAATTATTATTGCATATCTAATGTGTAGAATGTATTATAAAAGTCAGATGAAAGGGACATTAGTTTAATATGGTGCAGATCTGCAGATTGTGTGTTTCTTTTTAAAGGCTGGGGGCAGCAGAGATTTATTTTCCCATAAAGTGGAACAGACGTAGGTTCCCTTCAGCTGAAGCTTTCAGCTTGCGGTTTAAAGAGTGTGATAGCCTACTAGTTAAAATGAACTGTCCATTCAGTTTACAGGGACTGATTTCTACATACTGTGGCTTTTATGAGATTTCTTAGTCTTACCTTTAAAAAAATGATAATTCTGTTTAAAGTCAGGTAAACAGCGTATATCATCTCCACTGTTCAGTTGGAAACATGACTCAAGTCGGTCAAAGGTTTGGTGTGTTAAATTTGCACGGAAATGTGTGAAAGTCCATGGGAACATCGTAAGCAATCCAGAAGAAAATCAACAAATTGAATGTGCTCTTCAAATGATGATGAATTGAACATTAAGTGTTACCAAAGCAGGCACTGTACTGTGCTGTCAGCCACAAGCCAGCTCCACTCCATTTCATACGGGAGGACAGGGGTCCAGCAGACCATCAATGTTTTTCTCTGAACGACCTGAACACTAAGCCAATTCTTGTAAGTGAAGATGGGAGTGGTACGCCACTGACTGGAACCACGGCTTGTCACATTGAAGTCTACGCTGTCATCATCTTCATTTGGGGGTCATGACAAGAATACCCCACCAACACCCACCTACCCCCTGCCCTGCCGACAAACAAGAAATTGTGTCGCTGTTTGAGAGAGAAACACTTTATAGCACTTTGAGTCTGCAGTGCAGTTTATGGACGCATGTTGCATACGTTAACACTATGACAGTCACCACACTCATTTAGAATAAAAAATAAAAAAGCAAAACAAAAACTTGACATTGACCTGTGTGATGAGTTCACAATAAACAGTTTGATAAACTTTTTACTTTGGTCTTGTCTTTTTGCAGTATTTGACCTATTCATGACCCAGGCTGAAATAATGAACTGTGTAAATGCCAGCAAAGTGTGTCTGGGGAGTTAGTTAACACCCTCTTCCTCAACAAATGATTGTTATTCAGATTGCGTTCAGGAAGTGGCTTCTGGAGATGCACTATGAGAGTCCCATGTGGTTATTATGTGGGGTGTTTCATCATGAATTGGCATTGGACTTCTTCGGGCAGTTTGAAGGATCAACGCAGGTTTGTTTTAATACCATACACCTGCTGATTAAAAAAACTGCTACATTTCTGTTTCATAGAAGGCTATGGTGCTTAGACTAACCCACATTATGTCGCCTGTGATGATATATTCGCTATGCCAGAGAAGCTACAGAGGCTTGATTGTAGGCTTTTTGGTATTGAAGCATTTTGCTTAAACGTAACTTAGGCTACATGAATCCCAGTTCAAATCTCATGAATTATCAGCAAGATGTAGGTTATTATAGGCTTTGGTCAAATTAAATTTATTTTAAAAAATTGTTATAATTGGGCTATATCTATCACTATCTGGATTTGCGATCAGATGTCCAGGTAGAAAATAGCATTTATGATTTAAGAAGACTAAAGCCTAATTGTTTTTTTTGTCCAGATGTAGCACTAGTGGTTTATTTTGCTGGTTTTGGATAGAAGCCAAAACAGATTGCATAGGTGTAATTTTAGATTTTCTTTGGCTATTCAAAATAGCAGATATAGCTTGTAGAGCTGCTATTTAAAAAAAAAGAAAAAAAATTTGGGGGTCCTTGACATGAAAAGGTTTCAGCACCACTGACAAATAGCAACTTATGTTTTTTTCTTTCTTATTTTATTTATTCCTGTTTGTTTCAATGTTCGCACTAGGCTACTGGGGGTCCCGAGAAAAGGGTGGCCGTTGTGAAATGACTTGATTAGGCTATTATAGCCGCCTACAATCAAACGAGATAATAGGCCATTCTTCTTTAATTTGAACATAAAGACGTATTTGGGCCTGGGACATTTTAAAGGTGATGTAAGTTTTTTTTTTTTTTTTTTTAAACACACAAGCCTTGTTAAAAGGTTAAAGCTCTATAGGCTATTGTCTGATATTGCTCGTCCAGTAACGGGTCTCCTCGTTTCTCAATTCATGTTGTAGGATAAACAGAAAATACTAAAATATATTTCCATGGGTCGGAATAGGCTACCAATTGTATCAAATGAGGGGAGAGAACCCCACACAGAGAAAATGTATCATTTAGTTATGTGTGTTCCAGTTCCAATTGTGTCTGCTCGTGTTTTTTATATTTTATTCATCACTTCCAAATTCACTTGTTTATGTTCTAGGCTAATCCTGTAGCCTATAGCCTTGATACAAGACTATCATTATGACCGATGACCGTCTTGATTCAAGGCTACCTGTAGCCTAGAGTTCTCTCCTAATCGAATACAATTGTTAGTTACCCATCTCTTATTAGTCTATGTTTATGCAACTAAACAGCTGAATAGATGGCTGCATGGGGAGACCCCTGTCTGAACAAAACTCTATAACAGGTCTATAATGATTACCCGGCTAAAATAGGCCTATTATGAGCTGTTTAATTTAACACTTATTTTAACAACAAAAAGAAGGACAAAAAGAAAGAAAGAAAATCACTTGCAGCACCTTAAAGACACAATGTTAAAAAGGAAGCTCGTGAAAAACAACTTTGTCGTCTAAAATGTGGCAATAGCTAATGGCTGATTCTCTGCATGTCCGTCCTTAGTGTCATATCTTAAGCAGCATGTTGACAGGATATGCTGATGACACTGGGGTGTGTGTGTGTGTGTGTGTGTGTGTGTGTGTGTGTGTGTGTGTGTGTGTGTGTGTGTGTGTGTGTGTGTGTGCGCGCGCGTGTGCGTGCGTGTGCAGGCTAATCAACACAGGACATATGGAGCTTTGATTTCCTGTCCTTCATATAGGGAGATATGCCTGCTTCTGCTTCTGACCATATAAGGTATAATAAGCACTTGTTCTGTCAGTGTGCTGCATCCGCAGCCTAATTCACACTTCGCCGTACGACCGCGCGTCGCTCGCCTCAAATAACCGATTTTCAAACCATTTATAAATAGGCCACTGTTCATTAAAAGAAACAACATTAAAGACGAAGTTATCAGTGCGTAATGCGTATAAGTACAGATTGCATCCATATAGGGCCCCCTGAGTGGCCCCTGTCTTGTGCATGCTGTCCCTATTGTTCCGTGCGTAATGAGCCAAAGCAGGTAATCAGCGACGTCCTGAGCGAATGGAAAAACAGGTCGCCTCTGTTCTGTTCGAGGCCTTCTAGTCCTCCTCAACATATAATACCACCGTGTAGAAATACGAAACGCTCTGCGGCACCGGAGGCGTGCAGACGGAGAGTGTCTGTCACGGGCCGGCCATAGATCAAAAGAATATAGCCTAATAATAGGCCCTCGATGGATTCACAGAGCTATAGGCTGATCTCTCATTCTGATCTAGCCTTGGATCAAGACTATCATAGATATGTATTTAATCGAGTCTGACTTTTACTTTGTTAGATATGCAAATGTCAAAATCGATACAATACACCTATGATAGTCTTGATCCAACGCTAATTCTGATCTATATTTGTCCAGAATTACTGCATGAAATGCATGAATATGAATTCTGCAACAGCGCAGCGTCTACTGCTCTCTCGTGTCAGACTGATGGGCCCCGGCACCCTGCTGTTTGCCTACCCTCCCTCCCTCCCTCCATCACCCATCTAGATTGAGTAACGCATTGATAAAGTGGTGTAGCCTATCTCTCTTATCCTGATTGCCACGGCCCTCGAGTCCCCCTGGAGACGTGCTATTACGTAGCCCAGTGGTTTCTCAACCTGTGGGTCGGGCCCCCCAGGGTGGTCCCCACAGGATTTTTGGGGGGTCCCCAGATGACAGGGAAGAGACAATTTAACTACCTTTAAGACTACTTTTGATGCCACTGCATCAAAAGTAATCAACAAACTATACTATAAAAACTGGTGAAATATTGGTCAAATAATATAAGAAAGAGGCAAAAACAATTGTGAAAATAGCCGATCTAAAAATGTCACAATATTTATCCTTGGAACTAAATGTAATACCTCAACTCCTACCATTCCAATTGCTTATCAGGGTGGGGGGATCCCCAGTTAATAATCCCCAGTTAATATGATTATTTTGGGGGGGTCGCAGACTTGCAGCCTGCAAGGTTGAGGTGTGATTCTGAGGAAACCTGCAGGTCGTCGTGGACTGAAGGACCAATGAATGGCCAGCTAGAGGCTCTAGAGGCCAGCTAGAGGCTCACACCCACACCGCAGGCACCTGTCTGTCCCCAAACACCTGGCAGGCGAGAGGCGCAGTGTGCGCATGCTCGGCTCTCAGTGTAAAATCTCATATATCATTTGACCACACGTCTCTTTTTAAACCAGTAGAGTTCAAATCTTTGCAGGGTTAACAACAACAACGCACACACCACCAGGTCCATCCGAGGGAACAGTAACACTGATTGCTGCTGAATCATCACCATCATCATCACAGAAGAGGCCAAGCGAAGAAACATGCCTCGTTCATTCCTGGTTAAGAGTAAAAAGGCACACAGTTACCACCAGCCGCGCACTTTGGAGGATGACTACAATCGATTGGATACCATCTTGGCTCAAATATGTTCAGGTAAGTGAATAGCCTGTAATAATGTGCTTTCGATGAATTGAATGGAAACAAGCCATAGCATGCTTTCTTGGGTTTAATCCTTTTAGCTTCCCTTTGTAGGCCTATAGAACTGTACTTTCTGTGCTTTTTTCTTGCAAACTGCTAAATAAAGTATTCAATCAATCAATCAATCAATCAATCAATCAATCAATCAATCAAAAGCACAATAAAATCATTAACTCCGAGAGTGTTCAAAATGGAACCAAATGGTTTTGTACACTCTCTGAGTTATATCAGCATGATTGATGATGTATTAAGGTGTATTTGGCTTTGGATTAGGTGTATTTTGCTGTCCATACAATGACTCAATTTGTGAAATATGAAATCGTTTTAATAAGTCCAATCATACAATTTTCTGAAGATATAGACTATAGATTAAATTATTACGCACACAATTATGCATAAAAGCTTATAAGCCTAAATGTGTTTTGAAGACTGTTAACATCAGCCGATTTTATTTAAACATTTATCGAAGAATGCCTAAAATAGCCTACTTTAAAAAAAAAAAAGTTGAATAGCCTATCACAAATTTACACGACAGTGTGGGGCAAATTATTAACCCATTAAGGCCTGAGGTTCCGATTCTACAAAATGTCTTCTAAATCCTAACAGTTTTCTAAAAAGCAATATGTTACTATATCAGTGGTTCTTAAACATTTTCATGTCAAGGACCTCCAAAATGAGATATGAGGTCTTTGCTTCAAAGATGAAGCAAAGATTTGAGTTACAAATGTTCGCTATAAAAATAACATATAAAGATCTGCTATTTTTTAATAGCCCAAAGTATAAATAGTGGTTACACATAGATGCGTTCCCAGTTTTAATGGGTCTTGGGACCCTGGCACATAATATTGTTCTGATCAATTCCTCATTGTGGTTTTTCATCCGTTTTTTAGAAAGCGACAAGCTTCCGGAGGACAGTGATGTGTTGACGCTGTCCCCGGACCCCCACTTGGTCGACACGGGGTCCCCGCTAAGCTGTGGCGGCAGTGTGTGTGGTCGTTCCCCGGACTATGAGGACTTCTGGCGGCCTCCGTCACCTTCTGCATCCCCTGGTATATATACTGTCACCTGCTGAACAAACTTAATAGATAATCGATAATTCGAGAAATTGATTGAACTCATCATGATATATTTTGTGTGATATGTGTATAGGCCGCCTAGTCATGTTAAATGTGTTGTTTTGTTTACAAAGTTGTTAAATGTAGACCTATATGTGGTGGACTTTGAAATGCACAACATGTGTGCATATATTGTTTCCAATAATAATAATAATAATAATAATAACAATAATAATAATAACAATAATAATATTTATACTTATAAGTATAAAGAACTGTTTATATTACATATTTTTCTTCTTGATACTCGTTTATATGATGTTTTTGCATAGTATTGTATATTATTGTTTGTCATTAAATGTTTCGAAGAATTTAATACACATGGACCCCAATGGAAACAACTTCAAGCCATAGCGCTTTCTTGGGTGTAATCCTTTTAGCATCCTTTTGTATTGAACTGCACTTTCTGTGCTTTTTTTGCAAACTGTTAATAAAGTATTCAATCAATCAATCAACCAATCAATACTAATAGCCTAATGTCCATTTTATTCCCCATGAACAGTTGATTCAGAGAAATCTCTGTCACCGTCGGCGGATGAGACGCAGCCCTTCGCGGTTCCCTTCAGGCCTTACGCGTGGAACCGTGGTTACCCTGCTGGTTCTGACATGAGACATCTGGACCTGATCCAGCAGCACTCGTTCCATCATCACAGCGTGGATCTGGAGATGAGCCCCTCGTCCCTGCAGGCGTTCTATCATGGCGACAGGACCACATCAGGCGACCCCAGCGCCTTCGCGGACAGAGGGTCTCTGATGGGAGACGAGCATTACAGTGATTACAGGCAGCACCACGCCGCTAATCTGTTCGACAGAAGTCCCGGGTTGTTTACAGACAAACCTCATCATCGTGACAACAAGGCTCAGGGGTCCGACCTGCTCTGCTCCAGGCTCATTCTCACCGGCGCCTTCAAGTGCGTCAAGTGCAGTAAGGTGAGGAAAACAACAACAAAAAAAGAAGAGAAATCCTATGTGAATTTAACATTGAAAGTATAGGCTATTAGCACTGTTTCTCAAACACTGGGTTGGAGCCCATTTGTGGGTCGCAGACACATTTTCATGGGTCACGACTCACGAGTAGAAATATCCATGTTGTTTTTAATTATAATTATTTCAAAACATTCCCCCCCCAAGAATCCCTAAATAAATCTCCATTAGACAACAAATGTTTAAGAAGTATAGTGAAAAAAGCTCACGATGCATCACATGGCAAGGCATCGTGAGCTTGTAGATCTGCTATTTTCCCTAGCTTGGGTCCTGGCCTGGGGAGACATCAAATTTCTCTTTTTGGGTCTCAACTCTTCAGCTAAAAAGTTTGGGAACCACTTGGAGTTACAAATGGAAAAATGAACACACATAGGATTTTGCTGTGTAAATTTAAGAAAGACATTGTTTATAGCTCATCATGCTCATCGGTGTTCAATCATCTTGTCTCTCCAGGTGTTCTCGACGCCCCACGGACTGGAGGTCCACGTCCGCAGATCACACAGCGGGACCCGGCCGTTTGCCTGTGATATGTGCGGCAAAACCTTTGGCCACGCAGTCAGCCTCGAACAACACAAAGCAGTGCACTCACAGGTACAGACAGGCATGTTACTTAGAGAGGCAATGCATTACAACAGTGGTTTTCAACCCTTTTCATATCAAGGACTGTCCATTATTTATTCGGCATTTGAGGCAGGGACCACCATTTGATGAGATTTAGCCTCTCAGACCCAAAACTTTGATTATTTCTCTTATCAGAATGAACCAAATGGTCCCATAAGGGTCCATTTGGTTTCATTTTACGCTCTCAAGAGTTAAAGAATAAAGATCTATAAGGGTCCATTCGGTTACCAACTCTTCATTATTTAGCTGGGGACCACCTGGAACCCCCTCAAGGACCACTGGTGGTCCCCGGACCACTGGTTGAGAACCACTGCATTACAATAAAAATATAGGCCTTGTAAAGCCTCTAACTGACTTAATTGAATTCATAATTAACACGTCTCTCCAATCCCATTTTCAGGAAAGAAGTTTCGACTGCAAAATATGCGGTAAAAGTTTTAAGCGCTCGTCCACTCTGTCCACGCACCTGCTCATCCACTCGGACACGCGGCCTTATCCGTGCCAGTACTGCGGGAAGAGGTTCCACCAGAAGTCAGACATGAAAAAACACACGTTCATCCACACCGGTGAGTTTAGCCTAAAAAAAAAATCAAACGCAGAAATGCCTCAAAGGGGGAAGAAGAGAATCATCCTCAATGGACGTTATTTATTAAATCAAACGCCGAGGGGGAAGAAGATAATATTTATTAAGTGGACATTACACAACGACCTGTGCGTAATTGGAAAAGCCAAGTGCGTAATTGTCCACGTATGTCATGAGAAGTTGAAGTAGCCTAATGTTATGTTTCTTATTTGTGTTCCTCAGGTGAGAAGCCTCATAAATGCCAGGTGTGTGGCAAAGCGTTCAGCCAGAGCTCCAACCTCATAACGCACAGCCGCAAACACACGGGCTTCAAACCGTTTGGCTGTGACCTCTGTGGCAAAGGGTTCCAACGGAAGGTGGATCTGAGAAGACACAAAGAAACGCAACATGGACTGAAACTGTCAAACTGAATTGAACTGAACTGAACTGAACTGAACTGAACTGAACTGAACTGAACTGAACTGAACTGAACTGAACTGAACTGAACTGAACTGAACTGAAATGAACACATGAGGTCTCGGCAACACTATTAACTATCAGTGGTTCTCAACCTGTGGGTCGGGACCCCCAGGGGGATCCCCACATTATTTGTTTTTACTGCATTACTGCTTCAAAGGTAATCAACAATCTATATTTTAAAAAATTGACAAATTGACAATTAATATAAGAAAGAGGCAAACATTTTGAAACTAGAAAACGAAATGTAATGCCTCAACTAATACAATTCCAAGTGCTTATCAGGGGGGGGGGGGTCCCCAATTCAAGTTCAAACATGATTATTTTTGAGGGTCACGGCCTGAAAAGGTTGAGAATGAGAACCACTGAACTATATAGATGTTTATGGACGCCAGAGAACCAGATATAAGCTATAAACAGTATGGAATTCAAATGAACATGAAAAAACTGTTTTTAAAGGTGGCAAATGAGTTTGTTGCTCATATGCTGATTGAGTGTAATGACATTTTGCTGTAGGCCCATGGGTGGGTATATCCCTGCTAAACCCAAAATATTGACACATCATAACCGGATTGACAACATAACCACCAAGAAAAAAATCTGCGCCTCTCCAAAGAATGACATTTTGTTTTCAGTCCAGAGACATGCTGGCAAAACAGTCATGCACAGGACTGTGTGATTTAATAAACATAAGGGTTAGGCTATATTTATTCTGCGAAATGCTATTTATTATGAAATGCTATTTTTCTCTTTTGCACATTTGGTCGTTATACGCACATGCTGTCATTTATAAAATGAAAATCTGATATTTTATTTATTTTGCCTATACGTCCTGTGGTCGTTTGAATTAAAAATGCAGTAAAAGTTTTGAAGTAAAATGTTTTTGAGAGTGGTATTTTTTTTATGTTGGCGAGGTCAATTGAGATAAATCTCCAGACAATAAGAACCAATTTTACGCCTCACATCATGTCATTTAATTTAGGCCTACTGAACCTTAAAAATGGAGCAGTCTATTATAGCTATATATAGCCTAGTAGTCCCAATAATTCAAAAACAATAAGATAACATCTTCTTTATTTACACTTTACTGTAAACTTCTCCAGTATAGCTTTGGGCTATGTAAGGCGGCAGGCCTACTGTATATTTACAAACAACAGCACGTGCATACACAACAGAAACTACATCAAAAGTCAAAGGCCATTTAAAAACAATGATTGTTATTCATTTGCTGATGGAAAAAGAAAGCCCAACAACAACAAAAATAAATACAAAATGAGGACCAATTAGTATTCGATTTAATATAGCCTGCCCTATAGGCTTTTGTTTTTCCACTTTTTGTGGTTAATCATTTTCAAATAATTGATGAGTAGTCCTGGCTCTGAATTGATTTAAGTTGAGTCTCAGGCCATGGGAGTATATATACATGTACTGTAATAGCTCTTAAAGTAATTTTGCCTTTGGCCATTTTACTGGAAATCTGCGAGGAGGAGACCACAGGAGAAGTCAGGTGTCAGGGGGAGACTCGAGTCCTCTGGGTCTCCTCCTTCTATTATTAATCATTCACAGCCGTGTGCTAAAGACACGAATACAAGTTTATTTATGACATCACATATACAACGATATCGCAATATGCCTTGTTGTAATAAGCCTGGATTAGGCTATATATCAGTGGTGGAGTACATGTAAAGTACTGTGCTACTTAAATACAATTTTGAGGTACTTTTACTTTACTGGAGTATTTCCAATTTTCAATACTTTTACTTCTACTCCACTACATCTCAGAGGCAAATATTGTACGTTTACTCCACTACAATTATTTGAAAACTTTAGTTAGTTACTTTGCACAGTTTGCAGATATTACATTATTATACCATAAAATATAATAAAACATTAACCACTTTAGCCCTATTTTAGTACTTTTACTTTTGGTACTTTAAGTATATTTTGATGCCAATACTTTTGTACTTTTATTCAAGTAACATTTTGAACACAGGCCATTTACTTGTAACAGAGTATTTTTATATTGTGGTATTGCAACTTTTACTTAAGTAAAAATGTCTGAGTAGCCTACTTCTTCCACCACTGGCTACTGCTACCTATACCTCCACTACAACGGTGTCGCTCGCTTGCCGACAAGATAAGAGAAGTTATCTGCTCACGACGTGTCGTCGCGTAATTGCCTGCAAACAACAGCCGTCGTGCGATGAAGTATCCAGGCCTAATCTTAAAAGGCAGGCAAATGACAAATCATTGCTCCGCAGGCTGTGATGCCGTGTGTCGTGTGCTTCATATAGCCAGGGGCAACTTGGGCTGTTTGTTTTGACCATCATTTGTTTGAACCATAAACACAGCCTGAGCAGATTTAACCGTTTACCAAATGTTGTTTTTAAAACTCGGATTTGAATTGGTTTAATTCGTCTATTCTTGTAGTTGTAAGTGGATTGGTGTTGGTGAATAAATAGAGCAACAATAGACGTCAGGCCAGCTGTCAAACTTTAGCCTATTCCAGTCCTGGAAGAGATGGTTCAGCGTTGAACATCATGAATGACAATGGCCCAGGCGGCAGGCCTAAAAAAAGAAAAGAAAAACTAAAATGAAAGAAAAAACTGATTGTGTGTATAACTGCAGTATAGAGGCCAGTTTTTTTTTCTTCGATGAATTGAGTACAAAGGACCCCAATGGAAACAAGCCATAGTGCTTTCTTGGGTTTAAAATCCTCTTAACAGACCTTGAAGCATTGTATTGAACTGTACTCTTTGCAAACTGTTAATAAAGTATTCAATCAATCAATCAATCAATCAATCAATCAATCAATCAGTGGTTCCAAACTTTTGCCCATAGCCAACAAGATTTGGGTTCTCAAAATGTTTTTAAGAATTCAATTTTTTTCACATTTTATCAAGACTTATTGAAAATAGCAGATCTAAAAAGTCACCCAACATAATCTGGGAACCCATTCGTAAAAAGGAAAAAAATATTATTATTTTCTCCTTTGTTTTTGCCTCTGGGGGCACCCTTTTTTGTGTAGAAACAGGAACTCGGTTTGGCTCCGCCCCTTTCTTAGTCCACTTCCTCCCCGGTGCTTCTGTGTTCTATGGTTTATTCCTACAACAACATATAAACATATAAACATATAAAAAATGTGTTTTGCAAAAATCGGCCTCCTGGTGGTGCTATAACAGACCAATGTGAAAAATGTGGGGCAGAGGTTCTGTTCTGGCCTCCAGGGAGTGTGCATGCACAGTTGCACGCCGATTGGTCAACCGGTGCCGGAGATTAGCTGGTCACAGACAGACGGAAGGACGGACGCATGGACACGCGGACAGACGGACAGAGGCAAAAACAATGAAAACATGCAGTCATGTCCCTAACTGTAATTTAATACTTAGCCTGATAGTAAGTAGATGTAGAGTGAAAAAGTTCCAAAAGCCGGATTTGAACCGACAACCTTGAGTTCATGAAACAATGATTCATCTCCTGCACCATAGAGGCTCCCTTTATGCTCCTCCCTCTTCTAACAGGGTAAAAAAGAGCGTACCTCCATGCTCCTGACCTTTACAAAGACCAAAAATAAGGATTCACCGGGACCAAGAGTCAAGCCCTCAACCCTCAGAATTGAGAAACCTTCCCTTTCGTCTTGCGCCACCAGGCCTTTCACACTAAGAAGACGTTTGAGATTATATTTAAGGTTGAAGGGAGAGGTGGTGGGTCAAAAGATGAAAATCCAAAGCAAACACCTCTCCCCCTGACAGAATGACTACAGATAACACCCACTGGGTTCATTTTGACACAACTGAGATTTAGGTTGTTTAAAACCAAACCAATCTTTACTCTGCACCCAGATTGACTCTTTTATTCAACGCAAAACTACGTATAGCAGTTTTAGTCAACCAGAACTATACAAGATTGATTTAATCAAGTACATTTGCTGTTGTCACTTTGGTTACTGCACAGCTTCTCTTTGATTAGCTGAATTAAGTTTAATTGAGAAAATTCCACTCATGGCATGCAACCTTGTTGTGAAAACATGCCGCATACTTGTGAACTGCCTTTTCTTTTGAGCTATTCTTATGACCCAGATTCATTAAACTGCATCCAACCACTTCCATTTCATGTTATTCATTCCAACAAACACCAGTTAATTACAAAAACAGATCACTGTGCTGTGAACAATTTAGGCAACTTGTACAAAGTATTATGACATTGTATGACTTTTTTACAACAGTATGTTGAACTACTTTTGACTTATGACTAAAGTATTGCATGACTTAATTTATTATGACATAGTATATTAAATGACTTTTGTATATACTGTTGGCAGGATTTTACTGAAGTAAAGGTGAAATTGAAAACCTATAATAATAAATAATAAACAAATAACATTTACAGTAAACCAAGTTAAAGGGATAGTTCACCCCCAAATGATTTTTTTTCCTATCGATTAGTCACCCCATGGTGATCTATCCCTTTAAGCATACATCATTATTTTCTTTTACAAGGGCATGGGGTCATCCCTATGTTCCCCGGGTTCTATGTTCCCCATGCAGTCCCCACTTACCTTAGGGTTGGGTTTAGTATTGTAAGCGGGGGACATAGAACCCGGGGAACATAGTTCCTTGAGTTCTATGTTCCCCGGGTTCAACCGGGAACTTACCTATCTACAATCTTTACTCTGCACCCAGATTGACTCTTTTATTCAACGCAAAACTACGTATAGCAGTTTTAGTCAACCAGAACTATACAAGATTGATTTAATCAAGTACATTTGCTGTTGTCACTTTGGTTACTGCACAGCTTCTCTTTGATTAGCTGAATTAAGTTTAATTGAGAAAATTCCACTCATGGCATGCAACCTTGTTGTGAAAACATGCCGCATACTTGTGAACTGCCTTTTCTTTTGAGCTATTCTTATGACCCAGATTCATTAAACTGCATCCAACCACTTCCATTTCATGTTATTCATTCCAACAAACACCAGTTAATTACAAAAACAGATCACTGTGCTGTGAACAATTTAGGCAACTTGTACAAAGTATTATGACATTGTATGACTTTTTTACAACAGCATGTTGAACTACTTTTGACTTATGACTAAAGTATTGCATGACTTCATTTATTATGACATAGTATATTAAATGACTTTTGTATATACTATTCCCAAGTCAATGAAGGAACTCCTTTTTGCATCAACTCCTCCAAGGAACAGGCCACATGAATGTTGTTGGCAGGATTTTACTGAAGTAAAGGTGAAATTGAAAACCTATAATAATAAATAATAAACAAATAACATTTACAGTAAACCAAGTTAAAGGGATAGTTCACCCCCAAATGATTTTTTTTCCTATCGATTAGTCACCCCATGGTGACTAATCGAGCTTTTTTTTTGCTTTCCTAAGGCAATAATTTGATGACCGGCAGCGGTTCCGGTAGGAGAAACAAATTTGTGTCTCCTACCGGAACCGCTGCTTATTGGCATAGGAATGCGTAAAAAACTAAAAAATATCCATGAATTCAAGTCTCCATGGGGTGACCAATCGATAGATTTTTTTTTGGGGTGATCTATCCCTTTAAGCATACATCATTATTTTCTTTTACAAGGGCATGGGGTCATCCCTATGTTCCCCGGGTTCTATGTTCCCCATGCAGTCCCCACTTACCTTAGGGTTGGGTTTAGTATTGTAAGCGGGGGACATAGAACCCGGGGAACATAGTTCCTTGAGTTCTATGTTCCCCGGGTTCAACCGGGAACTTACCTATAGGCAGGTGTAATGTAGGCCTACAGCATAGCCTACTCCAAATATGATCACTGAATCATTACTAAGGTGTTTAACTAAATATTTACTTACTGACAATGCCACAACAGGAGAAACAAACAAACGATCACATGTTCTCAATCAACCTAATTACATCCACTTACCGGAGATAACATGTGACCACCACACAAAATAAAAGTCCTGCATCCTAGGGCTTGAACCTACCGTTCTGGCTCAGCAGAGGCTGTGGTATCAGTGACCGATCCTCTCCCCTATGGTACCTTCACACTTAGCACGCTTTGATGTCAAGAGTATGAAAGCCTTGGTTTGAACCAGCAACCTTGTGGTCATCTAGTGAATGTCATAACACAGTGATTCACTGTTCTATTGCTGTTTTTGTAGAACCTTAGCATACCTATTCTGGGGAGAACATTTACAGAAAATATCAAATCTACAAACTCTCAACACATCACAACTTCAATGCGTTTTGAGTTTGCATCTGCTATTTTCAGCAAAGAGATTAGATAATTAATAGTAGGGTATAAGTGGTTAAATATAAGTCTCAGTATCCTGGTCAGTATCCTGGTGTCAGTATCCTTGTCAGTATCCTTGTGTCAGTATCCTTGTGCCAGTATCCTGGTGTCAGTATCATGGTCAGTATCCTGGTGTCTGTGAAGTACATGCGAAGAGGCAGCTCTGTGTAGGATTTTTATAAAATGTACTTTCATTTTCAGAATACATATTTGTATCTCAAATACATTCCTCAGACCAGTATTTTGTATTTGTATTGTGATTTAAAAAAATAGACCCAGTATTTGTAATTTGTATCAAAATATCTTTTGATATATTTTTGCCCATCTCTGTGGGCACTGGGGAATTGCCTTCTGAGGAAGTGAAAGTCAGTGTACCATTTAATTGGCTTTAAACATTCACCTTGAATGTACTGAGTCAGGGACCAATCCCTGTGTATCCCTCTGAAGAAGTGGACAAGACTCATGTCACTATGGTATTGTCCAATTAAGGTCAAAGCTTTAATGATACAATATACAGTTCAACAAAAAACAAAACCAGAAAAACTGTTACTCAACTAAAACCTGCTTCAGATTTACAGAAAATACCACAAAACCTCTGTTAATACAACCATTAACAACCTTCTTAACCACTTAATAGTCCAATTCAAAAACCTTCAAAAATAGCCTATCTACAAGCTCACAACGCATTGCATCGTGACACATTGTGAGATTGTGTATCTTTGAACATTTTTGAAAATCTTTACAAATAATGGCATGCCCAAAATAAGGATGCCAGTGTGAAAGTGGTTAAACGGTTGAAAGATAGTTATTTCCTGTCACCTATGGTCTCTCTAATGCTGTATGGTTCTCTGTGAGAGAAGCTCTTCTAACCAAATCTCTGCTCTTTGAGTTTTCAAATGAGCCATTAGGATGACCAGATTTCCTCCCAGGGACCCAGGACATGGGTGCATCGGTTTTTAAAGCTTTACCCCACTGCCCCCAGGCATATCAAATATGAATAGAATACGGCTCAATCAATTTGAGTGGCTTCAGTAATCAGAGCACTGCAGTCTGAGGCTCAAATCTAGGTCTGTGTCTTGAGCCTGAAGCAGACATGCACAGGTGAACACACACACACACACACACACACACACACACACACACACACACACACACACACACACACACACACACACACACACACACACACACACAGTTGAATTAATATTTCTTCACACAGTGGTCTGAGTTGTGCAATTATAAAGTTAGGTGTCCTGGGTTTAGTGGTTTTGGATGCTTCATTATTAATCTCAAGTTACGCATCAGTTATAAAAGATACATTTTACAGACACAATATTTTGGTTTTTGATGACAAACGTTATAGGCTAATCCCTTGCAAATGAAACTAGGCATATATGAGCTATGTAGGCATTATACATGTCTACATATGCACATTTATGAACCTGCTGAATGTGGCATATAAGAGTCATAAATGTGTCATATACTTGCCATATATTTACATACTGTATATGTTCATATATTTTCTTTCTGTGTGGGTTATGAGAACAAGCATAAAGAATGCAAGACTTTGTAACAATATACATTTTGGGGTATTTTCTTCACTAAGTTAACACTTGACCTCAATGAGCTCTCAGACTCTGTTGGTCTGCAACCAATTAGGTCATTCATCAAGGTGTGAAAATAAAGAACAGACTTCTCAAAATGTTTGTAGCACTTCTTTATCGCCACCAACTTTGAAAATATTCAAGCACTGGTGTTTTTATTACTGCTTCATGATATAGCACATGCAGGGTAGCTGCTATCAGACACATAATGTGCTATTTTGAACCTACTGTATCTTGTTGCAGTTAGACCTTTGTCTATGTTGTACAGCTACTGGTAATTTTTGGCATAAGAATTAGGTTAAACCGGGTATCCCTATTAGCAAATCTTCCAAAATAGCGTAAATAGCTAATCTACAAGCTCACAACACGTCTCATCGCGGTGCAACATGAACAGGACTGGCTAATTCGCCGCATGACACCATCTTACGACCAAGTATAAAGATAGGGCTTACGTGATTAATTCTCCAACTGAGACTTCAGAGACCACAGACAAGCTAGTCTCATTTGTCAGTAAGTAACTGGCATAAAGAAACCCCTTTTTAAAAACAGACCACGTGTCAAGAGGAACTGATTCACAACTGTCACACATGCGACTAAACTGCCACAGAGCAAAACTGCAACATGTATAAAAAAGATTATCACACACATGCAAGCCACTGTGGCTGTTACTGTGATCAGCAACATCAACATCTGGTCAATGCCAAGTACAAACTGTAAAACTGACTTATCACACAGTACGCTGCATGGTGAGAAAATCCTCACAAAGAGAGAACTATTGTGATTATGGCCTGAGGCTTTCTGATTGCCACAGTGTATACTGTAATAATAGCGTGGTATTCACTGTCACGCTCTGATCAGCACATTTTGCTCTAGTTGAACAGGTTTGTAGCCCTACAGAGATATGAACTGGGGGCTGGAGCAGGGCAGGCTCCTCAGCAAGCTGGGAAAAAAATCTGCAGTGATCAGCAATCAGTGATGGAAAAAACATAGTAGGAGAAGACTCAAGAGTGAGGGAGAAAGAGAAATGGAGAGAGATAAAGGTAAAGGGTGATAAACTTTCCTCCATACCTGGCCCCTCCCCCACAGGTTGACATGCCCTGTGGTGGGACAGACAGAGAGAGAGAGAGAGGCAGGGCTCACGCAGGACGCAGCTCTTTTGTTTGCAAGGGCTTATTCATTATTCACCTGATCTGAAAAATAGACTGCAAGCCAACTGCACAGCTGTCATCAAGCAGCAAGGCATAGACACAAATTATTCATGATCCTGGAAAGAAAAGGCAGGAGAATGAGAGAAAAATAATAACAAGAGATACCAGCGAGGCAGGCAGCTGACAGGCTGAACACGCTGTGTGGGAGAGTTGGCCATGTCAGGCTGACACGCTTGTTTCAGGACGTACCAGAGGGTCCTGGCCAACTCCAGGCTGTTCCTGGATGCGCTCACATACTGTAGCTGACTTTCACAGTACTCATTTTACGCTCATGTATTTAATAGCTTTACTTTTTAACAGTTTTACACAGCATTAAAAAAGTGCACTAGCATTAAAAGAGTACTATACTATATGTTTTTAAAGGACCATGCCGGGGTCTGTCATGTTTAGCCCATTGACTCCATGATTCATGGTATACTCGACATTGCTCAAAGCAAATCTTTCAAAGCATGGCATAGGTTTCTTTTTACCAGCTTGTGGTGCAAGCTGGTCTATATTCAGTCTCTGAGCTAGTAGTGATTTTTTCGGGACTTTTTTTGTGACCTTCTCCTCATTGGCTGTCCTTTAAGCCAATGGGGAGTCCGCGATGCCTTCCCACATTCTGAACGGGCGTAAGACCTCCGAATTCAGTACAACACTCGCTAATTTACCGTCGCTAACTTACAGTAGACACACGCTACTCTTCACCCTCTGGCAAGCATTTAAATGAACACCTTCAATACGTTTTTCATGCAAAATAAAGCACTAAAGGACTAAAGAATAAAAAGTGAACATTCAGGCACAAACAATCCAACATCTAACTGTCAACATAAACAAAAATAACTTACTACTAGGCTTCTAATAAAAACTCCAGTAATACATAACATACCGGTATTCAACTCCTTTGAACACATAGCGAGACATAGCGAATTTCATTATTAATCTATTGGTTCTCATTTAGTAGAGTCATGACAGTACTTTTCAAGTCCCTATTTTGGACAAAAATGTCCAAATAATTTCCAAAAACATAAAGACTTTTGTTCCAAGAAAGGCCCTTGTTGGCGTCAGGGCACTTTATTATGGCATGTCCCTTGTCTACCAGCAGACTATCTTTCGATCCAGAGGAGCTGTGGAGGGACTGAGGTGTTTGCGTGTGTAAGTGTGTTATTACGCCCATGAGGAAGTCTTTCAGTTTTTTCTTAGCCCAGGTTGAACCCTCAATAACGACCACACACACACACGCACACACCAGTGACACCAGAGAACGGTAGTGGCCAAATGAGAGCCGACATTTCTTTTTTCTTCCTCCGGCCGCCTTGAAAGCTTTCCATTAGCCGTGCTGTGCTCCAAGGGTCTTGGGGGGACCCTGAACAGCGTGTGTTCAGGGGAGGGGAAGCCTGCCAGTCTGATGAAAGGGACGAAGGGAGAGCCGGGGTTAGAAGGGATTGGGGGTTGTAAGAGGTCGTCTTCTCATTTAAAGACATGTTTACCCGGTTCATTTAGCATTACATATCACTAGACAATTTGGATGTGAGCTGTCACTCAGGAACAAAGAGGGTGTTCTAATGCTCAGTTAGGGCCCATGCAGCCATGACACAGATTCCTCCATGTGCGGCCTATGCACTGTAACTTTGCACAGGTTTTTTTGTGTGTAAGACAGGCTCATATTCTGTACCTTATACTGTACTGTACATGTGGGGGGGAAAAGCTTTTTCTTCATTTCTAATCCTTTTTTTCGTGCTGTTACAGTGCACCTGCCATGTTGCATCTTTATCTATGGTTGTGTCTGATAACAAGTGAATCCCGAGTGTGACATTAAAAGGATCTACCTTGGTTAAAAGGCTCGATAACAATGGATTCTCTTTTGGGGGCGGAGATGACATATGAAAAGGGAAATCCTGAGAGAATCACAGTGACAAGGACTAGAGCTTTAAAGCCTTTTAGAGAAGAGCTGAAACTGCTGACATATACAAGCTTTAGTTAGTTAGTTAGACACTTTGCCAGACCTGAAAGGGATGAGATCAGGAATGTTAAGTAAGAGGGTTCACCAACCCTTGTTTACTGTACAATTAACACACAAATGTTAAATTAATGAGTCCACTTGGTCCTCCTCGTTGCCTCCAAACTTATATTATTTAGCATAAATGCAGCTGTCTAGGTAATTGCAAGATAAATGCATTCATCTGTGTAACATAACCGTTTTAGAAAGAATGAAGATTCCAGTTTGCCACCAGAACAGAACAGAAATTACACACCAATATTAGGGAAGTTATACTTCTTATGGCCTATGCTGTTATTACAGTACCATTTCTGTCTACTCGCTCTGTGTCTCGGAGAAGGGCTGGACAGTTCAGAAACCTACCTACCGATGATCATCTCAAAACAAGATTAAAATGTTCCATTAATGCAAGCTTCTATTTCAGCATGCAAACTTTACAGGAAGACAACGGTTGTAGTTCCTAATTGCTTGGAATCCCCTTTGATGATGTCATTGGTGGGCAGGTTTCTGAACTGTCCATAGCCCACCAATGAGACGCAGAGTGAGTAGACAGAAATTGTGCCATCTTATAATGAACATTAATGAGGAACAATTACATAAAGATAAGGTTGAAGATGGGTGAAGTGCTCCTTTAATCAAACCAAGCATAAAGCAAGTCTACAGGTGTCTAAGAAGCGTCACAGATTGTAAATGTTGTACACTCTGAGAGTGTACAAATGGACTTGAAGACCGGAGTCAAATAAACACTCAGGACTTTACTGTGCAAGCAAATATTTAAAAGTTTACGTATCTGTTGGGAAAAGCCAAAACCTTGCTCTTCCTATCTTATCAAATGGCACATGATTTGAGAGAGTCCACACAACCCAGAGATGTTGCTTTCTGATACAGTCCTACCCTGAACCGAGCCTGATTGCAGCTATGAATCTCTCTGAAAAATTCATAAGATCCATTTCACAAATGACCAAGCCAAGCGTGCACTTGTATCCAAATAGGAGAGGGAGGGAGAGAGAGAGAGAGAGAGAGAGAGAGAGATAGAGAGGAGAGAGAGAGATGCACAAGTCAGCAGAGGATTTATAAGTGGTGCCACAGCCAGGGGAGAGAGAACAAAACGACAAAGATTTATTCTCAGCCATGATAAAATATTTATGCCGAGGCATTCAAGTAAAGTTACTTTTTGTGTTCTGATTTAATGAGTGATTTGAGCGGTGGCGATGCTGGGAGGCACAGATGTAAGGTTTGTTGAAGCCTGTGCTAATGCCCATTCAGGGGGCCATGTGGTCATGTGTCAGACTGCAGCAGGATCAAAACTGGCTAATGCCGGCATAGAGATCACATACGGGAGAGAAGAGATGGGAAGTACTTCACCAGCCCCAGAGGTCTCTGCTGGTGCCTGGCTGCAGGAACAGCACAGGGAGAGAGAAAGACAGACAGACAGAGAAAGAGTGGATTGTGTTTGTGAGCTCACAATAAGGTTACTGATCCTGAATGTACAGATGACCAACCATTTGTTACTCTACGTTTTGAAAAAATAAATAAGTATATACTGTATAGGGTATATACATAATTTTGTACTTTGTGTGTGTGTGTATAGTGAGAGAATGAGAACAGGCATAATGTGTAGCTGTTTAACATTTCATTCAAGGTGAATCCTGTGGTTCCATTATTTCAAATGGGATTGAGCTGATCAACTAGTGTGCCTGCGCCTGTC
Source organism: Gymnoscopelus braueri (assembly GCF_963280865.1). Lineage (NCBI taxonomy): Eukaryota > Metazoa > Chordata > Actinopteri > Myctophiformes > Myctophidae > Gymnoscopelus > Gymnoscopelus braueri. The sequence goes on from NC_137607.1 coordinate 31,672,146, forward strand.
GTGAAAACATTCACCGAACGGTAACCGAGCACCTCTGTTATCTTTTCCCCATATCTCTGCACGTGGTATAGACGACCCAACGTTTCCATGGCTTTGAGTGTAGGTCTGATCCAAAACGACGGAGCCATGGTTAAAAAGGAAATGGATCCAGGCAGTGCGGCTGAGACTCTCCCAGTCCCCCTCTGGCGCCCTCTGAAACATTCATGATCATGAGGAGAATCTGATCTGGTCCACTTCAAACTCAGAGCTGTACCTTCACTCTGAATGGGACATTCACAGCGCATTGATAAGGCCACCTCTGAGAAGCATTGATTATAGCTGCTTGTGCCTAGAGATCAGATTCAGATTCACTTTATTGTCACTTAGATGCACTGTTTAGGTACATACATGTGGAAAAATTCCAACACAATAAAACAATTAAAACCAAACCAAACAGAAAAAACTTGGAAGATGTCAACATAGAGAGAGAGAGGGGGGGGATGTTTTTGCTGCATTATGTCTTGTCAAACTAAGTTTTCATATTGGACAACATATATGCCAATACCGATATATCTGTGACAGGCCTGTGCCCAATATTGACCGATAAAATCGTCCGACCTTTATATCGTTTAGGCTAAAATAAATAAACCAAAAAAAGTTCCCCTAGAAACAACAATTTGACCAGCAGCCAAAGAAAAGATTCCTGGTCAAGTATCTCCAATTCAGGGGTGATCAGTTGACCTGGCAGGGAGTGGTGAGCGCACGTGGCAGGTGAAACACAATTCTTAACACTCGAGCGAACAGTTAAACGGATAAAGGGAGTTTTGAAAAAATAAGGGGAGAGAAAAAAAGAGGCTTAAAAGCCTCCATCACTTCAAACAAGACATTGGTACCCCAAACACAGTGTGTCAGCATCTCCAAACACCAACCCGAGAGAGGGGATGACAAAATTGCTTTGACAGCCAGTTCACATGAAACATCTGCGATTAGTCCACCTTGGGGAGTTGCCGGGCCGGTCTTGGCCCCGCAGCCGGGGAGGGTGAGGGGGTGTTTACTGGGTCTGTGTGCGCGGCAGCAGAGTGCCCGTGAGCGCACAGTGCTTTATTGATCAGAGTCAGACAGGGTGTCAGTCACCACAGCCCGGAGAAACAGCGGACATGCAGACGTTATCTGTGTCGACCAGGGTGTGTGCGCTCTGTGTATTGATTGGGAACAACTTGACACTGGTAATTGTCATTAAATGGCAACATACAAAATGGTGAGCAGGCTCCGGCATAGGCGAAGGTACGGTGCTGGTCGAAGGTGGTATGGATTTGCAGGGGCACTCCCCCCCCCACCCCAAGCGTCATCCGCTACCAGACAGATGCAGGACAGACTGCGGTGTCTGGTCTCGGGCCCTTTGTCTCACCTTGGGAGCTTTCTACTCATGCTACACCGGCAGATGAAGAGCCTTTACCCCATGTTGAAAGATGTGAACAAGGGCCGGGCCCGGACAACATCCAGGTGACAGAGTACACACACACGTCACGTGTTCTCCAAACACACTCAGACCCCACCCTCAGAGCCCCTCCCGTCAATTGTTTGCCACGGGGAGCAAAGCTTTTACAAATATTCTCCCTTGTGAGAACAGCCACTCCATTAGCTCTTAGCTCACTTGGGGTACATCTTCCTCCTTTGAATTTTTGTTCTACTCCTAACATCCACACCAGCATTGGTTTTGCACTGAACAAATCACACAGAATAAACTGACTAAGCCCCCACATCACTCTGACAATGCTGACATCTGCATCTTTCAACCAGTGCTGGAGGAAAACCTGTAATCCTGCGCTCACTTGCTGCAGAATTCTTGAGGGTCACCTGGATCAGAGAGCAAAGGCAGCGATCAGATTCTGGATGAAAAATATCCTTGTTTGAAATCAAATGCATCAGTCCAACTCAGAATGAACTGGGCCCAGTGGGAGAGGCCCTAAACACGGCGCTTTTTTCCTGACAAGCACAGGAGGGGCCCAGAGAGGGTTTTGGCAGACAGGAGAGGTTGCAGTGGCACTCTTTGAGGGCCTCCTGGGAGGCCTCGACTGGGTAAATAGTCACTCAGAACATTATGATCTCTAAAAGCCTATGGTCACCAAGGAAATATGGGAGAGAAACATGCAGGCTTCATATAGTTCTCATACTGCTAGACTACATACAGTACGTAAATATTGTACAGTATACTAGCACTTCACTATCGAACATGAAATAAGATTCAGGATCAAGCTTTTCCTCACACACTCTTTCCACAAAATATAATTTTATTTGTAGGCTATAATTGAGTTCTTGTTCAGTCGGGTTACAGTAATAGGATAAAACTATCAAATCTAAGCTGTACACAAAATTCATGAATTCAATGAAAATATGAAGATCAAGAAAGTAAAACAATGAATATTATTTTGTTTTAAATCCATGCTCTAATACGTGGTTTAAACACATATTTTGAGATCCTGTTTGACCACAGTGCAGCCTCCACACACCTTGAAGCACAAACTAAAGAGTCGTGAATCCATGAGGGGATGGGGTTACACAATTGTTTTCTTGTAGTCCAGCAAATTAAATATAAATGGACATGCGATAGCAGTGACCTGAGATATGCCTGTAAGCGACAGACAGCTCCCGAATGCCTGAAGCAGAGCAGCCATGATTGGACAAGGTAAAGGTATATTAAGCTATAATGCTGTTAAGTGGACGACAGTGTTGTGCGCTGAAAATAGCCAATCTACAAGTTCACTATGGATGCAGTAGTGCCTTGTGAGCTTGTAGATCTGCTATTTGCCAGTACAAGACACCACCATATGAGGGAGCATAAATTAGCCATTATACACTAACTACCTCTGTCAAATGACTACTCATCAATATATCAATCAAGGCCATGGAAATGGAAACTTTAGTTGACCTGATACAGTACATCAGGCAACATTCATTTAACAGGGGCACTCTGAGCTAGTCTTAATTAGATTTCATAATTGGATGTCATTCAAACTGTGTGGTTGTTCTTATAAACCTATGCACATAGTTAACATATCTTGTATTTATGTGCCTTTTGGTTTTTATCAGAGTCTAATATGCAAACTTTGGGTCAGCAAAAACAAGTCAAAAAGCAGTTCTATCAAACATATATTATATTATTAAGTAAGGGGAATATTCACACATCCAAAATAAGACCATTTATAATAAGTAGGATAGGATGAGCACAATAAGTAAAAAATAAACACACACACACACACAACAGAAAGAAAAATCCCACACTGCACTGCTCTTACAAGACATTATTAAGCTTCATGCCTTGTAAGAGCAGCAGTGAGAAGAATTCAGGTTCTCTCACTTTTTTGACTTTTCAAACATTCCATCAAATGTTTATCAAAATGTATTAACTCATGTTGTCTGCCTGTTTGATCATCTGGTACACTACCTACCATGGAGTCACTCTCAGACTAGGCTATAATATCATGAAAACAGTGCCCTCCTGAGTTGGACACTGATCACTGCAAAACACTGAACCAGGCACATAAAAATGTCAGTTTATAGATTTAATTTGTCCCGCCATGTCCATCTCACAATGTCCATAGATTTTGATCTACAAGAATACATATTTGAATGCATGGTGGTAAACAATAAAAGCAGTTACAATACCATAAGAGGTTACACTATTTTATTAATTGTTACAATCCCAATGTTTTCTGTTTAAAAACAACTAATTCTTCACTATTTTGTGACCATGCGCACAAAGATAGAATTACAATGTTTGAATGGCTGTACCTTTTAATGAAAACAACTGGTCATATTTAAACCAGTGTTTCTTAACCAATGTGTCAAGACCCTAAAGAAGGCTACTTGATGCTGTGAAATGATTCATGACAAACAACTTTAATAACTAAGAATTTAATATTGTGTTTTCATATTTTTGGTCCTAAAATAATGGACAACAAAAATGTGTCTCCCAGTGTCATACACTTTGATAATCAGTTACTTACAAATATAAAATGAAAGTTAAACATTCTAAACTCATGTGATTTGGGCTGTGATCTGTCTCCTGCGAATCCTACATTGGTAATTCATAATTGAGAATAGGGCATAAACAATACAAGCATTGATCCCAAATTTCATATACTCTCATGTACTCCTCACCCAGGTCCCACTGTCAAAACATAACCTCATCAGCCAGCAATTAATAACAAAAATCAGGGACAAACATGCTGTGAGCGTCAGTCTGTGTATCTGTATTTGCTTTGTGGCTTTTGTATAAGGCTTTCATCGCGCTGTAATAAAGAGAGCAAACCTAACCAGCAGATGCTGGCTAAATCCTACCGTTCAAACACGCTCCTCACCCCATTCATCTCAAATCAGGGCTTGAGCTGGTCCTTTACCCAGGCTGTCTAGCTGGGGCAGGAAGTCAGTGATTGTACTTATATTATATTACACACACATGAGTTCATTGGGGAGAAAGGATGGAGCATCCCTTTGAAGCCTTTTGTCATTAGATAGATGACTAATATAGTGACATTGGGCAATCATGGACAGGCATTCCTAATCCCCACATTTTGTGTGTGTGTGACATGCTTCTCCATTTGATTACGTTGTGAAAAGACAGGGATGCTCAGCTAGCATGGTGACTAACAAACGGTCAAAGCTTTTATTAATATTTTGTGCATGTTGTCTAGGCTAAAGCATTTACAGGGAAAGTGAGTCTATTATAACAGCCTTTATAATAGCAGTGATCTACCAAAAGATCCGTTGGGACGACCTTATTTTCACCAATTTACTAGCAGATAAAATGATATGTTGGCTACAGTACAAATTTCCATTTTGAGCTTCATGGTGGCTCCACTGCAATATCTATGAATATTTATTAAATCATATACAAAAATGTTAAGCTTTTTAAATTACCTCTTGTGTAATGGATATCTACTTTGGGGGACTTAATCCAGTGTATATGTTTCTACTGTATTTGGGGGTGGGGGGTGGGAATTGAGCTAGAACACTCCAGACAGTTCTACATGGCCCATAGAAGTGCCCTGGTTTAATCCTATTACGCCTCAAGCACAAAGGGAGATAAGAGGTTTATGGTGAGCACACTTCTCCCTGGAGACTTGACAAGATCTTTAGATTTGGCAGGTTACTGATGCTGGGACTGTTTTATTTCTTTGTGTGTATTTAGGACTGAAATTCTGCTGAAATTGACCACACACTTAACACTGCCTGTAGAACCAGAGGAGACTGAGGATGTCTGTGCATCAGGTGAATGATGTAATTCAGAGATGGGTAAGTCGTCAAGCTAACAGACCTTGTTCACGTGCTTTTAATGAGTGTACAACAAATCCTCTGATACACACCGAAATATAAAGACGCTAAATTAACAAGATTTAAAGCAAAAAGAGAAATCAGAACACAAGTTAAAAATGTAGAGGAATTTGTCAAATGCAACATTAGAAAGCAGGCAACTAGCATTTTACCTTTCGTATTCATTATGACATTATAATACAACTATAATGTCACTATAACAGCTTATGATGTCTATGACTTATAATGCCTTATAACCAACCCTGTACCCTTGACCACTTTTGGAACACATTTATGCTGCCTTGGCAGAAACTGATATTGGTCTAATATTTTGAAATGAAACTGATTATGAGATGTTACTACTTTGCCTTGGCATATTAGCATGAAATGGGACATTTTAAAGCCTGTTGTATATTTCATTCACACATATATATATATATATATATATATAATTTATTTTTATATCAAACAGAAAATCATGCTAAATGAATACTGCCCATAACAATTCTTAACAAAAGCATTCTACACAGTAAAAACCTCAGTGATAAATTAATTCTCAGAGTTAAATTATTGTGTATCCTGTTTCTTTTACTTAGAGTGATAATCCAGAGGGGGGTTTGAAGCCAGAGGACCATAAGCTATTCCATAATTTCATAACAACCTGTCTCGCTCGCGATGGCAGCGCGCAACTACTAGCAATCCTTCAGGATGAGAAAAACCAGGTAATGCTACAGTACATGTGCATCACAATGACAAAAACACAGTTAGGACTGGTCTGGTCACACATGTGTGGAGACATATATACTAGTGTCCCAGAAGTAAGAACTGCATTGCAAGTCTCCTCGTGAAAACAACATAACCACTTAACCCCTACGTAAATACTTCATTGTCCAGGGTCCCAGGCTTTGTGCCCTGCTTTCAGGGCACCACATCTTTTTGCTGGAAATGGCCGATCAGATCTGCTTTTTTTGCAGAATACGAACAATAGGGTTCATGGGGTTAAGAGATACTGCAGTGAACAGCGGTAACTCACCTCCCTACCAGCAGAATATACAGTACATGTCACCACTCACGCCCTGAAGGTGTGCGAGCGAAGGCAGTAGATATGCAGTCAGATTTCTCGCTCCACTGATAACCGTCTTCGATACGTCAACTCCTCTTAAGTGCCCTTGGTTGTCCCATCGCCCTATGCTTCCCACTCTAAAGCTCATGTACTTTCAGACGCATGAGCCTTTCACTTGTGTTGTCTCCAAGTCTCCATACACTAAAAGAAACCAGCTACCCAAAGAGAAACATGTGACTTTCAGTTTTTGCATCTGCTACATGCATAGGGTGCATTTTAATGTTCAGAAACATGACAATAAGCCATACAGATATTATGAACATATTGTCACTTTGGTAGCATTATGTAACATTTTAATTCAGAACATCCATAATGCTTTGAGTCTGAAATGTCAGAGAACGTTAATAATTGAAAATGACAATCGAATTTCTCTTTTACTCAGGAATTTGTTAAGTCTACGGGCTGCGCTCTCTTGCCAACCCTCACAAATGAAGTGGTTAGAAATGAGAAGAGTGCTTGTCACTGTGAGGCTGCCATTACACACCTGGCCAAGGTATGTAAAACCGAATGTGACGATAGGACAATTATCATAACGATAGGACACAACATCAGCAATACATGTTAACTGAAGCCTGATTTATACTTTGTCGTACAACGGTGTCACGTGTAGAAAATAGCCGATCTACAAGCTCACAATGGGTCACTGTGACGTGTGATACAGTTGTACGATGAAGTATAAATGACCGCAGGCATTATAAAGTTGATGAATGTCGATCCTGTTGTCCAGACTTGCTACCCAAAAGAGCTCCAGTGTGTTTTGCTTCAACTAGTGGAGGACATTAATCCAGATGTCATTGCTGATACCATCATAGCCCTGGCTCCACATATTCAAACAGGTACCAACCACCACAACTCCTATCTATGACATAATGACCAGCTATAACTCTCACTCACTTGCATTAAAACATTCCCCACTATCAACAGCAATTTCCATGTAATGATCATACATGGCAAGATAGTTATTTACTAAAAAAGTGCTATTTGCCTCCCCCTGCTGGGAAGTGACAGAATCTCATTTGATGTCCCTGTGTCTCCAAAAGTGGTACTTCGGATGGGCGAGGAGAGGGCAGCCTCTTTGGGCCTGGCTCTGTCTGCCCTGCAGAAGCAGGTGTCCCGGCTACCGGTGCCTTACACCCTGCAGCAGGAGATAGACGACATACACGGTCTGTGTCGCTGCTGCACTATCTTGGCTGCGTTCATGGAGCCCTTTGTGGAGGAACTGAAGAGGAAAGAGGCGAACGGTGCCATCACTGCTGCCGACCATGACCTGAAGACTGAACTTCTTAAGTTGTACGTTTCACATAAAATCTACCATCTCCATATTTGGTCGGGTTGAAGAATTTGAATATACATTTACAGTTACTCACCACAAGTCACGATGTGTCGTGTGGTGAGCTTGTAGTAGAGAGATCAGCTAGTTCAACAATTTGTTTTATGTCGAAGTTTATAGGGCTTATGTGGTTAAAGGAGAGTTCTTTTTTTTTCTTCCTACAGCTGCATGAAAAGCTTGAGGGAGCCTCTCCTTAAGGCCGAACTAGAACCAGGGATAAAATCACCCTTATGGATCTTTGCAACAGTAATAGTGGTAAGACAAAGCTCTTTCTTACATTGCATCTATGTAAAGGCAGCCATAAAGACACTATACATTCACTATACATTTCCTGATCCTAGGTCACACTGCCAGTCATCCAGGGACCTCTACCAAATCTCCTGTTTTACAACAATATCATGAAGAAAAGCATTCAGGTGGAAAATGATCAGAGTCAGGAGGCAAAAGAATCAAGGGCCTGTCTGGCTTACCTACTCTTTGTCGAACTCATCACCATAGAGAGTTTTCCTGCAGTGTTCAGGTAAACCTTTACTAAAACGCAGATGATAAACTTTCACAAAATGTTAATCATTTATCACACAACGATCCAACTGTAAGGAGTTCATACTTGTGTTTTTTTGCTGTTCCAGTCCTGTGTTTGTTCTTCAGTGCAACATGGAATACATAAATATCTTACTCAGCACGTAAGTAAACACTAGGCACTGAGCATGGCGCTTGTACAACATTTAAAAAAACATTTTTTAAATAAAAGCTGGACCACAAACATTAATTTATCTTTTTGTCTAACAGAAAAGATGAATCACGTGCACAAAAAGGCCTGGTAAGAGACAAATTACTTTCTATAAAAATAAAAAGCTCCTTAAAAAAAAAAATCAGCCTGAACCTGCAGCTGAATCAATTCTCCTCAAGTGTTAAAGTGTGTTTAATAATTGTATTCAGGCACTGTATGCCAAAGCATTAGAGGGCGTGCAAGACAACAGCCTTCCAGTGGATCTACTGGAATTACAGACCTTCTACAGTGTCCCACAGGTGAGCCACGTTGTGATAGTGTTCCCATTCTTATAGTCTCAAATATCTATAGAAATAACACATGGTGAAGTATGCCCTAACAAAGCTGTGGAAACATAACATAATGTGTGTCTACAGTATAAGGAACGCTGTGTAAATGTTGTCAACCTGTTTGTATTCCTCTGTAATGTTCTACCTTGAATTCTTAAAATCCACAATGTCATGGCTGCCACTGCTTTGAGTTATCTTAATGCCATTTTAAAGATCTTAGTCAAGTGCAGAGCATTTCAATTGCTGACAAATCAAGTCAGACTTGTGTTGAACTCTACTTGACAGCATTTGCGCCACATTCTCACTGACTGTCCGATGCAACATTTGGTGAGTATATCATCTATTTAATGATAACTTATTTCGCAATGGACATACTGTCAAACAAATCGGTTTTACCTGAGGGCTGCTTTCCCAGAGAGAAAAAGGACTACAAGTTATTCAACTCTTCATAAATAAATTGGACGTTGAGGCAAAGTACAAGTTCTTCAGGTAAGAATACTAAGAACATGAGAAAAAAAGAAAACATAATGTCAACTACTAAAATATATCCATCTCCAGTTAGTTCAAAATGGTTGATTTTCTTTTGCAGGTGCATGTTAAAAACCAGCCACCATGCAGGGCTGGAGGGTTATATAATAAAGAACATCAAGAATCAAATTGAACTTTCCATGAAGGTAAGATAAAAAGATGTCACATTACATTTTTCTTTACACTGGAGAAGTCCTATCTGGATATATATTATGCCTGTCTGGGCCAATTTGGCTGTTCATCTATTAAGCTATAACAAGCAAGAGGCCTAATTAAGTTGCAGAATAACTGAGTCAACTGCTTATGGATCCCTGGAGCAGTATTACATAAAAAATAACAGCACCATAATGAAAAAAGTTGCTGTCCCAGGGAACCTTTTGTCTAAATTGGATGTCCATCAACTAAAGACTGTACATTCTATGACAATTCTTCTGCAGCCAGGCCATGGCAATGACTGGTTTCTAGGAGCAGAATTCCTCCCTCTGTTGGGGCTGGCCCTGTGTCTGCCACAAGGTGCCGAGACAGACCTGTTACACGGCATGGACAGGTGAGAAACATTGTCCTCGTCCTTTTAAGCACAGAACTGATCAGTAGTTTCTGTACTAGCCTTACTTTATTTGAAAGCAAGTCTATTGTCATAATTAAGGTATTGCCATGACAAGGCAGATGGATGACAGCACAGATCCACTTTGCAATGAAGCTCACATTTCAGGAACCGTGGAGCTAATTTCTCAGAGGCTCAGGTGTCACTGACAGACGCGACAGATTCAAATTTAGACCAAGTAAACTTAAAGGCCCTAATGGCTTGATTACCTCTTAAATATATGCATTTTCCAACTAGTAAAATCCAATGGACAGTACACTTGTTAATGTGACTGATAACAGCTCCTCATTTAGGCGGAACCAATATTAAACAATACCCTTGTCTCTCTACCCAGGATAATGGAGTGTCTCAATCTGCTACGCTATCTCTTAATCAGAGACAAAGAATGGAAGAGAAATGTGAGTCGTTGTGATTCACTACAGATCTTGTCATCTGTCACTTGGTGCAGATAATGCAGCGCGCTGACAGCTTATTCCTCCTGCTTTCAGACAGGTGTCTGGACAGAGCTGTGCAGGATCAAAGACGAATACATAAAAATGCTGCGCGTTTGTCTCAGCCTCTCCAGAGCCTATTACGGAGCTGAGTTAAGAGCACTGCGGGAGGATCAAAAGCTGAAAGCTAAGGGTAGGCATTATTCACTAATCCACATGAAAAAACAAACCAGATAACCTAACACAGATTGATATTGGGCGGCCACAGCTGAGTGGTTAGTGAGCCCGCCTGGGGAGCCAGAGGCCCTGGTTGTCCCAGGTACAATTCCAGGCCAGGCTAGCAATGTGTCCCTGAGCAAGGCTCTTAACCCCTAATTGCTCCCCGAGCGACGTAGAATGGCGCTGACTGCTCCTAGTAGTTATAGGATGGGTAAATGCAAATTTCAACAAGGTTCAACAACAACAGGGGGGTTCCAGGGGGTCCCTGGCTAAATGATTAATGGTTAGAAACCAAATGGACCCTTTCTGATCTGTAATAAATAGTGTACAAATGGAACCAAATGGACCCATGAGCCATTTGGTTCCATTTGTACCCTCTCAGAATGAAATTAACAGTGAAGATTGGATCCCAGACATAAAATGAATGTATCAAATGGTAGTCTGTGCTGGTCTAACTCTAATGCATAACAAATCCTTGAAAGTAAAAAGGTTGAGAATCACAGAGCAAGCGTTCATATTCTGAACTGTTCATTTTCTTCTCTTCTAGAAGCCAGAGCTACAGCTAGATCTACCAAATCCTTCAAAGGCACAACAATAAGACATGAGAAGGTGTCTGATATGTCCCCAGAAGTCCAGCACCAGGTACTCTAACTATTCTTATCAGCTGCCAATTGTCAGACCTGCATTAAGAAAGCTTAAAGAACTCCCATACTTTTCAGGTACTGCAGAGTGCTTTGGTCACATTTGACCTGATGGAGAGCCTTATCAATCGCGTTGAAGAGATAACCGAGGAGAACATGAAGAGCATAGAATAAGTAGTTGGAAATAAAGAGCAGATCAACATAATCTGTTGTTTTTCCAACTTGTTCTGTTACCACTGCTGTGAGAGTGAAAGCAAATAAATGAAATCTATGACTGTGATTTATTTTCATCCCTTGATAATGACAAAGCAACACTGACAATGTTCCACAGTAGTGTACCCTGGATGATGTCACTGATATACAAAGCTGAACCACAGAGATTGTGTAGAGTACAGGGTATTGTAATATTCACTGTTTGGTCCAGGGACATTTCTGAAAGCAATACCGAGCGATAGATAGTACGGTACATTATAGCTTGTGTGGTTTTATTTTTTATTTTTAGGAACTTCATGCAATAAATAAGATTGTAAAATGGCCTATAAGTCACCAGTTTAGACCACTCACTGATTTCACGAAGTTTTTTTATTTTTTATGTTGTGGCTAAATAAAGACCAAGCACATATAAAGTATGCATGTTTCTATCCATAACATCTCACAGGAGATATAACAATCTCTTCCTATAGTCCGTACAGTAGTAGACTAGAATCGTAGTCTATGTTGAATTCTCAAGGAAAAAGGCTCAGAATTTGTACGTGTACATTAACAAGTTCAACAGAATATAGTGAACAGTTGGGGTCTTGAGACTTGACTACCTGCTCAGCCAAGCTTTATGTCTCTCAGCATCTCCCATACAGGACTTCTCTCAATGATGTGGGCCCGTGCCAGAGACATCCGATCCCGGATGCTGTCCACATGGGGTTTACTGGTAGCCTGGGAACATATGTGACTTTAAACATTAATATCATAGAGGGTAGAATAGCCTATACATTTTGTTTCCCACATTCACCAACGTATGAATCTTTGGTTCTGTCTCATTTAGAATACTGCCCTGTAATCTGGTCGTCAGCTGCAAAATCTGATTTGAAAAAGTTACAGGTTGCTCAGAATAAAGCAGCTTGTCTGGCACTAGACTGTTCCTACAGGACAAGTATTAGCTATATGCATGAACATCTGGCATGGCTAATGGTTGAACAGAAATGATCGGTGAGTCTTCTAATGCTACGGCGGAACATTATTAGCACTAATAAGCCGTCTAGCTTGGCTCACCAGTTACATATGACTTCTGAACATGGTTACAACACAAGAGGAGCAGCTTCTAGTAACATAAGAACAAGAACAGCACCAAGAACACATTTTCTCAAACTCACTTATATATATGTCAATAGTACTCTGGAATGCTCTGCCCAAAAACATTTTATTTACAATCCATAACAAAATTACTTTAAAAAAGTAAGTAACTTGTCAAGTGTGTAACTGTTATTTGTGTATTTCTTTAATTTGACTGGACTGTTGGATTTGATTTCATAATGTTAATATGTCTTTTTGTATTCATTTTTATTTGATTGATCTTTTTTAAACTTTAATTTATAAGTTTTAGTTGTATCTGTATTCTATTTGCTTTGTTCAGGACCCCAGGAAGACTAGAGGCTTATTCATGTGTCTCTAATAAGGATCCTTTAATAAACATAAACATAAACGTATGACCATGTGCTGTCTTTATCCATACCTTAGCAATTGTCAACATGCCTTGGACGATCTCTGCATTGTTTCGCACAGGTAGAATCCTTAGACTGGTGCCAAAAAATCTGAAATAGACCAAATCAGCTCCTTTCACAAATGACAGAAACATGACCACCAGTATAATTGCATTAAATTAAACACATTTATTGGAATCATTGTAATGAAACCCATGGAATTCAATGAAAATCCTTATCTAATTCATGTCGTTGTTGAATTACATTTGGACCTGTGTACATGTGACGACAACCATGAACTTGTTTTCCAAGATCCAACACAGTTGTCTGAATAATCAATAACAAAAAACACAGCATTGTCATGAAACTACCTGTGTTGAATCATTGACAAGATGTTCGTTTCACTTTTCCCATGAAAGGGGGCCTGTAGAAGTAGGAAGCAGTTGCGGTGGACTTTCACAAACGTATTGATCTTCTCAAACAGTCCTGACTCTTCCACGTTCTCTGGGAGTTCTTGTAGGTGAACAAGCAAAAATGCTGTACCTGCGAGGAAAGGGAATAATGCAATGATGGTCTATTAACACTTATTACCCATCTCCATCAAAGACCGTGGCTGTGGTGTCTTTAAATTGTAAGTTTATAGTTCTGACCATGAGTTTATTTGTATAATGTGAACTGTTTTTACCTGATAATGGGAAAACAAAGGCCCCAGGCTCCACACTGTCTGAAAATCTAATCCTATGTTGCTGCACACCCAGCATCCTTGACACACCATGATTCTGTTAGATCACATAAAGATCATTTCAGATTCTTTCACAATAGTTGAGAAGCTGCAAGCGACATCATTAACGGACCACTTATTTCCAACCTATCTTCATATAATTGGTCCTTTGCTCATGATTATATGGTACCATCGTTTTCTAACCGGTCTGTGTCTCATAGTAGGGCTGTGGACAGTTCAGAATCCCACCTACCAGTGACATGAGTACCACAGCATGGTACCATTTTTGTCTACTCTGTCTGTGTCTCAGAGGAGGGCTGTGGACAGTTCAGTTTCTGAAGTGTGCACAGCCCTCCTCTGAGGCACCACTGAGTAGACAAAAATGGTACCATATTATCATCAGCATTAGTGAGGACCTACTATATCAAGAAGACAGGTTGAAAATGGGTGAAGTCGTCCTTTAACCTTGAATATTCAGCATTATGCTTAACAGTATTGCTATCATCTCATATCTGTCTATATCTATCTATTATATCTATATATAATTTTAATTGTTTTAAAAATATATATTTTTTCATTTTAGCTAGCAGTGTTGAGTGGTGTGTAAAAGGACCCTTGTCAAGTTCAACATCAGTCATATAGTTTATATAAAATTAACAATTGTTGTTTGTTTACATTTTGGCCTTATTCAATAAACATTGAGTGTTTGTCGACAATTACAAAAGTATTTTGTAAAATACTTATTTAAGTGCTCTTCAAGCTAAATAATACATTATACAAGCTAACTACATTTAGCTTTAGCCTGCCTGCTGCACACCTCTCCCCCTTTCACAAGCTCACATGTTGGATGTGAAGGTTGTGAGCTTGTAGATCGGCTATTTTCAAATAGCCTGTGGATAAAATAGGGCTAAAGTGGTTCATGCAAGTTTTATAATGTAATAATTTATATCTGCAAAGTAACTAGTAGGCTAACTAAAGTTTTCAAATAATTGTAGTGCAGTAAAAGTACAATATTTGCCTCTGAGATGTAGTGGAGTAAAAGTAAAAGTATTGCAAATTGGAAATACTCTACTAAAGTAAAAAAAATAAGTGAAAATTGTGATCAAGTACAGTACTTGAGTATATGTACTTAGTTGCTTTACACCACAGGTAATAACTTTACGTGGGTGTGTCACATCTGTACCATGGACATGCAGGCAGCATGGACTGTCTGCTATCAGAGACCTAAATGAAGCACGTTAACTTCAGAAGGCAGCGTTTACTACTGTCCAGTTGAAGTAAAATGTTTAGAGTAACTTTGTTACCTGAAGTGGTGTGCTGACTATAATGGTGGTTTTCCATTGAACGGGTGAGTCACTGTGGGTAGACATCACTGACCACTGACCAGACGGACTGCTTGGATGAAAGAAAGCAACTGATGCAATCTGCTGCGACTAGATCCCATAGGCTGGAACGATCCGCCGTGTGATTGGCTATTCGGACACCTGCTGAAACAACGCCCATCTTTGAAGCGGGCTCTCTCTTTCCCAGACGTTTCGCCCAGGTGGGCAGGGTTTTGAGGTTAGGTTTAGTTTAGGCATATTTGGTGTGCGAGATGTTTAGTGATGTTAAGGTTAGGGTTGTTTCTAGGCATATAACCACGCTCACCTGGGCGAAACATCAAAGAGAGAGCAGTCCCATCTTTGATGTTTCAGCTTGTGTCAATCAATATTAAAGGCGGATTACATTTTATGAAACTTTTCTTTTACCCAGTATATGAAATTGAAATGCGCCTCCAAAAGTATTTAAATTTGTGAACTAACCATGTATTCAAAGTGTACTGCATGCATGCATGCACTCTCTCACACACACACACACACACACACACACACACACACACACACACAGTAAAAATAACGACATGACAAACATTTGTGATTTATTCAGAAACACTACCTTTTATTAACTTAAATATTACAGTAAATGTAAGCCAAGAGGCCCACTTGCCTTTATTTTTTTTAAGAAACGCCAGTCATTCATCAGACCAATGTCATGATAAAGAAATGCTATTTTACTTCTTTTCTAGAGTTTTGAAGCAACACCAAGTAAACAGTTGAACATAGGAAAATATCCACATGCATAACAGCCCATGTATGTCTAAACAGTCCATGATTAGGGCATCGCTATGGGAAATGCAAAAAAGATACTTGTTGCTCAGTCCCAAAACTCAAGTTGACCAAAAGAACAGGATATGCCTAGAGATGGAGAGATATGTCAGAATAAGTTAAGACGATGTTGCAGCTGGTAAACGTTCAGAGAGAAAGGTGACAACTGTCCGTCAGAGGAACTCCTCAAGACCATCAGTGATGCGTTTCCAGTTCCACTATGGTCCATTCACCCTGTGGAGACGCAGCGTCCTCCGGGGAGAAGCTGGTCACAGTGATGCTGGTGGAGGAGTCGTCCATGGGCGAGATGAGCTCTGCCCAACGTTTGAAAGTCTCCTTTTCATGGGGCAAGAAGGCCTCCGTCTCCAGGCAGTCCCGTGACAGGGACAGTGTCTGCTTGATGAGGTACTGGGCCAGATTCAGCTCCTCGGGCACAGGGTTTATGATGCCCAGACTGGACCCCTGGTCGGAGAGCAGCTGCCTGAGAAGGCTCCAGTCCCGCTCGGCAAACTTACAGTTCTCCTCATCATCTGCTCTCTGCTTCTCTTCCTCTGCCCGCTGTACATTACTCTTGTCCTTGTGCGAGCAGCGCTCAAATGCTTCACCCACATCCGTCTCGTAAATGGGCGAGAGGGCTTTGGATGGACGGCGTTCATGTTTGCTGGTTTGATCCAATCTGTCACAACCAATGTCGCCTAAAAGCAATTGACAATACTGCAGAATGATAAAGTGTTTCATTCCTCCATAGTTTTTCTTTTTTTAATGTCAGAGATATTCTCATACTACTCACAGTTACATTAAAACATTGATTATTGAATTTCCACCCTTAAAGCAACTGTGTCCTTTAGAAATGATCACCCACTGCAGTTGGGTCAAAACTGTATGGTGGGGAAGCAGTTTCACTGACGTTATCACCACATCTGGCCACATTATGGTCAGTCAATGGCTCATATTTTTTTATTACTACTAGATCACTGCTTAGAAGATGGAGGACAAGGATGAACAGCTGCCTTAAAGGTAATACAGAGGAATGCTTTTTTCTGAATGTGTCTCTTTTATCCACCAGTGTCAAAAAACAGTAAGCCATGCATTGTCAACACTAGCGAGCTTTCATGTCTTAAGCTCATGTAGCATGAATGTATTTTTTGTGAAGCTCTTTCAATGAACCGACCCAACATAAAGACTATAGTACTATACTGTCACAAAACCCTAAATGCAAGCAACAATGAGTAGCAGAACAAATGAACACCACCAATGTCCTTGTGACATTATTATTATTAGTCTTTCTAAACAAATGAACAATTTCACTGTAAAACCTAAGGTGGCAAAAAAAAAATGCATTTTGGCATTGAAAGCAGAAAATAATGAGTTAATGTTTGCACTGGTATAGCGCACACAGCAGGGGTTTTCCATATAATGACAGTGAAAAAAGAGAGACATGGCAGAACCGTTAAGTCTGTTCTAGAAACACGGCACACAATACTGTACAGGAGACTAACGCTAAACAAAATCTACAGAACGAAAAGCTCACACTACAAAACACTATTTTCTTGAGCCTCTATCTAGAAACACCAGTCTAGTGGGAATGGCAAAAGGTAATGGATACAAAAAAACAAAACAAACTTAAAAAAAACAAAATATTGGATGGAATAAAATAATGCAGCAACAAATGGTCTCTAATAGTAGCATGCATGTGTCTGCAAGTGTATTAAGCTGAAGCACAGGTACAATTTATGGAGGACAAAAGCAAAACGGCACCACAAAGGATCCTGGGAGAAAGGGTCCCTGGTGTAGCCCACCATTTCTCAAAAGCAGTCAAGTGAAATAAGTCAAGTGGCAGTTTGTTGTGGTCAATGTTGTACAAATATTTTAGATTTATAATCCCATATCAACTTGCCACGCAGCATAATTTTGTAATTGGATTTTCATAAAATAGAATAAACACAGCTTACTCATGATTTGCGTTTGTTAAAATCAAAATATGGCCAAAACCTGCTAAATTTCAAGACATAAGAGAGACAATGAAAATAACTGAACTTGCATTATATGTACATCAAAGTGCATTGATATGACTATGTCACAAGCCTTGTCGCAAGGCGGATTCTTTAAACCAGCACATGGCATTAATTTTGACATACAATTCTATCCATGTTGTTGAAACGAACATTGCTTTTTCCCTTTGTTTAAATGTAAACGGTGACATCAAGGGCTAAGTGCCTCTGATGTTAGGTAGTTTAGTTGTCAAATATGTACATTTCAGCTTGTGTTTTAATGAGACCAATCTACATCCTTAAAAGGATATTGGCGTTACAAATTCAAATGTAGAACAGTTGCACAGAAAATGATTTTGAGATCTACACAACAAGCATTTAGCTATGAGCAGATCAAGAGATGATTGCTCATAAGAAATTTGAATTTGTACTGGTACGTCTAACTAGTTCTTAAACTAGTAATTCCAATAATATCCTTTTTTTTCCCTAAAGAGGGACCATATGTTAATGTATTGGATGCAGATATGGTCTAGGCATCAGACCAAAGGTGACCTGTCTTGCAGGGATAAACAAAACCTTCATCGATGGAGTTTGGGAAGAGAGGATGGGGTTTGACTTGGGTTTCTAGGAGGGTCCATAGATCATACATTACCTGCTGGGGATTGTGCGGTATGTACAGCAGAGTCCTCTGTCAGCTGAGGCTCATTTAAGTCTAGGAATAAATCAGCTCTCTTGCTGTCTGAGGGCTTGGCAGGGTTCTTGCGTTGCTTCCCATTGCTGTACTGCTCAGTATGTCTGAGGTCCAGGTGGCACGGCCGCTCCTGGGGTGGGAGGTCTCTGGCGTCGTGGTCAGAGCCTTGGATACTTGACTCTACTCCATCCACCTGAACTACCGGACGCTCCGCTTGCCTAGACTCCTCGACCTCTGTAAGGAACATGACCGATTTATCTTCTTGCTCATCGCAGGGTTGTTTGCCTTCCAGCTCTGTGCTTTCCAGATGGTCTGAGAGTCTGTTCTTTTGTTCAGTGGAAGGGACAGGGTCGGGCTGAGGGGTTTTAGAGTCACATTCAAAAACGTCACAGGGTGTGAGAGTATCGTCGGGTTCTTGGGGCGGGGTTTGGATGCCACCTTCTTCTGATGCCAGCTCCTCACACTCCTCGACAGAGAGCAAGACAGAGCGACGGAAATTGGAGGCTGACTGGTAGTCAGTCTGCTCATTCTCCTGCTCACCGGCGTCATCATCGAACGCAAGGTTGACGATTCCCTGAAAGTGGGGCGGGGGTTCGGTAGGGGGAGCCAGGCCCTGCGCGGGGAGGACCTCGACCTCTGACCTCTCATCTTCCGTCTCCTCCTCTTCTTCCTCCTCGTCTTCCTCCTCCTCAGAGAAGAGTTGGTGGTCGGGGACGCACTTTGCAGTGACAGAATCAGTGGGCTGCTCCTCTGCAGGGAGCTCGTCCCTGTGCAGCCAGGAGCGGGGGCGCTGCCGTGCTCCCTCCTCCTCGCTGGTGGTCTCCGCCTCTCGGCCTCGGAGCCGCACTTCGACTCTCAGGCCGGCCCCGCCTTCGCATATCTTCAGCTCCTCCGGGGTGCTGGTGTCGCTGCTGCTGCGACCCACGAACTCGTGACAGCGCACGGTGCCGCACTTGGACACACCTCGGTCATTGGAGCAGTCGTCATCCTGCGAGCCTCCTGCGTCATAGTCCTCCGAGCGTGGCTTGATGTCATCAGAAGACGTAGTGTTGCTGCCAGTCTCTGACTCTGGGGTGACCTGGTGATGGATACCGCTCCATGAGTCCTCCAGCGGGGTCTCGGTGCTGCCCACGCTACAGGGGGTGCCCAGGGGCAGCTCTGTGTCTTTTGGTGAATTCAGGGAGCCTGGCGAGTGTTTTCCTTTACTCTGTTTACAAGGCGCTGCATTAACAGAGGTGACTTGGGGAGCTCGGCGAGTAGGTGGTGGTAGAATGGACTCGCCTCCCGTGCTGCTGTTCTCAACCGTTTTAATTTTTGTCTTTTGGAGACTGTGCTCTGGGTCTGAATTCAGGGAAAGGGAACGTGAATCCCCTGCACCTTGGCTTAACGACTGGGTGCTGTGTGCTGTGGTTTGGTGAGAGGAATCCGGCTCTGAGGAGCTCTCTTTATGTTCTGCAGCTCCAGTGTTATCAGGTGTAGAAGATGTTATTTTGCAGTCCACATTTTTGCCATTCACTGCCTCTTTCCCTTTAGTTCCTAGTTTCTTTGAGGCTTTCATAGCTCCCCCAGATTTTGGCGAGCCTTTCTCTGTGGATAATTCAGTAGCACTTTTTGGCTTTGCTACTGGTTTGGAAGTTGCTAGCGGAGATTGCTTGGAGGTAACCGATGAGGCTTTTAACGGTTTAGTGCTGGATTTAGTCACGGCTGCAGTTGATGAAGTAGGTTTAGTCATCTTTTTCTTAGTGGCTTCATTGGTTGCTTTGTCCGCTGCTGAGGACTTGGACGCATCCTTGTTGTCTTCTTTCCTGGGGGACGCAGGTTTTTTCATGGCAGATGCGTGTCTTGAAACTACATAGAGAACACGATGTTAGAATAGGAAAGAACATCAATGCTTTGAGTGAATTACTAAACCATGCACATCTCACCATGGTTTTCCGTTGCACTAGCTGGAGGTGTGCTTCTCCCCTTCGTGTCTGCTCTGGATGTAGTCACTGCAGAGGATTTCTCTGCAGCGCCCAGCTTGCCTTTACTGCTTTCTCTCATACTTGGCTTATTGGTAGGGCTGTGATCAATGCAAGAAATAGGCAATCAGAGCCATTAAAACACGTTTTTAATGTAATATATATCTGCGTACAATCTATTTCAACAGTTTTCTGTTTGAGTCATTCATGCATTACTATGTGACAACAGTGGGGGGCAGCAAAGTTGTCTCTAGCTTTTCTCAAGGACAAGTGTCTGAAACATGACTCCAGGATTTAAATGCTCACCTGTTGGTCTTTGTTGTGTCCGTTTTCTGGGGCTTTGTCACAGGAGACTTGTTCATCACCTTAGTCTGCTGTTTTGGCTTGGGCCCTAAAAAAGATTACCATTGCATGTACCATGACTGTAAATATTAAGTTTGACAGTTTTGAGAATACAAAAACAAACGAAGGCTAACAGACACCGGACATTGTGGTGATGCTGAAAGGCCAACACACTTAAACATTATTAACCGAGTCAATATAATACACCAATATGACATATATATTTAGAAAACAAGCCAATAAAGAACCTTGATCAATAAAATAAATAGTGGTCATATACATTCTGTATGCGTATTGGCAATAATATTATTCACTGCTCCTGAATAAAATTTAAAAACATAAACTAAAAACACGTTAAAAGACTACCAGAATGCAGAGGTTTAAAAGCATAAAGACTATTAGTGGGGGAGGGAGAACATATGGCACTCTATTTCTCTTCCTTTATTGTAAGAGGAGGGATGGACATCTGCATCCCGGAGGAAACTGGTATCAGTAATGATTACCCCACCTCCCCCAAACAAGCATTCGCCATCGCCACAAAAGCTCTGGTCATACCCCTGTACCCCTAGTGACAAGCTGCATTGGGGTTTGACCTTTGCTGTTCTGCTGTTAGTCTGCATATCAATGATGATGCATTCAGTTGACAAGGGCAATGTAGTCTAGTGCGCAACAAATGTTGATACATCGACATAATGTATGACAAATTAATGCCGAAACAGTATCAACAGACTTGTGAAGTAGGCTCTATAATGGCCTAATCCCTGACTCTTTAGAGGTCACTACTGAAAAAAGAAATGCTGCAAACTGCTGTCCTTTATCAAATATTTGAACGGTCTTAGAAGTGCATTCAGTCTGTGGATGTCAACTTGTACCACTAAGGTGCTGCAGTCACGGGGTCTTTTGTTCCTGCTTTTATATACATATTTTCTTTAATTATTTATTATTAAACAGTAGTTTTTGCTTTTGTTTCTGTTTATTTAACTATCCCTCCTCTATCTATATTGCATTTCAGGTAGGTTTGGTAGCTTTCATTTACAGTTCACAATATAGTCTTTGCTGTCATGATTGTATAATTGCTACGTTTTATCATTCGGTGCAGTGGTGAAACAGACTTCCCTTCCAGGGCATAAATGAAGGCAATGAATTAATAAATCAATCAATTTCACTCCCTATATCCCCAAATATCCAAGACCACTGTACAGCAATGCTTCATGCTAATAAATGTACATGTCTCATCAGCTAACATGTGCCTGAAATCGGTTCTCTTGACACATCTCCTTGGTTATGCTGATGTACTAAAATGTAATCAGCGTCGGCTCCAACACTCCAATTAATTAAAACTGACATGGGTCACAAACCTGGGATGGCATGGCTGCTGTTGCGCGGGCTTCCGGCGCTGTTCTCTGGAGAGACACTGCCAGACGTGGACGAGGCGGTGGTGGGTTGAGGCTGGGCGGGGCCGTCTGTTTTTACTGCTGTGCTTTTCGGAGGTTTCACTGGCCTGGCCTGGCTTGGGGATGTGAAGCTTGGGGGGGAGGTTTTGGGCCTGGCACCGGGGCTAGGCCTCTTCTCTGGGTCCTTAACGCCGCCGGCGGAGCTTCTGGGGCCGTTGGCAGTCGCCGCGTCCCGCCTGGCACATGCGGCTCCTGCACCGTTGACGACCGGTGCGGCCGGGGACGGCAACTTTGCTTTTGGCGCCGCACTAGTACGCTCACCGGGTCTGGTTTTCCCATTCTTTGCCCTGGCTGCCTGACCATCTCCTAGCTTATTAGGCGCCCCCAGTCCGTCAGACTTCATGGCTGCCACAGGAAAGCGAGGAGAGGTAGCAATGGTGGATTTGGAGACCTTCTGAGTCCTGTGCACGGGAGGGCTCTCAGGTGCAGCTGGCTGGCATTTTAGAGGCTTCGGCTGCAGGAAAAAGATGTTATCAGAAGAAACCACATGGGTCATGTGATTGTGATAATAAGACTACATTTAGCAGTACATAACTATTACGCAGTATAATGACATGAAAGTAGATAATACTGATAAAAAGGTTACTGCAGGCCACTTTGTAATGTAAAAAGAATTATACGGCATTTGTTAATTAGTCACTTGAACATATCGGTCTCTGTTTGGATGAGGGGTAAATGCAATTATTCTTTTTGTGTAAGAAAAGGCACTGCAGCAGTTAATAACTGCTTTTCGTAAGGTTAACCACTTTCATCCATGTGTCCCTATTTTGAGCATGTCATTACTGGTGAAAACCTTCAAAAATATTCAAAAATAGCCAGTCTAAGCTGTTGTAAGCTTGTAGATCAGCAATTATTGAATAGGGCTTAAGTGGTTAAAGACAAGGCAACCAATACTTTTAAATGCTGGAAATTTAAATAATATTAAAAAACAGTACCTATATTATAATTTGGCATTCTCATAAACAATATATTTTGAAATCCACCCCTGTCAGGAGTGGAAAAAGTCCAACCTGGTAAACTCACCCAAGCTACAAATACAAGGATACTTAAGCAATATATTTGACAGTAGAAATGCTTCCAGAGCATTGCAAATAGGGCTAGTTTTGAATGTTAGACAAAAGATAGCTCTCCACCGCACCGACGCCGGTAAGTGTTGGAAAGCGTCTGTTGCCGAAAATCTGCTGTTGAATGGGCGGTGGGTACACTGTCGCGTCGGGTCACAGGTTGTAGGGAAGCGACATAGTAGCCGTCTGTTGGTGTCGGCTCTCAGGTAGCCTGGTAAACCCACCGGGAGGGTTTACCAGGCTAGCTCTAAGGTGCACTCAGCAACTTTTTTTTCACACCTTCCAACCAACTGATCTCCCAACTTCCTTCGACTGCCAGTCTGTAGTAATCTGTAGTAGTCTGTTTGGTGGAGAGCTACCTTTAGATATTTACAGTGTAGGTAGGCCATTATATCAAGTACAGTCAATACACCAAGTACAACTAGCAACTTCGTCCACTTGTGAAGTCATCTCTGCTACCGGAGTACCTGTACAGCTGCCTTTTGAACTTCTCATTTTAAATTATTTGCATATAATTATATATATAAAAAAGCAACAGATATTGTTGTCTAGAATAGATCATAGTATGTAAATATCTGAAGTTGTTTTATCGGTTTCCCTATCTTTCAATAAAACAGAACAGAAGCACTTCTCTTGCAGGATTTGTCAGAAAGTGGTGTGGCTCTTCAAGGCCAGTCATGCTAAACAACTCAGCAGTCGCTCTCTGGACCAACTCAGCCGGCCTCCTTCACCCATAAACAGTACAGTAACAGTATATCTGTTGAGCACTGTTGTGTTTATACTGCATATCGGTACTGAGAGGAGTTGCTGCATATTGCACTGGACGGCCACACAGTGATTATAATCACTGACATGGATTATACAGACTTACATGGATTTCTCAGAGCTCATAGACTAACTGAGCCTGTGTTTTGAAAATGCTTTCAAGTAATTTCAGGGTTAAAATTCAAATATATGATGGAATAAAAAGGTATGAATATTGAGTATAAAATGTACCTGTGAACTGGTGAATACAGGTTTTTTACCAAGTCTTCTGTCGTCTCCTTTATCAAGAGCAGCTTTCAGGGAAGAATAACATGAAAACAAACACATTCCAAGTTACAACCACAGACATTCCAGTGGCACTACAGCAAAATACGATGTTGTTCTCCTGAATCAATCATATAGAACAGAGACTTTCTGGACACGTGGATGAGTTCCCATTCAGAATTCAACCTGCAGCAGCAATCCTAGGTCAAAAGCTGTATATACAATACGAAGGCAAAACATAGCTACAGTATATTCAGTCAAGCTGAAGTAGCATATCAGTCAGCTGTGTCCACCATCTAGCACACTTTGTTTTCAACACACACACACGCCAATTTTTCTCAACAAACCTACATTTGCCTACAAAATGGTGGCTGTTCATGGTGAAAATAACCAGTGTTGCTTATTTAGTCAATATGCATGTGTATTGTTTTCATCTCAGACACAGCCTGTGTGATTCCATTGCCAAGAAATAGCAATAGCAAAGCATATAGAGCTGAAATCTAGCCAAATAAATTATTCATGCAGTGCATTTCAGCACACAACAAGCTAAAGAATGAGAGAACTGGATTTTCTTTTTTCATTTGTGGACCCGTTATTCCCCCACCCATTAAAACACAAGAGCATGCTAGAGTACGGCTGGTGCATTTACCACGATAGCCCACACTCATCTGTCTAGGACAGCTAAATGCCACCCCCACCCCACAGAAAAACAACAACAGGGTGAAAATGGTACACGAGCAAAATAATGAATGGAGCAGCAGTGGTGAAGCAGCTGTGCAAAAGGAACCATTGATGGTTCCATCAGCAGGCAGCATACGTGCACACCAATAGCTCTGGTCCATCTATCATGATGCAGAGACATTACTTCATCACTAAGCTTGGTAAGGCACAGAAAAATACCCCCCCCCCTCTCACACACACACACACACACCCACCCACACACACACACACACACGCAGCACACACCGCAGCATGAATATCCTGAGAGTGGAGACAGCCGTGCAGGTACAGAAAGCCCCACAGCTCAAAGCTCCCAAATTAAAGATGTCCTCCCCCTTTACCTGCCAGTATCTTCTCACTGTACATCAAGGGTAGCCTCTCCCATCCCTGCGTGTGGCGGATGGCATAAAAAGACTGGAGCAAGAAGGTCCACAGCCTCTCGCGTAGCGTACAAATCTCTTGGCTGAACGGCTGGCAGAGGGAGGGGGAGAGAGAGAGAGAAAGGGAGGGAGGAGGAGGGGGAGAGGAGGAGGAGGAGAATGGAAAAGGGTGCGCTTCGGCGCGAACGAATCAGCAGCTGCTTGAAGAGCCCTTCACCATAGCAACCAATACCCCTCCCTCCCTCCCTCCTTCCCTCCCCTTAGCTTCACTCTCTCTTTCAGAATCCACTTGAGCTAAATCACTGATGTCACAGGCTGTGGCTAACAACTGCCTGTTTCCTCACCTATATATATTACAAACAACAACAAAAAACAGCCAGGGCGGAGCTATCGTTCTGCTCTCCACCCAGTCACCTCCATTTTCCTCAGCGCTTTCCCACTCTGCCTCTCCCACCAGTGGATATAAGAGCCAGATTAGTGCAGGCCACTCCCATACCTCAGTGTCTCTTAGTTTAATCCATACTGCCGTGTGCTTTCACTCATGCAGCCAGGTCATTTCCCCTAGGAAATGGCGTACAAAATGCCTAAACCCGATTCTGTGTGTGTGTGTGTGTGTGTGTGGGTGAGTGGGTGTGAGAGTGGGTGGGTGGGTGTTTTGGGTGGGTGGGGGGGATTTACAATAAACAGCGGAAGATTTAATACTTGTAGAGTGATATCCTGTGGATTGTTTTACGGTTGACAGATTTGAATTAAATTAACCACTTATGTACCATTTCAAAATCTACAAGCTCACAACATGTCACAATGTGACACGTTGTGAACTTTTACACCTGCCATTTTCAAAACTATTTTTAGTTTTGGCCAGTAATGAACGCCCAAAATAGGGATGCCAGGTTGAAAGTGGTAAATGTTTTGCAAAGATATATATTAAATCATGAAGAAGATGCACACACATCCGTGGCCCAGGTGCAAGACAAGCAGCAATATCACAAAAAGAAGTACAGTCTGCACCCAGACTGCAGACTGTACTTATTTTTTTATCCTATAATATTAAATTTGTCTTACGGGAGGGACCGGCCGGAGGACGGACCTCTGACGTCACGCTCATGTCACCATGACTCAGCCATAACCATATAAGGAGTTCCCTTCCCAATGCAGCTACGCCCAAATATGGAATGTGTTGTCTAACCTCAATGTGTCGTCATGGCATCAGCAAACAAAAGTCAGTTCCATATATGGCTACAAAAGTAACAAGGACTGACAGATGCTGAGATCTCCATATATGGGCATATCAGTCAGATCAGTGGTGCGACGTAGTTGTGTGGCCCGAACTCTATGTAGTATTATGTATGTGTATGTGTAATTAAAATGTACAGATCCAAAATAAAACAAACCAACTTAATAATAAGTAATTTGGTGGTGAATCGTTTAAGATTCATGTATTGCTCACTTCTTGATGCACATATTGCTCCATTTCCTCCCTGTACAGAATTGCCACAGCCAAGAAGAGGTCACAGCAGTTGTCCACAGTCACACCTTCTCTGATGGCTAAGCACAGCTTCTTCAACAGGGCGGGCTCCCGGGTGATCTTTTCTCTCTGGAAAACACACAAACCCAACACTGAGAAAACCACTGGAGGGCAAATATTGAATCTGTTCTTTTGAGAGTATGCATGTAAAAAACCTATACCTTTGTCATATGACAGCGTTGTATTCTTTTTTCCCCTTTTTTTTACAGCGCGTCTCTGCAGGAAGCAAGCTGTCTGTAATCGATCCAAGTGTGTGCCTCTGTCTGACTGTGAGTCTGCAGCTAATCTTGCAAACCGTTGGGACCGTCCAAATTTCTTGTGCACACTGCCAGCAGGCCACAGAAGCACCTCTGCACATTTTTTTCCTAAATGACATCATTGCGGTCATAACTAACCCTATACGTACTTCTGTCAAGTTCTCCTCTAGACTGTGGAACCACTTGTCTGTATGTTCGAAACAGAACATGGTGAAGTCTTTTATTGTCTCCGCCAGGCCGAAAGGCATGGCCGAGACTACGGTATGTTTTGCACCCTGTCCGTCTGTCCGTTGTCCGTCCATCCTTCTGTCTGTGGACAGCTAATCATCGTTGGCTTGATGGCAGCAAAACTGTGCACACACTCCCTGGATGCTAGAGCAGAACCTCTGATACGCCCATATACAGTATAGGCATACAGATATATGGAGATATATGGCAATTAGAATTGTATTCTCATGTAACCAATTTCAGTCAGTGAAAACAAATTATAATAGGGGTCAACAGAGAATGTTTGCCATCACATTTTACCCAGACAGGATTTGGCTATTCAGTATATTTTCTTCAGATTCATATTGATTCATCAATATGAGATCAAATGTTTCCCTGATGTTCTCTACTGTCGCTCTGAATTGTGTGAGCCAATCCATGGTTCATTTTGCATCAGGCTGACATAAATTACAGAATGATCAGCCAGCACAGTGAGAACAGACTAATATTATTCAATAAGCCTAAATTAATTAGTCATAATGATTTCCCCTGGCAATTCAAATACCTCAAGTAACCTAGGCTTCAGACAGCCCATCAATACAACGTCCATTTATGTAGAAGGTTCAAAACAACTGTAGCCTACATTTAATAACTATACAAGTTAGCCACCTGTTACGGCCCGTAAAAATACAGCAAGGCAAGACTCAGCTGCATTGGGCCCATGCATTACAGAATGTGCAGTGTTGCTTGCCAAAAGGAACAGATGAGACAGATTGATATGCTAACATGCTATCATGGAAGGCGCTATATAAATTCAAGCTATAATTATTATTATTAAAAAACATTTTATTTTTTTATTTTTGAAAAAAAATGTTCAGAACCCAAGATATGATGATTTGAAGATTTGCTGCTCCATTCACTTCTTGTTTAACTTCTTACTGAAAAAGGCTGCATCTCGGCTCCTAAGCACTTTTTTTTTACAATGTATTTTTGGCCTTGGCACAGGGGTGATAAAGCCAGAAATAAGTTTGGCACTGAATGAGTTAACAACGCACCACAGATGTAGATCCGTTCTTTTTGGAAAGTGACACCGTCCCGCTGTGAATTATAAGCTTCATGTTGCTTGATATCCATTCGTCGTTCGATGGTGTAACGAAAATATCCGATCTACCAGCTCACATGCGTCGCGGATGAAAGGTGCTGTGGGCTTGTATCTGCTACTTTTGGTGGCAACCATGGCATTAATCTTACATTTCAACAACTGACGGTGAAAATCACACATTTCCCCGGTATAATCTGGTTACATTTATTTTGTTATTAATTTGAAGGTCCCCTTTACATTTGATATAGACTAATCTTAAAAGCAACACAGAATCAAGTTTTTACTGAGTGGTTGCGCGACGGTAAACAAACAGGTTGTGTTGCGCTATGAACTGGCATGCATTAGCCTACCTCCATCAACACAAAATAGGGATAATATGCATTACCTGTCCAGCAGTAGTTATCAATTTTCCATTTCTAACTTCAGGTTTCTTGCAGATTTGCCGCAAATTCATCTTTTGGACTATACTGTACAATACGAACACCTTTAGTAACTTCGTCAATGCGTGTTGCACATCTCTCTGCCCTTGGTCTCTCTACAGGTGAAACAAAACTTCCCATAAACTGCTGGGATGTTGCGACCGAGGGTTGTGTATTCTGTGTGTAAACAATACCCACTGCTGCTCGCTGCGGCCTCTAGCGAACGTAACATCACGTGACATAAAACTTCTATTAATAGCGCTCTCTCATTGTCTAATCTCAATACATCAAATAAGCGAATCAAATTAATACATACAGATGTTTATGGCTTTCATTTTCCCCATGAGCCTTAAAAACATTATCTTCAAATGTAATACCTACGGTCAAATTCAAGAAAAATTTAGACCTTAAATTCCTGAAAAAAAAAATACAATTTAAGACTTTTTAACACATTGGGTGCCAGAGGTTTATTAAAATATTATACTTTGAGTGCCAGGACTTTTTAAACATTTTGAACCTTTTTCAAGTAGTCACAAAATATTTTCAGTGATCACCGTCCTCACGGTGATCCCCTCATTACACACATACAGGTCTCGTACAATCGGGGGGAAAAAATTTAAAACATTCGGAAATCCATTCCATAGTTGCAGCCAGTTGAAAATAGTTAAATTAACATTGTAAAAAAAAAAAGTGCACAGGAGCCGAGATACAGGTTTTTGAAGTCATAAGTTAACCAGGAGGTGGATTGGAGTCTAAATCTTGTAGGAGTGATATTTCCTGTTGCTGTGAAGGAAAAAAAAAAAAAAAAAAAAGTAATTTTTTTTTTTTTTTTTTAAACCCGTATATATACGGTTTTGGCACTCAACGTTAGTATGCGCAAAACCGTATATATACGGTTTTGGCACCCAATGTGTTAAGGACCCGTAGGAACCCTGACCCTTTTAACATTGCCGTATTATAGCGCCACCAGGAGGCCGATTTTTGCAAAACATTCTTTTATATTACTCCCACAAATTTTGTCCAAACATCACGCAAATCGGTACATATTATCTCTATAGTCAAGTAATCAAGACGGATCCGTCCTGATCTTTTCATATTCCATCCTGATTGGCGAATTCCGAACATTGCTGGCCCACAATAACCTACCTGAACTGGTTTATCCCAATTTAGTCATTATGCCAATTCCCGTGTATTCTAGTCACTGACAACTCCTGCAGTAGGTCTTAGGTGAAAAGCGGCCTTGACGTCACATATCAGAGGAGACAAGTGGTTGTCTTGTGCTCTCCCTGACAGTAAGGAGTTTCACCAGGAGGACATTTTTCACCAAAAAAGTGGATGATGTTGGTGAGCGACGAAGCATACGGCCTCAAAGTTCCCTTACCCAGAGTAGGTTTTGGAAGGCGTCGGTGTAAATGACCGCGGGGAGCTGGCTGACGATCACACTTAGGCTGTAGTCCTGCAGCTCTGTGGCCAGAGTCATCACCTGCTTGGCCCACTTGACCTCTGGGAGACTGCCAATCAGCTGCTCGGTGCCACAGAGCACGCTCACAGCATCATTCGCCGTCTGTGGAAAAAACATCGATCAGCTAAAGTAGCTCTTGCAGCACAGCTAGAAGAACACAAACGTGCACACGAAAATAAACGTGCACGCACAACATAAAGCAAAGCGAAGCCACTCGCCAACTCTGGGAGACAACTTTGCTACAACGGCCAAGTGTTCGTGATAATTGGTGGGAAAGCCGAATTTAGAAGGCAATAAATCTTGACACACACATGCAGTACACTAAAATCCTCAAGTGTTAGTTGAACTCTGGAAGTGTACAAATGGAACCAAATGGACCCGTTAGGGTCCATTTGGTTCCATTTGTACACTATCAGAGTTACAGATCAGCAAGGGTCCATTTGGTTCCTTTCTGTACACTCAAGAGTTACAAATGGATAAATGAACACTGAGCATTTTACAGTGTACTGTGCTAATACAAAGCACATTATTGTGGTGATGAAAGGCAGAAGGGAAACAGGCTCCATTATCAATTTCAACCACTGATTACAACCCCATCTATCAACATTTGAATTACATTCGATAATTACTATCATCATCAGCAATTCATAATTTAATAAAGAAGTCCTTTTATTGGATCATGCACAAATTGCCTTCCTGTGGAAAAAAACTAAAACAAACTACATGTACATGGGAGAATGGAATGGGATGAAACGGTATGCTGAGTGGATAGAATGCATACTGTGAGGAATACG
Organism: Gymnoscopelus braueri; assembly: GCF_963280865.1. NCBI lineage: Eukaryota > Metazoa > Chordata > Actinopteri > Myctophiformes > Myctophidae > Gymnoscopelus > Gymnoscopelus braueri. The sequence continues at coordinate 31,703,333 of NC_137607.1, forward strand.
CACCATATTTTCAGTTATGGCTGTTAGAAACTCCCTCTGGAGCTCACACGGCAGAAGGGAGAAGTTTCTCTCTGACCAGCACTTCACATAATGTTCCACAACCCACCTGCAAAATACACATCACTTACAAGTAAGACGCGCGAACGCGGGAAGCGAACGCTTTCAACTTGCCATCCGGCCTGAAATATGCACAAATGACATGGAATTCTTAGAGATCCCAATAGCTGAACTCGTGTAGATGCTTTTAGATGTGTTATTTTTTACTGTAGCTGCTATATTTCTCTCAGAGGAGTGTAGTGTGTGTGTGTGTGTGTGTGTGTGTGTGTGTGTGTGTGTGTGTGTGTGTGTGTGTGTGTGTGTGTGTGTGTGTGTGTGTGTGTGTGTGTGTGTGTGTGTGTGTGTGTGTGTGGGGGATTTCAGCCACACTGTGGCTCGAGCACGGTTGCATAGTAAGCTCCACTTGCGCCTCCTTCCGCTGCGTTCGCAATAAAAGGGAAAAGAAAGGGAATATTTACTTGTCCCTGAGGTAAGGGGAACTACTTTTACTGATTCACCCAACAGATGGCTGCTCAAATGGCTCAGATTAAAGTCTTGCTCAGGGGCACTTCAGCACAGACTGGGCGAGCTGATGGTCGAACCGGCGACCTTCCTTCCGATTTTCAAACCGCCTCTCTACCCACCCAGCTACGGCCGCTACAACCATATAGGACAAGTTGACTTCTCAAAGCCTTTAAAAGTTTAAATCGTCAGTAAATCACTGGTTCTCTGTCATGCAGTACATTATCTTCAAACAATGTCTACTGTGTGTGAGGCCATCATCTGATATATCGCAGCTGTGGTGGTGACACAATGCTCACAGTGTGAGCAGTGGGCCATAAGGTTAGGAGGAGGAAGTGGCGTTTCATCTGAATTGAACATTCAGTGAGTTCTATCTGTAATTTAGGTCAGGTCTGTGATGGAACCGTTTCAGACAAGCCACTATGCTGCCAAATTCCAGGCCAGACAGATTCATTAACCTCGCTGGCTTGCAGCTTGGGGGTGACTTCAGCCAAAGAATCCTGAAACTCTGAAAGCATGGCACATTTCCAAAATAGTGCCCAGTTCTCTGTCCCTCGCTCTCAGATTTGATCATACGCTAACTACCTCAATCAATGAAATTCAGAACAATCTTAATGCACCCGTTGTCCCCGTTACAAAAGATGTAGGCATAGTTAGTTAGTTACAGTATACGAGGCTGTGGAATCAATGATGCAGTGCTGCACAGTGCGGCACAGCTCAACTTACTATCACACAAGGGTGACTCATCACATCAGAAGAGGAATCATGAACCAGCCTCACCCCCCCCCCCCCACACACACAAACACACGCAGACAGAGAACATCAAAGCCCACAGCTTCTAATATTCTGACCTACATTCACATACTTCTCTCTACACGTTCAACTGCAGTGGGAACTAAAATTACCAGAAGGCTAATCAGCAACAGTGGCTTAAGTGGCTTAAGTGGAACTTCAGGTTTGCTCAGGTGCACTTGTGCACTTGTGTGTATATTTATTTACAATTATCCCACGCCTGGACTAATTTCATTGATACTGAATATCGGTCAGAGACAGGAAACTTCCAAGAGACTTGTCACTATTCATCTGTTGGATCTGAATGCACAACAATGCCGCCATAGCCCACTGAGCTCAAACAACAACACCCTGAGTTCATGTGTGTTAATTAAAATGAGTTGATATTGGCATGGTGCCATACTGGCAACGTGACAGCATTGAAGAGAGTAGCTCAAGCTGGAGTGAGGAGTATGCGGAGAAAGGCAAATGATGAACATTGTGTAAATCCTCAAAATGAAAGGGCATCTCCTCAGCAGATAGGACAACTGCACATACAGCACATGGTTCACATTCTAGTGCGCTTTCAAGCTATTCCTGACCTTTGGTGTGTTTCGAATGCATTACCAGGTGCAATATTCCCATACAGTAATGATGGCTCTAAAAGGCCACGATTGAGTACGGCTTATTTTACAGACATTGCCATAACTTTTCATTAGTGCAATTAATTCAAAACTCTGGTGACCCTCAAACAATGACACAGCTATTACTTATCAGAATGAAGTCCATTTATCAAATTGTTTATTGCTACAGTAAAAAAGAAGCTTATTTATTTTCAGAAATAAATGCTAAAAGGTTTAAAACACATCTTGCAGAAAAATGTAGGTTGATACATACTACAAGCTGATAGATTACGCACATAACTTGCCGAGTTAAGATAGGATCATGAAAAATAATAGAATCCACACACTCACATGCTCAAATACATTTTAATGACAACGTTTCGAGCCCAGGCTCATAACGTTGTCATTAAAATTTATTGAAGCATGCGAGCGTGCAGATTTGGTTGATGAAAACTTCAAATCAAAAAGAGAACAAGGACAAGAGCTTTGCCAATTGGGCAAATATTGTAAAAGTGCATTGAAGATTCCTTCATGCGAACTGAAAGATTTCACAGGTTATTTTGGAACTGTAGAGATTCATCATGATTGCAATACAATGTAGTTTCGCAAAAACAACAAAAAATAAATCTGCTAAGACTGCATATTCCTGATCCTACATCAACTGCTAACAGCATTCCTTTGTGGTGACAGATTATTGTCTCCGCCAGGCCGAAAGGCATGGCGAGAGAGTATGTTTTGCCCCCTGTCCGTCCGTCCGTGTGTCCGTCCGTGTGTCCGTCCGTGTGTCCGTCATTCTGTCATTTTGTGTACAGCTAATCTCCGGCACCGTTGGCTTGATCACAGCGAAACTGTGCACACACACTCCCTGGATGCCAGAGCAGAACCTCTGCCCCAAATTTTTCAAATTAGCCTTTTATAGCGCCACCAGGAGGCCGCTTTTTGCAAAACACATTTCTTGACAGTACTCCTACAGATTTTATCCAAACATCACGCAAATCAGTACACAGTATCTCTATAGTCATGTGATCAACACGGATCTGTCCAATTTTCCATATTTCATCCTGATTGGCTAAGGTTGGCTTCCAAAGTTTGCAGGATTGCTCCGTTTTCAACAAAATGCCTCAAATCATGAACGCAGCTTGCGATTTCCGTGAGATTTCACACGCACATTCCCACTAGGCCGAGGAAGAAATGCCACTTGAAAATGTTCAAATCAGCCTCATGGTGGCGCTATAAATGGACGATTTGTGTTTTTAACTATAACTGCACCGATCTGCATGAAACTTTGCACGCACACTCCCTAGAGGCCAAGGAACAACAACTGACCTGCATTTTTCACATTTGCCTTTCATAGCGCCACCAGGAGGCCGACTTATGTAAAACACATTTTTTGATATTAACACATTGACCGCCGGGCCCGTAGTTCTACGGGCCGTTAAATCCAACGGTTAAGCGCCAATCCCGTAGCCTACGGGCTGTGGTGCTTTTTCCTTTTTTTCGATTTTTTTTTTTTTTCAATTTTCTAGGGGGACCATTTTCAGTGTAACACCACCCGATCTCGACCGGAAGTGCGATCACGTTTTTTGTTTCCCGTCTGTCTCCATTCTAAGTCGTACACATAAACCCCTGTAAAAGCCCCTGTAAACATGTAGTTTTTCATCCTCGCATTTCCCATGTTAACTTAAACGGTCAGAACTCAAACATGGCGGCTCCGTTTGACACGTGGTCTTCACTGGTAGAAGCAGTGAGATCTCCGCGATGTTTACAAACAGTGCACAGCTCAATCTTAAGGATTTTAACAAGATCTGTGGCGACGTGAAAAAAACAAAAAACAACAATAAAACGTTGGCACTGGTGAGTACGTATGAGATTAACCTCTGGCGGTCAATGTGTTAAGCCTTCAGAATTTATCCAAATTTCACGCACATCGGTACACTTGATCTCTATAGTCATGTGATCACGATCTTTTAAAATTTTCATATTCCATCCTGATTGGCTAACATTGACATCTAAAGTTTGCAGGAGTGGCCCGTTTTGAACAAAATGCCACAAATCATGAATGCAGCGTCCGATTGTGGTGACACTTTGCACGCACATTCGCACTACATTGAAGAACAAATGCCACCCTTTTAACATTGCCCTATTATAGCGCCACCAGGAGGCCAATTTTGCAACACTTTTCTTTTTTGGGCGGTGAAACCGCCCCGCCCCTATAAGTGAGGTTTGGATATTTGTACAACAAATCCTGCGCTGTGATTGGCCAAAAATGTATTGTACAACAAATGTATTGTACAACAAATGTATTGTACAACAAATGTATTTGTACAACAAATCCTGCACCGTGATTGGCCAATCACAGTCTGTTCAGGACTGTGATTGGCCAGTGTCACATGACACATGTGCATAGCCCTATATAAGAAACCATAACTTTAAAAAAATACATAAATTAGTTTTTTTAAGTTATGGTTTCTTCCATCATAAAGAGTGTTTCAATAAATGTATTTATTTTTTGTACATGATTGGTTGACTCCATTCAGTATTGTGATTAGCTAGCAAGACACCGCCCACTTCACACAGGGTGTGATTTTTATATTACTCCTACAAATTCAAACATCATGCAAATCGGTACACATATAGTCAAGTGATCAAGATGGTTCCGGCCAATTTTTCATATTCCATCCTGATTGGCTAATTCCGAACATTGCTGCCCCACAATAACCTACCTGACCTGGCGGAGACCTGTGCTCCGAGGAGCACTTTTTCTAGTTGTCAATACAACGGCACCTTTACGGACAACCTCTGCTATCATTCCTGACACTCTTTGAGTGGGATCCACTCCCTGGATGAATGCAGCAATCCACACTCACCTCTTACACAGCGTGTGGAGGCTTTGAAGGCCTAGGACTTGGCTGAGGGATAGGCACTCTAGAATTGTCTTTTGGACCCCATCAACAGCCATCTGAAAACAAAACAAAGAGGGTGTATCTTCATAAGAAAGCGTCTTGCAGTTTGTGTATCATTATTATTATTATTATTATTATTTTACATAAAATATTCAGATACAAATGGTATTAGCTGAAAAACTAAAGATGGTTAACAACCCATTGATACCTGGAACGCATCTGTGTCACTTTAGATGTCTTTGGCTATTCAAAAATAGCAGATATACAAGCTCATAGCGCGGCACCGAGTGCCGCACTATGAACTTGTATATCTGCTATTTTTGAAAAATCTTGAAAAATATTTTTTTTAGATTTTTTTCAAAAAACTGTTAGGATTTAGAAAACATTTTTAAGAATCGCCTCAGGTCTTAAAGGGTTAAGTGTGAAACAGGGGACGAGACCACCGTGCATGCTGTACAGCACTGGTTCTCAACGTGGGGTCTGGGGACCTACAGGGGACCTTGTTCCAGGTGGTCCCCAGTACACTCTCAGTTACATTTTACAGTGTAGATTCATATCAAATGGGGGGTCAGTGAAAGTATATATAAACCTGGGGGTCCTTAAAATTAAAAAGGCTGAGAATCACTGCTGTACAGGGACAAGTCGCCACAGGAGTCAAAACATGTCACGTTGTATCAGGGAACATGATGATGAGGGCGTTAAGAGAACTGAGACACAGCAGGACTTTGTTGGCTGGGAACATATCTGCAAGGTACAAGGACAAGTATAAAATAAAGAAAGAACAGAGGAGACGTCTTCTCCAAATATAGCTTCCATCATGTGCATTCAAGTTTTGATTGTAAGGCAACTATTAACCCATTAAGATCTGAAACACTTATGTTGCTAGTGTTGCTCTAACTTTTTCATGTCAAGGATCTCCAAAATTAGATGCATTTGGCCGCGGACCCCCATCTCAAAATATGTTGTTCCAGGGACCCCCAGAAGCAAAGATTTGAGTTAAAAATGTTCGCTTTAAAAAAAAAAAAATATATATATATATATATATATATATATATATATATATATTTTTTTTTTTTTTTTTCAAATATTTGCCCACATTAACGTTTTTTTCACGATTCTTCAAAAATAGCAGATCTACAAGCTCGAGCTTGTATATCTGCTATTTTTGAAGAGCCAAAGTATAAAATAATGGAAAGTGGTTACACAGATGCAGATCTGAAATGTTGAAAAGCACAATGTACAGTATGTCACTTCTAAGCATCGAATCAGTCTTTGCAGGCATTTCAAATACATGCGACACTGACCTTGGGGAAAAAGCGGCAATAGTCTCGGGTCAGAAGCATCTCCACCACATGATTTAACCCCTCCAGACCCAACATGTCTGCAGCCAACACCACCTGACTGGGGAGAGGATGACACCAGCCGTAGGTTAGGTTGTTTCATGGGCCTGTGTCCTGGGCTGAGAGTCCATGTGAATATGGTCAGTGTGTTGACATGTCATACCTAATGTTGGCTCTGGGAGGCAGGTCCACTATGGCCCCATACATAAACAGGAGCAGGATTTCCATCTCCTCTGGCCCCAAGCTGAAAATGACAGCTTAGCATGAGTTCACAAGCAGTATCAGAATCATTTTTATTGCCTGGTATGTTTGCACGTGTGATGAAGTTGTTCTTTCAGTTTAGGCTGTAGATGAATCTGTAAACAAGTAGGATTGTCCTCTTAAAATACCCGTTTAGACTGGGACTTCATATACCATGGGCTAAAACTGCATTCCGTACGTTTTGTGTCCTCACTGGGATTGAAACCCGGGTCTCCCGCATGGGAGGAAAAACTATGACCGCTGATCCAAGATGGAATACCCTCTTGGCCATAGGGGATATTGGGCTTATGGGCTTCTGGCAGAACTACTTGTCAACAGTAGGTGTCCCACCTGACACCAGCATCTAACTTCTCAAGTGTAGGCAGACCACCTCTAACCACTGCTAGTTATATTGTATTAACATACTCCACAATACAGATTGGTTAAAATTAAATTTTATTCATAAAAATAAGTTCTGGATTTTATGCATAGAACTCGAGTCATAGCATTTTGCAGGAAAACTGGACCCGTTTATAGTCTTTATCACGACACGAGTCAATGTTTCCCGTGTCACGAGTTCCCAACTGCACGAGCAGCACCAGTCCATGTGACTACAGCCAGAGGGTTAGTTCAGGGTCATTGTGCATCGCCCCTCCACCCCCAATCATCGCAGTCGTCCTTTGCAGTGACAGAGGCGTCTCCCCCCCGCCACCCTCAAATCAGCTGCGCTTGGGTGAGTGACGCATTTTCCGCCAGGAGACAGTAGGCCTCATTTGCCTCAGTCATTCTTCAACAAGATTGCACTGGGGTATAGGCAGTGGATCAGAAGACATTCAGTATATACTATGTGCTTCCAGGAGGGGGACAATGCAACCCACGGCGGGTGGAAATCTGAGCAATTCATTTGAGATTCCATGGCCTGTGGGTCGGGCAGTGTGGGTCTGTGTGTGTTTGCATATTATGCCACGTTGGGGGAGAGACACATTGTGTTGTTGAGTGAAACCCCGGTACAGAGACACCTCTGTGTCAAAGCATGAATAATTAATGTGCCACACATTGTTCCGACAATGAAACGTTTCACTGTAAGGCGAAGGCGGAGGTGCATTATGGATCTTATAATGGTTACACTGTGCCGGGGAGCCATACCCTTGTAGAGTGATGCAATGTCTGGAGCTCTCCATCCAGCTCCCACTCAGCATGGCTCGGAAGTACTGAGATCGTGCGCACAGGATCGCCCTACAAATTCACACAAACAAGCAGGCATCAACGGGTCAGTTTCACTCACCACTGTAATATATCACAGTGGAGGGGCGGTGTTTGACAACAGTTTTTTTCTTTTTTTGATCTCTGAAGTTGCCTAGAATCCCATTAACTGTATGGAATACAGGCACTACTCCAAATGAACATATGTGGATTGACCAAATCATGTCTTTGTTACCCCTGGAGAGGTTCAAATATGAATTGCAGGATATGTCAGATTTATTTTTGGAAGTGTGGTCCTCCTTTCTGGCCTTTATGGAAGAGATTAATTGATTCAGACTGTTCATGACCTTTACCCAGGCATCATTACCCTTTCCGCTTTAAGGTGATGCCAGTAACATCTCACACTCTCTCACACACACTCACAGTGACTCCTCTGATTTCTGGCCCGGCTCACACCATTGGGCATACGTTATGTGCCTGGTGGTGTGGGCCGTGGCTTTTGACGTCAATGTTTTGTGTGTGTGTGTGTGTGTGTGTTGGGGGGGGGGGGGGGGGGGGAGGGGCAGGGGCGCCTCGCTGCAGTGTTGTCCTCCTTTTGATGTTTTTACCACTTCATTTATTTATTTATTTTTATTATGAATGTGTCTATCGATATTTAGCTTTTTATGATTATGTTATCACAATTATGTATTTGTCTGAGTCTTTATCTAAAATAAATTATTTGAAAAATCTCAAAATAAATGATTAAAAATCTAAACAAAAATGTTCACAACAACACTGGTGAACTAAGACATACATCTCCTGATTGTTGAGGTGCATATACATTGGGGCATGAAACATCTGTTAAGTCAGAAGTCCAATCTGCTCCAATTCGCCCGTTTGCCAGAGAAGCGTGCAGCTTACAATCGCAAAGGGAAAGTACCCAGCCAAGACATCCTCGCACATTTTAACCACATTGAATGGTCTAGAGGAGTAATATCAAGTCTCTGACCAGGGGTTCCCAATTTTTTTCAGCTTTAGACTAGAGTTGTTCCAATATCGATACCAGTATCAGAAAAGCTAACGTAATACATCACATGATATTTCATTTACTGAAAACAATTATTTTGTATTTTGAATCTTTCAGTTCATGTTGCGCTACCGTTTTATACTCTTTTCATCATTATTTTACTAAGTTGTAATTGCACTTTCACAATAATTAACTCTTATTTATTCCTAGATTTGTTTGTTAACCATTGGTATCGGATAGGTACTCGGTATCGACCGATACGCAAGTTGTGGGTTTCGGATCGAGATGAATGAAATGGAATATCTCTACTCGAGACCCAAAAGACAAATGTGCTGTCTATCTGGGACCCAAACTTACAAAAATAGATTATGAATTAGCCACATAAAATAGGGCTTATGCAACCCACAGTGAGTGGAAATCTAATCTAACACGAACTTATAGATCTGATATTTTCACTATATATATATTTTTTTTTCAAATGTATTTGGAAAAACAAAGACAAGCTATTTAAAAAAATATATAACAAAAACAGGATATTTACTCACAACCCATAAAATGGGTCTGTGACCTATAATGGATTGCAACCCTGTTTGAGAAACAGAAAAAGTAACAAAATCAGGCACTGCATTTTCAAACTCTGATTCTGAGTTCTATGGCCTTTAAAGACAATGGTATGCCGGCAAAGAGAAGCCAACCGTATAAGATTGGAGAAGTGAGAGACTAAATGCTTGTCACTTAAATGACTATGATGGATGATGGAGTGTCTTAGTCACTAACCCTGTGGTTTCATTCCTGTGTAATAAAGTATGACTTAGATAAATGTCACTGAATGAACTGAATGAACAGTAGCTTAGCTAGGGACATGGAATGGCTCGCTGAATATATCGCTTCTCCTATGTGTGGTCAGGTAAGGGTAGTTGACGACTGTGGTGGGCAGAGCCACTGCAAGCTGTGGCAACAACACTGAGCCACCACACGTGTCAGTGTTGCAGCGGAGAGCGCTCTCGTTCTGTCATTAAAAAAAAAAGGTCTGGCAGGCTGCTCTGCTCAGATCCAAGAGGAGCTGCTTTTCTTTAGCTGCCTGACTCCCTGTGCACTAGCAGGGAAAGACCAGTCTCCATGGTTACCGGCCACCACCATCACCACCACCTCTGCATCGCTGAATGAGCACTCACTGTTAACGCCCTATGATGCACGCCTGTGGCTAGAAGATGAGGAATCTCTGTCTACACATACTCACAGAAGACACAGAGCACATCCGCCATCCTGATCCTCCCACACCAGAACAGCGAGACCCTGGCCAAAAATCTGAGGAGCCACCCGTGTGTGTGTGTGTGTGTGTGTGTGTGTGTGTGTGTGTGTGTGTGTGTGTGTGTGTGTGTGTGTGTGTGTGTGTGTGTGTGTGTGTGTGTGTGTGTGTGTGTGTGTGTGTGTGTGTGTAAATGAGGGTGGGATGTCATTGGCATCACCATAAAGAGGAACACATGATGATGGTTAAAAATAAACCCATATAGATTGTGGTTCTTGGTCGAGTGTGCCTACAGAGCCCTGACAACACATCTTCTATACCTGTGGCAGGGGAAGACCTGATCCCCCACTTGGATAGTGATGTCACATTGCTCGCCCCTCTGGTAGAGGTCCAACAGGTCTGCTCCGAGCCCCGAGGCCGGTTCCAGAACACCACCGTCTAGTAAGATGTTAGGACGAGGAAGGACAGGAGAGGCACAGAGAGAGAGATTTAAGAGGCTGTGAGTGTGCATGTTATGAGTATCCGTACATCTGTTAAAAAAAAAAGGACAGCGGTATTGTATGGGGATGATGCGACTAACTACTTCTCCAAAGTGAGTCACACCCACAGCCACAACACTAGAGGGAGCGACCACAATCTGGTACTACCCAAATTTTGAAAGAAATCTCTCATTCTACTACTCTGCCACCACAATCTGGAATGCCCTGACATCATCCATTAAAAGATGTGAATCAGGTTTCTTTCTAAATTGGCCTGAAAAAACATCTTTCAGGACACCACAAGGGGAGGTAAATGCAAATTCCCAAAGAAGGTGTCATTCACTGCCACCATTTTTCCTTTTTCTCCTTTGTACTGTACATATAGTGTTTTGTATTTGTTGATGACATGTGTAATCTTTTTATGCTATATTGATTAATAGACTTTTTTGTTATCCTTTTTGCCTTAATGTCTGACTGTACTTCGTGCTGTTTTACATTTCTGACTAATAAAGTATTAGATATACTGGCATTCCTGAGGAGCAGCGATTGTGTGTTCTTTGTGACCTGGGAGTTGTGGAGGATGAGGTTCATTTTGTTTTTCACTGTCCACTGTACAATGATGTACGAAACTCTTTATTTGAAAAAATGCAGGATAAGAATCCAGATTTGTTTTGGATGTCTGAATGTTATATAGTTGGCTATTCAATAAGGAAGTTTTTGTTTTAGGAAAATTCATAGAGAAAGCATGGCAGTTGAGGTGGAGGACGATGTACCCGTAACCCACAGCTTGGACAATCAAAATGTTTATGTATTCTGTTTGTGGTGTATCTTGGTGTATGTACATTGTGTGAGTGTCTTATAAGCCTGTGCGGGCTGGGCATCATGTGGTGCAGGACACTATAATAAAAATCTATCTATCTATCTATCATTAGAGATCAGATATCAAATATACATAATAAAGTGTGTGACTGTGTTCCACGGTGCGGTCCCTTGTGCAGGTCAATGACCTGACGAAGATGTAATAAGACATGAAAACGTTGTGGTTCTTGCCAGTGCCTTCATTATTCAGCTATATGTGTCTACTTCTGAGATGCACCGGACCAGCCTGATTTAGGCTCGAGGCGTGGTAGAACCTCCCTTCATCAAATAACATCATTTTCATTACCAACGAGAGGCTAAATACGATTAGGTCTTAAGTGGCTTATAAATGGAGATGGCTTGAACTGAGGCAGGGAGGAAAGAAAGAGAGAGAGAGAGTTTAAGCAGACCTAAAACCTAAAACCTCTCAATGAAAACGGCTTTGATTTGTTCTTACCCGAGTCATCAGGACTGAAGGGGTTTGTCGGGTCGGGAACAATTACTGAATCAAATTCCTCAGCCTCTGGGATTGAACCAGATGAGTACATCATGCGCCGCTCTGCTGTGTACACTCGCCTGCAGGGAGAGAGTGGTGTGTTTATGACCAAATCTTATCTCATGATGCACCTATGACCACTTCGGGTAAACACAGTGTGACTATGAGGACAGAGGTCCCAGCTATGAGGGATGTTCCGACCTTCATTCATTTTTATTGCAAAACATTATTTAGGAACAACAAACCAGTTGCCATGCATACCGTCGCTGAAGAACTATATCAATCCCCATACACATCTATAGTACCTGATAGAGCCCAGTCTACCCTGTTTCCCCTCACACTATGGCATTGTCAATAAAGACCTTGCATAGGCTACCTGACACCATAGTAATGCTGTCACACCAGGACAGCTCTTTTAACAAGTCCTGATTTAAATAGCTAACTAACATGCATGGACAGTATCAATTGGCCGTTACTGCCTTAACAGTAACTAGTTGATTATCTATCTATATTAAATTATTAATGCAATATTATCATTACTATTATCATTATTGCTGCGATTATATCATAAACAAAAAGAATGACAGTGCTATTTGAAACCTACATAAAAGAACAAATACCACACCAACCCATCTAACAGATTAAATGCAGAGGACTTAGCGCCCTCTGTAAGAAAAGCCTGGGAACTGCAACACCACCAACACAAAGCTAAAGGGTGCCTTAAAAGTGAAATCAACTGTTGTCTAAGTGGTGATAACATTTAGAGATAACATTAGAGCCAAAATGCTATTCAATAGAGAAAAGACACACAACTCCACTCCATGAGTGTCAGTTTGAACCAGACCCATTTCATTTGGAATCCCATTTCATTTAGAACTGGATGACATGGCTCAGTCATTACGTGAGCCCATGCTACTTGCACCTACCTGAGGAAGTCCTTGAGATCCGTGCTGACAATGTTAGGAAGGTGGACTTCATTGGTGTCCTTGTGAGCCCCTCTGAGGATGTGCGGAGCTCTGGCCAAAAGCAACACTCTGTGGGCCTGTAGTGAAGTGGTCCCAGCACACACTCGAACATCAGCTTCCAGCTCCTCGTGCAACAACCTGGGGATATATCACAACTAGGGATTTAACGATCATGACATTTTATTTGACGATTAATTGTCATACAAATAAATGCGATTGACGATTTGTGTTTTTATCATTGAACATTGGAACATATAAATAAAGATTTCTGTTTGGCTTTTAGGCTTCGAAAACCAAAGTTTCACAGGGCAGATATGACAAATAACTTCAATATACTAAAGAAATGAAACCGACATATTTAATAATTTTATACTTTCAAAATATGTAAAAGGTAGCTATCTACAAAATCACAACATGTTGTAGCTTAGCGTGATGCGTTGAGATTGTAGAGCTACTTATTCACGCTATATTTTGAAAATGTATGAACATTCTTCTACGCGAAAATAATTATGTAATACTTGTGACAGGCCTACAACACAATTCGAGGGTGGTTTTTCGGGCGATATCATTTGCTTTAAATGTGAATTTTAGGGAAAGATCAGAGGGCAAAACATCAAATTCTCAGCACAGCATCAACCTTGTCAATTTAAAATAAACTGCACATTTCATATGAGGGAACATTCCATCACTTCCACACACTGATCACAATCCAAAACAAACGAATGAGTGAAAGGAGGTAAAGCTACAGTGAGTAAAGTATGTAAACAAACTTATCGTGCACACATGATGTTTATTGCAATAAGGTATTAAGACCGTTTGTTGCGAGATCTGAGGTGTTAACGTACCGTCATCTTAAGGCCACTTACAACTTTGGTGAAATTGAAAGATTAATCTAATGGCCTGATTTCCTATTTCAGAGGGACTCTGAGTCTGAGAAGTGAGCACAGTCCTCGGGGCCTTTCTTCACCACCCATCATTAAATCCCATTTAGATGACTGAACTGGGTGACCCAGAAAGTGGTCGGCCTCAAGCCAACTGGACTATAAGAGTTCCAACTGCTGGTGCAGCGGCCATTTCCCTCTGTAGCCCTCAGGCAGGGAATGAGAATGGGGTCACCACCACCAGCAAGAAAATGTTCCAATCCAGTACGCCCAGGTCCTCAACCCAAGTCTCTCGGAAATACATAGAGGGAGGGGAAGACAGGTCTGTTTGATTGCAATTGAACATCCTTGTAAGATGGATGTTTCTTCAATTCTTTATAAGGTTGTTGGGTCAATCAAATCGCATGGGAACGTTGTGGACAGTTAAGGCCCCTGCAGTGTACAGTTGAGCTCACTGGCCCTCGGCGTGGGGTCCGAGGAGCCCCATGGGTCTTTCAGGGGGTTCTAAATAGTTAATAGAGTATACATTTGTACACTCTCAGAGTGAATACTGAGGACTTTACAGTATAAATTAAGATACCAGAGAAATCGTATGCATATCAAACTGAAGGGTCCTTAAAAAAAGTTGAGAATCATTGGTGTTCCCTTGGCCCTCGGAGGGTAGCTCTTGGACATTTCAGTTATAGGCTCAAGTTATTATTAATAAGAATTATTAATCATGAAACGGCACTTAAGTGACGTACGTGCAACTTCCGGTTTTAAAAAGGGATTCCCAGAGGTGATGACAAATTTATAGTGGATTGGAACGCAGGGTAGGAAAGTATCCTCCACTCCCTCCCTCCTCCGCACCCTTGTAACAACCCCATAACTGCATGGGTGAGGCGTGGGCGGCATGAGTTACACTGTCGCTGACCCACCAACAGATGGCACTGATGAATTACACCAACATTTTCCAGCATGCTGCAGCTGACAACTTATGTGTCAAGCAAGATGCTTCATAGAAGGGATATCCCATGATCCTAGTGTAAAGCAACAGATAGCACATTATTCTCACAGATTTATGAGTGGACAGACAGACAAGAAGCTAAGAGAATGTATGTACACACACACACACACACACACATGTACACACACACACACACACACACCAAAAAAAAAACCTGCATTAAATCAATATTTGATGTGATGACCCTTTGCCGTTATAACAACAATTCTCCTAGGTACACTTGAGCAAAGATTGTTTTTAAATGTACTCTGTAGGCAGGTTGCTCCAAACTCGATTGTGTTGTGCGGACCAAATCTTTTTCAGGACTCCTTGTTCTTCTTTTCACTAAGATGTTTTTTCATGACTTTGGCTGTGTTTGTGCTCATTGTCATGCTGCAGAATGAATTTGAGTCGGATGTTGATTAATTGAATACATAGGACCACAATGGAAACAAGTCTCCAGGACTTTTTTGTGTTATCATTTTAGCCTCAATGTTGGACTGTACCACGTGATGTTTACATTTATGAATTTGGACTAATAAAGTATTCAATCAATCAATCAATCAATCAATCAGATGCCTCCCTGTCCCTGATGGTGTTGCATGATGTAGAATAATCTGCCTGTACTTCTCAGCATTGAGGAGACCATTAATTCTGACCAAACCGCCAACTCAATTTACTGAAATATGGCCACACACCTGTAAGGAACCTACACCATGGTTCACTCACTGTTAATAATAATAATAATAATAACAACATCAATAATAATCTGGACACACCGGTCTGCCTCAAAATGTCTGCCTGTGACCTTGCTGATGCAGGATTATCCACCTTTTGTCTTGCAATGCTCTCTCTTGCCATGGTGTAAGATTTTTTTCTTAAGCAACCTCACCGTTTAAACTTCAGCAACCTCAGCTTTTTAGTATGGCTTATTCCTCCTACACAGCTGTTTCTGTTTCAGTAAATCCTTCTGGCTCAACCTACATATAACAACACGTACACCAAATATATGATCTACCACACACAATATATATATATATATATATATATATATATATATATATATATATATATATACACACACACACACACACACACACACATACACACTTTATATATACACAGTACTGTATAAGCACACACAGATTGGTGCTTTCTGACATGCAAGGCAGCTTTCATGCACTATGCAACTATGATGGTGTTTACAAATGAGAAGCTTCCATAGGTGCCATTGCATTCAAATGAATGCCGACTCGACTAAATATGCAATGTAATTGCGTGGTAATAATTACATCAGCAAATGACAGCCCTGTTTTCCTGTAACTCACGAAGGCAAACTATAGGGACTTGGTCAGGTGATAATGGGATGCATGTGTGACCTGTGTTTATCACTCAGTGTAAATGATTGACACAGACATGACTAAGGCCTGTATACCACATGATAAACCAATCATTGAGCTCTGTACAATAGTGTTACCTGTTCAAGTCCTCAGACAAGGCTGATGACAAAGATCTCTTGAGCTGCGCTTTGTGTCTCCGCTCCTTGGCCTGGAACGAAGCCTTGCGTTGCTCCTCTACACCGCTCATGGTTTATTTGGCCGTCTACCACTGCAGGAAGGCACAAATCTCAGTTTAACTACTATCTCAATTTAGCTTATCTTAGTTTTATTGGACTGTAAAGCAGGCCGACTGAGAGCTGAACTGCGGGTCAAAGGGAAGGATGGACAAGATAGCATTCATCACAAAAGATATTACAACACAAGCTAATTTTAGATTGAATATGGATTAATACTATATTAACAGTTTGCCAAAAAAAGCACAGAAAGTACAATTCTATACAAGGTCTACTGAGATGATTAAAACCCAAGAAAGCACCATGGCATGTTTCCATTGGGGTCCATGCAGTGTATTCAATTCATTCATTCATTCATTCATTCATTCATTCATAGGCTACATATATAGCATATAGCATATATATAATACTGATTCAAAATCAGCAGGAATTCACCTTCAAAAACCTATTTAACACACTCATGCCCCCCCCCCCATCATTCTTCTCACACACCCAAACACACTCCATCTCTCTCTCACACACACACACACACACACACACACACACACACACACACACACACACACACACACACACACACACACACACACACACACACACACACACACACACACACACACACACACCTCTTGATCGGCACAAAACTACATATTATGCAGCTAATAACTACTGTTCCATTTAGGTCAGATCACATTAATGCAGCCACTCACTCTCATGTTCCTCCTCTATGCGGCCAGTTAGCAGCAGGCTAGCGATGGGCTAGCTAGTCATCTCTCCAGCCCAGTCCGTGGACGGGATCTCCTTCACTCAACAACACCTACTACTAGTGAAAATAAAAACTGAATGCAAGCAATAAGTTGGTTGTTTACAGCAAACAGTGACTAGTAACTCGCCGGTGCAGCAGTAACGATAACCAATTAGCAGTTATGACTAATTAACTGACCCATATCAATGGGCGTAGGAGAGCAGAGCTGCGTCTGTGTTGACATCATTGCACGCTGTTCACCAGCCGCCCGTCTGGAAGGCAGTGTTGCCAGGTCCTACGAGAGAAACAAGCAACCAAGTCTATGAAAACAAGCTCAGAAGAAGCGAAAATAGCCTATCTACAAGCTCACAAGAGCTTGTATATCTGCTATTTGCTAAAAAACAAAAATTAGATTTTGGAATATTTTTCATAATATTTTCAAGCAACTTTACGGGAAAACAAGCCCAACGTGGCTTATAATAAGCGGACATGGCAACCCTGGTGTCTTACGTTTAGCAGGAAGATACCAGAAGATGCAGGAGACGACGCTTTCATCATCACGACGTGTGAACACTGCACATGCGCAGTACGCCATACAAACGCACACACACAAATCATTATTTCATCATGATTTGTGTGCATGGGGTTCTCATCTTAAACAAGCGTAATGCTTAATGAGGGTTTCCAGTTTAGTAGACCTTGTATTGTGAATTTGTACTTCCATGTACTGTTATGTACTGTCATGTACTATTCTCATGTCTTTCTAAATAAACTACATCAATCAATCAATCAAACGCTCAAGCGCTTGGGTTGTTGTCATCCCATAGCCCGGAGGAATAGGGCCGCTCTAATTGGCTACCTAGTTGTTAGGGCAGGTAACTGTCTGCGGACTTAATATTTTCCCAATGAAAGTAATTTTCAGTGGTGTAAAGCAGAGGTCTTGCAGGGGGAGGTACTGCAGGGGGTCCGCGAAATTGTTGTTTGATTAAACAATATTTTTGTTTGAAAAAAAAAAAAATGTCAAATTGTCTTTAAACATAACATGAATGCATAGCAAACAGATAAATGGAGGCACAATGCACAATAACATGGTATGTTTATACATATTTTGTAGAGAATTTTTATTTTGCACACCTACTGGGGCAGGTGCGTATAGGAGCAGGCAATATAAAACACAATTGTATACATAAATATACAATATATGTGGTAGCCCCCCCTACCCTACGAGGTAGGGGGTCCCTGCTCCATCTCCCCATCAGTTTGGGGGTCCCTGGCCTGAAAAGGTTGAAGACCCCTGGTGTAAAGTAACTAAGTACATTTACTCAAGTACTGTACTTAAGAACAGTTTTGAGGTATTTTTTACTTAACTGGAGTATTTCCAAATTTCTGTACTTTTACTTCTACTCCACTACACTACATCTCAGAGGCAAATATTGTACTTTTACTCCACTACAATTACTTGAAAATAGCCGATCTACAAGCTCATAATGCGTCACGATGCAACCCATTGTGAGCTTGTAGATCTGCTATTTTCAAAAGATTTTTATACATTTGAAAATTTGTGAAATGGGACTTTCTGCATAATGAGTACTTACTTTTTACTTTTGGTACTTTCAGTATATTTTGATACCAATACTTTTGTACTTTTACTCAAGTAAATTTTGGATTCTGGACTTTTACTTGTAACAGAGTATTTCTACATTGCAGTATTGATACTTTTACAACTGTAAAGACCTTTTGAAAGAGCGAATAAGAATCATGGGTCAGAATTTGCCTGACAACCAAATAGCCAATCAGCGTGACTGTCCTTTCTGACTATGGGTACAAGCACTACCAGGGAGTCAAGGCTGCCTCCTGCCGGCCTGCCTGTGACGAGTTTTAACCATAGACTGTATAAATGAGAGGGTTTAACTTGTACGTCTACCACCCCACCCACCCCACTGTAGCCTGGTAAACACCCCCTCCCTCCGGAAATCTCATGCATTGCATTGCATTTGGTTTCAGGAAGGAGGGTCTGGGATTGCTCACAGAGTAAAGCTGCCCGAACCGCTGCGCATACGAACCAATCAGCGGCTGCTAGGGGCGGGATCATCCAATCACCTGCCTAGTATCTTGAAAAAATGAAACTCCGTCTGTCATCGATTCTGCGCCCGAAGTCTCAGATGCAAGTACGCTGTGAAACAAAATGTGTGTCGCAAGCTTCTTCCATTTGACGGAGTGAGGTTAACCCCACTGACCCCAATGGAAAAAAAAAACATCTGCCCCAGCAGCCAGTGGTGTGTAACTCAACAATTATTTTTATTTTGAAAGAATTTAGTGAATCTGAGATTTTATTGAGAAATTATTTGCCACAAGGAGTGAATTAAGCATCCACTAGAGGCAGGTGAGAGTCAACTCAGTACTGCTTCACATTTGCAAATGCTTACAGCAGTGGTTCTCAAAGTGGGGTCCGAGGACCCTCAAGAGTCCTTGAGGGGGTTCCAGGGGGTCACCCGGCTAAATGAGTTAATATAGCATCAAAATCAGTTCGACCACTTCAACCCTATATATATCTACTATTATACTGTATAGCTTACAACGCGTTGCATCGATATTTTCAAACAATCTTGAATACATTTGAACAATTTGGAATATTTTTGAAACATTTTACCAACCCATGGGGGTATGTGGGTCCCTGACACTAAATATTTTCAGTTTGGGGTCTGCGGCCAAATACATATTAATCTGGGGATCCTTAACATGAAAAGGTTTGAGAACCACTGGCTTACAGTATGAATGCCAAATGAGGTCCAGAACAGAACCATTTGGGAGAAACGCTCCAGAAGGTCCTAGACGTCCGGCAAGTATTACATCTGGAACATTTTGTCAAAATGCCGTCTAAAAACAACAAATGATATGAAATGATTATCAGTACAACGCTCTTGGTAAGACTGCTTGTTCCGAAGCAGTGTACAACACACCTCATGGGGGCATTGCCCATGCAGTTTGAATCACTGGCATCCATAAATGACTTTTGTGACAAAGTGGGTAGCTTACCACTTGTCACACCTGTTTGAAAAATACACAGTAAGATCCTCAGGGTTATTGTAACTCCAAAAGTCTACAAATGGATACATTAAAATAACAAGAACAAGGTACTACCAAAGATTCACACCGATTACTTTATTTATAAAATCGCATGTTGTAGACCTGGCTCAGTGAATTTCAAAATGCAGTGTATTAGGAAGAGATACAAAAAAGTACAATATTCAACAATCACCTTTTTTTGTCTATACAGGAAGATCAAGATAACATTCTCTATCTGAGCAAATATAATTGAGATAAAATACAAAAGAAAATAAATAAACATTTTAGACAACACTACCTGATAGAGGGAGAAGGGCAATGGGCTGTGCCCAAAGTACAGTAGAGTGGGGTGATCCAGTGACACAACTATAGCAGACAGAACCACAGCCTAAAGCCTAATTCGTACTTGCGTCGCTCGCTGAGAAAGAACACATTTTCCACACACAAAAACGAAAAGAAAAAGCAAGCAAGCGACGCAGCCATACGACAATGAAGTGTAAATTAGGCATCTCTCAGGATGTGGCATCATGTCTTTACATCGCTAAAACATTAACTCGAAAGTTAAAAGGCACCACACACAATACAACTCACGAGGAGACTTCGCCACACACTTGTAACGTTGTAACCAATAGACTTTAAGGCGGATGTCATGTGCAAAAAAATCATCTTGAATATGTGTCAGATGTACTACTCGCGTGTCCTCTCCGATGAAGTGTGCTTTTGTTCTTTTACTCGCCGCTGACATCTTTTAAAAAAATATTTGAAATGTGTAAGGTTTTAAAGAATGATTGCGGTATCGTTTATGTTGGTTTGTTTTCACAGGCATATTCCAGGCTTCCAGGACAGGTATGGCAACATGGGGGGAGCGCTGGGCGGCCGGGGGCAGAGCTGCTGGTGGAGGCCTTGGCACTGATTCAGTTCCTGTAGCTTTTGCGTCCCTCTCCTTCCTTGAGGAAAGTCCATATGAGGGTGTTGACGATGTCAGGCTGGTCCTGCTGCAGCCAGTGACTTGCCCCGGAGATGATGTTGAGACGGAAGTGGTTCCTGATGTACAGGCGACACGCCTCTGCCATTTCCTGCTCCAGGAAAGCATCCCTCTCGCTCCACAGCAGCAGAACCGGAGACCTGATGAAGTTTTGACTAAGGGGGAGGGAGCTGTGGAAACAAGTAAAAAAAAAAAGAAGCAATAGACACAGGTCAGATGTACAGTACATCACTTTGCACAGGAGAATCCCACAAATGAGTCCAAAACACAGCTGTAGTAGTTTTAAAGCTGCAGTCCACATGAACCCTATAGCGTCCCTATCGGTTCTATGTTCCCCGCTTACAACCCTAACTCTAAGCCTAACCCTATCCCCTTTGGTAAGCGGGGAACATAGAAACCGGGGAACATAGAACCAGGGGAACATAGAATCCGGGGAACACAGGCCCTAAGCTCACAACAAGTCAGCTTGTAGATCAGCCATTTTCGGCGAAGAGATTTGATGTAGAGTGAGGAAAAAAAGGAGCTAACCAAGAGCACTGGGTATCTTATGGGTTGCAGCTTTAATGTGTGTTTATCATTGCGCTTTTGTTGTTGCCTTCCTATAGACACATACAGAAAATGCTTATGGAGACACTAATTGGGAATGGGTCAGTGAAATTCCTTTTACGTAAGCAGAAAAAAGGCTATTCTGAGATAAAGTAATTGCTTAAGGATGGGGCAGCAGATGGTGAGCTCAGCCGCGCATGCTGAGTTCACAAGGCAAACAAACACATGCACTGGAATTGTGATTGACAATGTTTATTTTCCGCCACTCATTCAAGTAAACAGGTGAGTTCATCATGTCACAGCAAAGGAATTTGTGACTAAATGTGATTTCACATTACTCTGACTTGGAGAAAGACACAATTATCCAGCCGCTTTGTAACACGAGAGGGCGCAACTGGTTTGGTTGCATTGAGTGGACACAACGTTTTGGCTTCCCTGCTCTCTGGGCTGAAAAACTGCTCACATTTTAATCTCTGCAGATGCTTACAAAAGCTTCAGTGTAGCGTTAGCGTTGGTGTAACACAGGTCTGGAGTTGTGGGAAAAAACACTTAAACCACTTTGTGTAATAGAAGATCTATCCACAATCACATATCTACAAATGCTTGTAAATCTGCTATTTTCACTATTCGCTTTTCCAAAATAATTGGTAGAAGAATAATTTGACACATTAAATGACATTGTGATAATATCAAACATGAATATCAAAAAAGAAATGCATGTATTTAATTCAGTCGGACCAGAAGCAGGGATAACATCCCCACAGGCAATATAAATGTATGTCCAGAGGGAGGGATATCAAAAGCAGTCAATTCTATTCAGGAGATGTACAGTGGACACTAAATATGCTTCTGACCAATCATTGTGACATTGTGACTATCTGACATCCATACTGTATATGCCAGTAATAGACAGAGGTATGGTCTCTTTCCTATACCACCAGCATATCAATGTAACTATGAGATGAGATTATATTAAAATACACTTTATTAATCCCTGAGGGGAAATTATGGACTAATTAATTTACAGTAGGGAGTATCCTTACTGTAAATTACATACAAAATTAATGAATGAATCATAAACTAAACATTAAACCCATGCAAACGTCTTATCCATAGATTCATTGGAGGGAGAGGCAGCACAAACCCTACGATCATGAAGTGTAACTTGCTTTCAGTGAACTTTGCTCTGAGTGAACTTACCTGAAGACATTCCTGTAATAGTTGAGGGCTCCCGTTAGAGCGCCAGGCTGTGAGAGGGCGTAAAGGTAGGCCTCCATGTCCTCTGCAGTTAACCACCGGCCTTTCCTCCCAATCCCTGTGCTGCGGCTGGTGAATAAGGCCTTTAGGGCCTACAGCAGGGACAGAGGAGATCACTACGTGAGTGTGTGTGTGTGCGTGTGTGTTATGTGATGTGATTTCAACAAGAAGACACCCACAGACAGGGTCATTCGAGTCTCTGTCCAAATGACATGTTGGACGCTCAGTGTGGTTGACCATAACCATTACAATGAAAGCTTGGCTAATATTGCTGTCCGGACGATTACGATGTATACGACTACTTGTTATTATTTGTCCCAAGCTCTTGTTGATGTGTCACACCCTTAGCATACCTTTTGACTGTACTGCATGTACTGTGAAGAAACGTGTTAGTAACGTATTCAATCAATCAATCAAAAGCACAAATCACAGTTGTTAAGCACATGTTTCTGTTGTGAATGACACGTCAGACCGGTGCTCGAACAGTGAGAGAGACACAGAGAGAAAGTGGGAGAGAGGGATAGGGAGAGAGAGGGATAGGGAGAGAGGGATAGGGAGAGAGGGATAGGGAGAGAGGGATAGGGAGAGAGGGAGGGCGGGAGAGAGAGAGGGACAGAGAGCGAGAGAGGGAAAGAGAGACAGTGTGAGAAGGGGAAGGAGAGAGGGGGGAGGGAGGGAGAGAGAGAGAGAGAGGGGGGTGAGAGGGGGAGGGAGGGAGGGAGGGAGAGAGAGCCTATTTCACGCAATAACCTGGCCAATGGCTACCGGAACCTGAATATGCTGATCCGTGACGCGTTGTCAGCGCAATAACCCTGGCAACAACGGACAAGCTGATAACTGCTTTTTTCAGCTTGTACTGTACGTGTTCCTAATCTTGGCAATAACACAACAAATGGATTTGAAAATACAAAAATAGCAGTTACTAACATCTTTGAGATGAAACAAAAGACTGGCTCACAACCTGGCATTTTTCCAAATACTTCAGCCAAAACATTAATCAATGATATCTTATCGTTTATATAGAACATTAAAGATCAAGCATTTTTAAACAGTGCCATACTTTACAATGGAACAGCAAATTATTAAAACAAATGTCAAAGAGGTGCCAGTAATCCTCGTAATCGGTTGATAACATACAACTAACCCTTTTCAGTTCAGCATCTGTCACATAATAATGTTAATACTAAAAATAGACTGATGCTAGAATAACATCTTGTCATACAACTATACACCAATGCACTTGCATATAACATGCATGGATGAACACACATGTGCAAACACACCCACACACACACACACACCCCCACACACACACACACACACACACACACACACACACACACACACACACAGACACAGACAAGCAACCTTGACCTTGAAATAGCTCATACGTCACAACCCACCTTGAAATCGTTAATGGAGAGCATGAGCTCTGGGAAACGGGGCAACTGAAAGAAAAAGAAATGACTGGACTTCAGCAGCTGGCTTGGATGACGCAGTGCATAATCTGTTGAGGAGAAGAGAGGAGAGGAGAGGAGAGGAGAGGAGAGGAGAGGAGAGGAGAGGAGAGGAGAGGAGAGGAGAGGAGAGGAGAGGAGAGGAGATGAGAGGAGAGGAGAGGAGAGAAGATTGAGGTTAAATAGTTATTAATGACTACAGGGTGCATCTTCTTTAGGCAGAGGTGCTGTGGAGTGTGATAAGTCTGCCTGTCTCTACCAGTGCAACCAGCTGTTCCTGCTCCACGTTAAACCATTAGCTGTAATTACCCCTCATTTTCCCCTTAAGGAAGGAGAGGATTTACCAGATGGAGGCAAACACGGAATTGAAGAAATAATGCCCCTAATTAATGATGATTATTATGGTGATGATAACACAGGGCCAAGACAGACCCTCTCTAATTAGCACATTTCTGTTCATAATAATTTTCTTTTAAAATAATAATTGACATTTGACACATACTGTGTACAGGATGTCTGAGGACTATACATTTCTGAACCGTGTAGTTAGTACCTGCGAACACAGAGGGGTGGGGACAATTAAGGACGATGAGCTTCGTCACCATTTCTGGATAGTGAATGGCAAACAGCCATGCGATGGTCCCGCCCCAGTCATGGCCCACCAGGCAACATCTGTTGTAGCCTTGGAAACAAAAGCAGACCAAAATCCTGAGTGTTCATTTAAATGGACCCTACCATTTGGTTACATTTGTACACTCTCAGAGTTAGACATGACTCAGGGAAATAAGGAATACATTAATAAATGAACACTGATGATTCTACTGTGTATGTTTAACCTGTTCGGCTTGACAACACGACTGTTTATCAATAAGTATATGTCAAGGCTTGGAAAATGAATGTACTTTTCGCAGCTGGATCCCTCCCGCAGAGGCCATCAACACCAATCAAAGGAGTGTAATTTGTGACACAAACTCAAATGGAGATCAAGGTCAGGGCATCAGTCTGAGAGGTTCTGATCACATTATCTCTTCCAGTTCCCACAAAGTAATCTCCTTACCTGCCCAGCACCCATTCACACCCCCTGGGCTGGGATGAATCATTCCAGCAAGACGTATCTCAAAATTCTGATATCACATACGCAAGGAGAGGGACACAAATAGCTTAACTTGGGGGACAATCTTGGCAAAAGAGTGCGTCAGGAGTGAGATTTGTTTGCCTGTTTCCATTGACTGCCTTTCAGTGTTTGCCATGATCTTGAGGGCAGTTGTGAAGGTCAGGGTTCAATTTGTAAAATAGAAACAAAACAAAAAAAAACAAAGAGGGTGCGACATTTCTTAACGACTTAAGACACATTGTAGTTCTCCGATTCCTGCAATTCTTTTATTAAAACAATGAAAGATTTTGAAAACTTTTGACAAATTTGCCCAAAATAGGGAATTAAATGATTAAATTGTGATATTATCAAACATAAATATCAAACTTATGAGACAGTCTACATTTCCCAAAAGAAAATAACTACATCCAGCAAATCGAACCCTAGTGAGGGGTACAGATAGGGAGATTGAAATGAGCATATGACAAATGGAGACTTCTCAAGTATTGCTTTACTAATTTGCATTCCGTCATGCCCTGTTATCAGCTCATTTTCTAGGCCTGTTGAAGATTCAAACAGCATCATCAACATCAACAACAACTAGAAACCCGTAAGTGAACACATATCGATCCCTCTCTGCTACAAATCTCATAGAACACACAAGCTTCTGAAGTCACCTCAGAGTATTTAGCAGGCAGCAAGTAGCCCCAAGGCTGTATCATGACTTCCATTACGGAACAAAATCATTTTGTTGCTTTCATCAAGACTGTAGGCGTTGATGAAAATGGGACAATTTTAAAGCATACAAAACTATTTATTTTGTTGTGCTGGGGTAACTGTTGTGCTGGCCACGTACTCATTAAATAAACTGTTTGCAGACAGCCCCCTGGTGCAGTGTAACCCATTAATACCTGGAACGCATCTGTGTCACTTTAGATTTCTTTGGCTATTCAAAAATAGCAGATCTACAAGCTCATAGCACGGCACCGAGTGCCGCGCTACGAGCTTGTAGATCTGCTATTTTTGAAAAATCTTGAAAAATCTTTTTTTAGATTTTTTTCCAAAAACTGTTGGGATTTTGATTTTTTTTAAGAATCGCCTCAGGTCTTAAAGGGTTAAGTACCTGCCCACCACAGTGGAGGTTGTGGATTCGAATCCACCGTGGTGCGTCTGGCTTTTCCGAGCATCTATACGAATACAATTGGCCCGTGTTCGGCGGAGGGAAGCCGGGCAGGGAGGGTGATAATGATTACTCCATGTAATCCTATGGGCTGGGGCGGCACCTGTCAGCAGCAGGAAGTGTTGGGCGGGAGGAGTAGGACGAAGGCTCTACATCCTCCCAGTGGGGGTTCCTCACTGGCAGGTGAGGATACAACAGCAGTGACAACAACACACATATGTGTGGGTGGGGAGGAACTAATTGGCATAATGACTACATTTGGGAGAAAAAGGGGTAAAAAAAACAAAAAAAGACGGCCCCAGGTCAAAATTCGAGCTTCATGTTAATTTTAGTATGTAGTCAGCGGAGTTTCGGGGGCTTTGACTCCATTTTACCACAAGTTCCCATTTCAAGTAAACATGAGTCACGGAAAGCTTTACCATGCTCCATCCAAGCAAGCCCCAGAGGCTGTCCGCACACAGCTTAGGAATGAGAAACGAGTTTATGGCACCAACCTCTCCGAGAAGTAACTTCCAATAAGGTGCTCAGGCAGACGCGTGATAGAAAAGATTAGAAAGTTATCCTGTGCTCCCTTACCCAGGTATTCCACGATGTCCTTGATGTCAGTAACCAGGTAATCAAAGCGGTAACTTTCAGTGGACTGGGGCACATCGGACTCCCCATAGCCACGCATGTCGATGGCCACTACACGGAATTCACTCTTGAACTCGCGAAGCTGGTGGCGCCACGAGAACCTGAAGCACACACAAACAAAATACACTAGACTTATCAATACATTGTAAAATGCTGCTAATGGAACAATTCTTCTCAGCTGTTGAAAAGCTTTTTTTATTTTTTTATTATGCCATTAGTGTTATAGGTGTGAATCATACTGGCAAGAACTAGACTAGAGAAGACGAGTTGAATCCAATCACCAAAACACAAGTCCTTTCTCTACCAGGGGCCTCTGTTGAAAATTGGTTTGATACAAAACTACTACAATATCATTTACCCAACTTTTTTAAATCTGTTACATCTCTTGTTATGTATTCAAAGTAGTTACATAACCAAACCAAACCAAACTTTTTCTTTCCAGCTGGATGAAGGTCACCTTTGTATAATAGAAGCTGTTTCAGATTCTAATCCGCCCACTTGTGATGTGAACTGGTATGACTCTCTAATTGAATATCTTGTCAGCTGTAGAATCTTTCTGCTCGGAACTAAAAAACCCTCCTCCTTCTCTACCCGGCAGATGAGAAGCGAGATGCAGATTCCTAACTGTGAATCTGATGACTCAGGAAGAGAGCCCCATACTGACAACATCTTTGAATATAGATGAAGTTTAAAAGCAAGCAAGGCTTGCCACACACACACACACACACACACACACACACACACACACACACACACACACACACACACACACACACACACACACACACACACACACACACACACACACACACAAATAATGTTTAATTCTTTCATTCTTATTTCTAAGTGGTAAACACATCACATTTTAAGAATAACTTAAGTAATGGATTTGTGTCTCTTAATTGCACCATGGAGTACTTTATCCCAGTGAAATACTGTATATGACCAGTGAAGCAGAAAAGACCCCCACTATCGTTAATTAATCTATGTCCTGTCTTCTGCAGCTCTGATAATATGCCTGAGATATGGATACGCTTACAGCACTCGACAGTCGACCACCTCTTTGGCCCAATTCCAAGAGCGTTCCCCCACCCACTCGAGGCTCGATAACAGTTCTTTCATTATACCGAGAGGAACTAGATCTTCAACGGTTTGGACCTTGTCCCCGTGGACACATTAAGTCTAGTCCAAGACTAAATGTTCTGTCAATGAAGTAATTCCCACTGGAATACATTTGTTGCTGTGTCCCAGAAACCCTATCAGACATGTAATGATAATATTAAAACTCTGGAGCCATAGAGCAAACATCCTCATCAAGGACATATGAAGGGATCATTATGAAAGAAAACTGAGATTCAAGAAAATAAAACAAAACAAAACATAAACAGTGCAGTAGAGTGATCACTGTAACAACCATGTTATATTTAAAAATGGACCACTTTCAGAGTTAAATAAACCCTCACGATTGTACTGTGACGCTAGAAACAAGAAATTACCAAATCTAGTTTATCTACTGGGCTGTCGATATATGCTGATGGTATACAAAGGAGCCATATTTGTTAAGGAGTAATTCCCCAAAGACAGACAGACAGACAGACAGACAGACAGACAGACAGACAGACAGACAGACAGAGACACACGCACACACACACACACACACACACACACACACACACACACACACACACACACACACACACACACACACACACACACACACACACACACACACACTCTCTCTCTCTCTCTCTCTCTCTCTCTCTCTCTCACTCTCACTCTCTCTCTCTCTCTCTCTCTCTCTCTCTCTCTCTCTCTCTCTCTCTCTCTCTCTCTCTCTCTCTCTCTCTCTCTTTTGACCTACCAGAACTCTGGGAATCCATGTAAAAACAGCATCAGTGGCTTTCCTCTCTCTCCAGCAGCAACATAGTGGAACCTGAGGCCAGACTCCTGGATGGGAAGCACAGAGCCATATACCAAAAACTACACCTGAAGTCCAATTTATACTTCCTTGTACAGAGCATAAATTAGGCATCAAACACATAGTTGAATACTTTGAGTAAAGAATAACCATCATTCCTCCAGTCCAAACTCATAGAACAATAAATACGGGAATGATACTAAAAATTACAATAAATTACGTTTATTTTTACAGACTCTTTATCCTTGTTCCATAAAGAGTTTCAGAACCAACAATGCTTAAGTTAAATGTATCTACCACTGATTAGTATAATTCAGTGACTACCTGTAATCTCTCCAAAGAAAGTCATGTATTGAATGAGGTAAGCTGCTCTGACAAAAAGTTTGCTTAATGGTGAATTAAGCATCAGCTTGTAAACAAGGTCGGATGTTCCTCCACGATCGACTGAAGGTTTGTCAATGTACAACATTTTACAGCGCTTTTATTTTACTTATACTTTTTTTTCACATTTAATTACATTAATGTTGAACACATACATAGGTTACTTAGGCCAGTGGCTCTTAAAGTGGATTCCAGGGACTCTCTGGGTTCCTTTAGGGGGGTCTAAATGGACCCTTACAAGTCTGTAACTCTGTAACAAAGGGAACCAATTGGACCCATTAGGGTCCATTTGGTTCCATTTGTACACTGTCAGAGTTAAGGGCAGACCTTGAAATGGAAAGTTTGAGAACCATTGACTTAGGCGATTCTATGAAGCGGCATGCTTGCTGACATTCTGCACGATCAAACGCCACATACAGTCAGGAGCTGTCCTTTCAGCACCACCTGGCTGAGCGCCGGCCAGCAGAACAATGCGCAGCAAATCTCCTTTTCACTGGAAAAAACACTCAAAATAAACAGATTCTGCCTCATACATTTGCACACTAAAAGCAGGCCTATTTGGCTTTCACGGACACGACATGGCAAGCAAGGTGTTTCGGCATTGCATTGCTTTATCCTACGCATGCAACTGCTCTCCCACACACATAGACAGTACACACACACAATCGCGATGGGCTGCTTAGACACCTCTCACTATGTCTTACCTTTATTCTAACATAACAGTGGGTTCCCAAGGACGTGTCATTTAGACAAGCCGGGGGGATTTCACGAATCCCCCACTGGAAGGTTGTTGACGGCCTCAAAATGATGTTCCACCAAAGTTTCAGCAGGGCTACGGCGGTGCAAACGGCACAATAACCGTATATCAATGACCAATACCCCCAGACTCTGATTTTCAGCGCAAGTCTGATCATCAATAACAGCAAGTTGTGGAGCACTCTCGCCATCTTTACATCGCCGCAGGAAATCAATCCGTGATCACGTTGTTACCTATTGATTTATTTCCGTTAATTGCCCCGTTTCTGTGGAAATTCTTGCTCTGACCAGCCCGTTGTCTCGTTAGCAGCGCATCTACGCACGACTGCCTGTCTGTAGGGAGGATCCCGGTGAGCGACTGAATGGAACGGTGGCAGCAGAAGCATCACGTCAGAACTCACGCTTGCGTTGCGTTGTGACAGCGAAGGTTGTTCAGCTTGAACGGGGTGTTGACGACCGTTGGGAGGCAAGTCCAAATACAAGACGAGACAGCCCGTTAACCAGCTTTAGATAATTCGTTTGTGAGCTCGGCTATTTTTTTTAAAATATATTTATATATCTTATATTATTTGACAATTTGGCCAATGTTTGACCAGTTTTTATAGTATAGCCTATAGTTTGTTGATTACATTTGATGCAGTAATGGTCTTTTTCTTTTCTTTTCTTTTTTTTTTTGGGTACACAAGGGTCTTACAAGTCCTTAAATTGTCACTTCACTGTCATCTGGGGACCCCCCAAAAAAATCATGTGGGGACCCCCCTGAGGGTCCCGACCCACAGCTTGAAAACCACTGGTTCAGCTGAACCAGTGTTGTCAGGGTGTTGACGACCGTGGGAGGCAAGTCCAAATACAAGACGAGAGCCCGTAATAGGCCAGTTAACCAGCTTTAGATCATTCTAGCCTATAATCCCTCGACGTGGTGGTGGGACTGTATCAACACTGCACGGATTTAAAAAGCTTGGCACACCTATTAACATCGCCTATACCAGACACGAATTGATGGTCATCATTATGAGAGGGACGTCTTTAAAAAACTGTTCAAATAAAAACAGCCAAGCAAGTTTGTCTGTTGTCTTAAGCCAATAGAGTGCAAATCAAAAATGAGTATGGTTGCCTATGTCTATGTGTCAAAAGCTGAGAGAGCAATAGGCCTACCAAGAGTTACCAGCAAATAATGTATCTCTCTCTCTCTCTGTGTGTGTGGAGGGGGGGGGGAGAGTGAGCTGTCTTGAGCTAGTAAGAAGTTGGTTTTATCATTGGGGAGGGAGAATGGTCAGCTCACTGCCACTATAGATGGGTTTCCCGTTTGTAAACATTGAGGATGATGCGCGCGCAGTGGAGGGAAGAGCCTGTAGAGGGCGCTATTACCCGCAGCATCTCTGGCCACTGTACATTGATAAAATAAATGGTCTTCACCGGGTTTAATGAAAGTAGATTAAATGATGCAGTTTGTAATATCTTCTTTACTCAATAAAAATGATTTGTCGGAAGTTGGATCTGTCTGTATATAATAGCAGCATTATGCCTATTCTGCCTATAATAGCAGCATTATGCCTATCTAAATCCCGAAAATAACAATAGAGTGAATGGCACTTCCGGGTCGTTCTACCTCCCGCATGCGCAGAATGCACACTCTGCTCTGTGATGACGTCGCGCGGAAACCCATCTATAGGCTGACAAGAGGCTGCTGGGGTGCAGTGGTTCACCATCATCTCCCCAAGCACTGGTCGCAGGCCAGCACATGTAATGTTGAATTGGATAGAAGCAGCCTAAGAGAGCCAGTGAAACAGGGTAGAGGTGAGAAATGGCATGAGAATTTATGGAGCTTGAAGACAAAGTGGGTTGCACTTTACAAACCTACATCAGCCAGGAGGATGGTACAGTTGTCATTCTTGATGAGATTGAATGAAGCTTGGGCCAAATAGACAGATATACTGAAGGAAGAGAATGTCCTGAACTCGTGAGACGGAAGACAGCAAATTGGAAGTGCCAGACAGAATGAGGACAGTGGAGGAGGATAGAAAAGGGGGACAATCCCACACTGGTATTCTGCAGCTGACAGGGGTCTAGAGATTCTCTTTATTGGTTTGTCATGGCCACTATCAGAATGCAAGAAAATGCAGTACTCACTTACCCAAAAGATCTTTTAATAGATTGTATAAAAAAACAATGTTTTAGTTTGGCATATACACTGTACCAATAAAGTGCTATGTTTACAACCATAACAAAACCTATAAACAAATGAACAAAGTACAACATTTCTAAACATTTTATCAGGATTCCTGAGTTCACACAATAAAGCATAACTTCCAATAAACATGCTGCCAATATGGCAATATGATAAGAAAAAGAAAAGGCCTGCATGGGGTCTCACATCTATAATTGCCATGTGATGGACTAAACATCTTGTCATTCATAGAAAAACATATAGCACTTAAATATAGCATTTCCCCCGTAGCTTTAGCATATGTTTGCTGTTAATACTGAGTAAATGAAACCTACA
Organism: Gymnoscopelus braueri; assembly: GCF_963280865.1. Taxonomy (NCBI): domain Eukaryota; kingdom Metazoa; phylum Chordata; class Actinopteri; order Myctophiformes; family Myctophidae; genus Gymnoscopelus; species Gymnoscopelus braueri. The sequence continues at coordinate 31,735,986 of NC_137607.1, forward strand.
TACAGTACTTGTATATACATAACAGTTTAACAGACAAAGAGGTAGATTTTAAACACCATGTAAACATGTCCCTGTTAAATCAGCATGACAAAATGTCAAATATAGGACTCACCAAAAGGTGACAAGAAACTTAAGACAATAAAATTACTATTAACGCACAACAGTGCGTTTCCGGCTCGCTCAAGTTAAACAGTGCATGAGTGCACATTCTTCCTATCTTATAAAGCATTCGAAATACAGAAAATGCAAGAACACAAGATGTAAAAGACCAATGTAAACATGTCCCCATTAAATCAGCATGACAAAATGTCAACTATAGGACCAAAAGGTGACAATAAAATAAAAAAAACAAAAGAGAAATGAAAGGGGTGGAGGGTGGGGAAATGAGGGGATGGAGACTCAACCACACCCACTTAGGAGACCATTTATGTTATAATTTTTCATACCAGTAGCGAGGTGTTGGATTGGCTATCTTGTATATTAAGGATCTTTGCAGCAGCTCTCTTTCAACTTCTTGAAGGTAATTTCCCCATCTTACTTTGGGCAACCATGCTGTTTTCAGCATTGTAAAGCAGTGGTTGCCTCATGGGTCCTTTTGGGGGGAATAAATAAATAGTACCTGTGGGGGATGGACAGGTCTCCATCCACGGCTCCCTTCATAGTGACAAAAACCTTGTTGCCTGTGGTGGTTGTGGTGAGCCCGACGTCCAAGTGGCAGAACGCGCCTGGCTGACAGACAAAGCTCTCCACGTTTAACTCATCGCCTTTGACCTCCGACTGGCCCTCGTACACCTTATCCAGGCTGAACTTCTTCAGCAGCTGGTGGAAGACAAAAAAAAACATGTTTTGACCGGTGACTTATGTCCCAGGGACAGCAAGGATGAAAAACAAACTACTTCACAGCACATTTCAACTACTAGATTACTGGATAAACAGGTTTTGTCGAAATGTGTAACAATTGTAGAAATATTAGACCTTAATTGTCGAATGTTTAAGCATGTTCTAATCATGTATAGGCCTACTTTACTTAAAACCTATCCTGTTACCATCAATACTAACATGGCAGGTGATGATCCTGTTTGAGAAACATCCTGTATTTCTGGGTGTTGTACTTATTTTTGTCTTGGATGACCAGGCGTTTGCGAGCAAAGTAGTTAGTCTTTTCCTCTGGGAATAAGAACACAGAAGCAAGAATGGTCAAATTAACACTCAAGTGCATAAACAAAAATGAGAAAAAAGAATTAAGAGGTACAGCTGCCTTGTGAAAGCCCCTGACCTCTCCTTCTCCTGAATTTGACCTGGTACCTCTTGAAGTAGGCCTTTTCTTCACCACTTTAACAAAACCCTGTGAAGAGACATGTCACCAATTCAACAGCTGACACTCATACACACAATAAGCAGATCGTGTGCATATTCCATTTAGATCAGGGGTCTTCAACGTTTTCAGGCCAAGGAGCCCCTAGCTGAGAGAGAGATAAAGCAGGGACCCCCTCTATATTGTATAAAATTGTGTTTCAGATAAACGTTTGCTGCTTTTTTCCCTCTACGCCTATAACGCTTTGCTCAAGCTCACAACGCCTCGCGGGTGAGCTTGTAGATCTGCTATTTTTGGCTAAAGTTCTCCTCAGAAAAGGGATGCTAGGGTTCAAGTGGTTAATGTAAAAAAAAAAAAATCACAAAGATTTGGCGGGCCCCCTGTAGTAACTCTGAGGACCCCCTGTTGAAGACCCCTGATTTAGATGCATTATGCAGCGAGGTGCCAGTCGCTGCATGACTAGCCTCCTACACCTATACCTCTTTGCCAAAAATAGCAGTGTAATGTAAAAAAAGAATAACAATCATATCACACAAAGATTTGGTGCCCCCCCTGCAGTAACTCTGAGGACCCCCTGTAGTAACTCTGAGGACCCCCTGTTGAAGACCCCTGACCTAAGGACGGTGTCCCCCTGTCACACACCCTGTAAATGTCACAGGCAACAGGAATTAATTGCGTTTGGCTGAACGTTAGCAGGACAGAATCTATATTCATCCATAAGTAATAAAACACACCATCGGACATTTGAGGCCACGAAAGACAAGGTGTGAGTCTTATATATGGACGTAGATGGATATTTGGACAGATTATAAACCATTTTTGTAGTCTTTTTGTCTCCCTAATAAACAGCTAAAGACTGAGGTTTGGACTACTCTCTGCGGCCTAAGTACAGCCTAAGTACAAATATCATTTATGAAAAGGCTACTATAGGCTACAGTGAAGTCGCCTTCGGACTGAATAATGACCTAACTGATATTTGTACTTAGGATGTCCTGAAAGTTTATAATATTTAGAGAAATTTAAAGTTTCAAATACAAAAGTAGTAGTAGTAGGCGAGAATTAGCAAGCTGGACATTTAGACATAGTTTCCTTTATCCTCATCTTGCTTTTACTAATGCACGCAACTGTTTTGCCAGGTTTTATCTTTGTTGTTTCTCATAAGCGTGCATCCGTTGTCCGTCAGCAGCACAGTAGTCTGTGCCTTGACTTCAGTGCGCTGACTCTGCGCTGTTAGTCTTTTCGCGAACTAAGTCTAGTCCAGGACTAAATGTTCTGCCAATGAAGTCTCACTGGAATACATTTGTTGCTGTGTCCCAGAAACCCCATGACAGAGATGTAGGCCTAATGATAGGTCCCCACTGTGTACAGTGGGGACCTCATGTCTTTGTCTTCGTGATATTTTGTTTTTGTTGTTATGTTGTTATGTTGTTTTTGTTGTCTTAACGAACAGACCACAATAAACAATATTATTATTATTATATTAAAACTTTGGAGCCATAGAGCAAACATCCTCAACAAGGACATATTAAGGGATTCTTTTTGAAAGACTTATACTTTACTAATAATACTATATCCACTCAAGGGACATGTGCAGGACCAACAAATAAGAAAACCAGGGAGTGTGTGTGCAGTTTCGCTGCGATCAAGCCAATGATGCCGGAGATTAGCTGTTCACAGACGGAACCACACACACACACGGACGAACGGACAGGGTGCAAAACCTAGTCTCGGCCATGCCTTTCGGCCTGGCGGAGACAATGACAAAATAAAGTCTGCATACTGGCGTAAAGGGCTCCAGTCAAAGCTTTATTAACATTATGACTTAAAACAGTCTGCAGACATCAAAAGCACAGCCATATACCAAAACCTACTCCTGAAGCCCAAATTAGGCATCAAACACATACACATGGAATCACCATCATCCTCCAAAATGACCCATGGAAAAGGAGGACAGGAATGACAATATACAACAAAAGAAAATCAGCAATATAGTTTTTAGTTTCAGAACACTACTTAAATGTATACTACATTAGTATAATTCAATGTCTACCTGTTATCTCTACAAATAAAGTTATGTTTTGAATGGGGTAAGCTGCTCAGACAAAACTTAATGGTGAATAAAGCATCAGCTTGTAAACAAGGTCGGATGTTCCTGTTGATGCGCTCGACTGAAGGTTTATCAATACACTGCAACAACGCTTTTATTTTACATGTAATTACATTAATTTTGAACATGCAGGTTACTTTGGTGTTTCTGTATAGCGGCATGATTGCTGACATTGTGCATGATCATACGAGACGTATAGGAGCTGTCCTTTCAGAACCACCTGAGCTGTTACAGATTTGTGGCAATGAAGAGTGCAAACAGTCAATGAGAAACATGTCAAAATAACAGATATCAGTATTTACCATCAATAGAATTACTTCCACACTACATCTACTGTAAGTAGATCTATATACTGTATATAACTATCTATATATATATATAGCCTACACCTACAGTATCTATATATCGATATACTATGAGAGAGAGGGCAAGCTAGAAGGGGGTCCTTGAATGGGGAATGACTGCGGTCTTGAGCTACCAAGAAGTTGGTTTTATCATTGGGGAGAGAAGTAGACCAGGTGTGATGGTCAGCTCACTGCCACCATAAGCTGACAGACAAGAGCAGGGCAGGGCTCAGGCGACAAATGGCATGAGAATTTATGAAGGTTGAAGACATAGTTGGGTTGCACAAACCGGCCAGGTACCATCCTTGGCTAGTACAGTTGTTATTCTTGATGAATTGAGTAAACCTTGGTCTAAATGCCAAATACCTCAATGCCTGAAAGGGGAAGAGAACGTCCTGAACCGGTGAGACGGAAGACAGGAAAGTGGAATTGGCAGACAGAATGAGTACAGTGGAGGACAGGAAAAGGGACAATCCTACACAATTTTGCAGCTGACAAGGTCTACAGATTCCCTTTATTGGTTTGCCTTTGCCTCTATGACAGAAGGCAAGAATATGTAGTACACACTTCCCCAAAATATCTTTAATAGATGATACAAAAACAAAAAAAAGTATTTTGTTTGGCATATACAAACTGTACCATACAGAATAAAGTGCCATTTTTATAATCAGAAGATAACACCAGAATAGCATAACCAAATGAACAAAATACAGTACATATGTCCAAACGTTTTATCAGGATTCTTCACAATAAAGCATAACTTGCAATACACATGACACAAATATATGGCACTGGCAAAAAGATGATATAAAAAAAAAGGAAATCTATATTTTAAACTCAGTCCCACATCTGAAACTGCCATGTGACTAAACTTCAACATCTTTAGGAAATACATTTCCATTCATAGAAAAAAAAAATATTTTCTCAAATCTTGCAATGAAAGAACATTTGAGTTTTCTCAAATCTTACAATGTTACAAAGAAAGAACATTCCAGAGTCAAACAATTCACATGAACATAATATATACACATCCAACTATAGCATTCCCCCCCTACCTTTAGCATATGTTTGCTGTTAATACTGAGTAACTTAAACATACAAAGTATATAGTACTAGTACGTACATAATATAGTTTAACAGACTAGCAAATTGGTCAGATTAAAGGGGTTTCCACTTAAAACACTTCTGGGGTCATTTTAACTATGGCTTGTGTGTACACCCCAGACAGTTTAAGTTGCTTGATTCAAAATGTAATTGATATTGATATTAGTTTTATCAGACCCGCTCCCCTCCTTTATAAGCCCACTGAAAGTAAAGCTCTATTTTAACCAGTTAGACTAATTTAAAATTATTGACAAGGCCCCTTCATGCATTAGGACAATATCAGTCACCAGAAGCAGGCCTGTGTGTTTTCAAGACTCATTGAAAACATGAAGTTCATCATGGTAACTCGTCAAGAATCCCAGAATCCTCTCTACCTCCTTCTCGGTAGCCTCTTGGTGAGACTTTTCAACTGAGTTGGCATGATCCTTACATAGTAGGGGGGAGTGTCTGATAAAAATGAATATCAAATATATATCAATATTGAATCAAACAACAAATACTGTCTGGTGTGCACACAAAAGTTGACCCGGAAGTGTTTTAAAGTGAAATACCACTTTAAATCAAAGAGGTGAGATTAAAGTACAATGTAAACATGTCCCCGTTAAATCAGGATGACAAACACAGCTGTATAGGAGTCACCAAAGTGTGACAAGAAACAGAAGACAAGACAAAGTGTTTAAAGAGTTTTCAACATTACTTACAAGTTAAACAGTGCATTAGTGCAGATATTTTCTATAAACCGTTAGAAATACCGAAAATGCTAGATCCCTTTATTAAATATATGGTATTTTTACATCTTAAAGAGCGTGTTCTTAAAGGGTTGTACAGGTTGGAGGTGAAGTCATCATCACGTAGCCCTCATTTGTTTATGGACTAGACTATTCCGTTACTCTGTGCCTGCAGAACCAACCAGCATCTGCACTTCCACAATATCAGCTTTCCTGCCGTGAACCAAAGAAAACCGTTCTGTTGTCGATTCCCGCGTAATCGTTAGAACAGGTTATTCTCAAATGTAGCCATGATGTCCCTCTGCATAGTCATGTCAATACCAGCCATCTGGGGGGTAGAGAATGAAACCACAGAGCAGTTATGACACCGTTTCACCAGGACACAAAGGCACATGTAAATGACACTGAGGCAGTACTTACAGCCTCTCGTCTGCGGCGCTCTTGCTCTCTTCTGCGGGCCAGCTCTCGGTCCCTGTCCAGGGACGACTGAACACAGGGAGGTGTTGAAGGCACAGGGGACTCGGGTTTCTTCGATTCTGTATCTCTGGATTCCTGTACGGTGGTGGCCTCAGTGCGAAGATTCTCTGGCGATTCAGGATCGTCTTTAACCGGTTGGAGTTTCCTTTCTGCTCTGGGTGATACTGGTAAGCTAAAATGAAAAAAGTTGGCCAAAATGACTTTGAAACCTTTTGAGTTGAGCAAACCCACAATGATGAAACTGTCTTTATGATGGTTTAACTTAAATCTTATATACTTCATTGTAAGTCAAATAGCCGAATGTTCACCTTTTATGACATGTCCAGAATATGGACACTAGGGCTTATATGGTTAAAAGCACCATACTGGTGGTGTGGCATGTTTAGCGCACCGACTACGTCTCACACTATACTTGACATTACTGATGACCATTTTTAAAGCATACAGTAGTTGAAAACTAATATATGAATATATGAAAATAAACTTGATTGGAAATAAATACACTTTGTCAAAAGTTATGTTATCATTCAATACTAATCCTTTTTAAATCACCAGCAGGTCGTAAGGCTGGGAGGCAGAAACAATGTTTTCACCCCTGTCTGTCTGTTCATTCGTCTATGTACAGCTGAACTTGGACATCGCTGCTCAATCGGTGTGAAACTTTGCATGCACACTCCCAGTATAAAGCGGAAAATTTTGTCAGGTGGGAATGGACGTATGTATAAACGGGAAGTTGTGTCATGATCCAAAGAATCCAGAGGGAAATATTTTTGATTGTAAGACTTACGGTCCAAGAGTTTTAGGCCAAAAGGTGAATCGGCCTGTTTTAGAGCCACCATGAGGCATATTTGAAACATTTAGGGTGGCAGTTCTTCCTTGGCCAAGAGGGAATGTGCAGGGAAAGTTAAGTGTCACTGCAATCGAGTCCATGATTTGTGGTATTTTGTGCTTGATCACATGACTGAAGAGATAATGTGCACCGATTCGTCTGATGATAAAAATGTATTTTACAACAACAAAAATCGGCCTCATGGTGGCGCTAAAATAGGCCGATAGTGTAACAGGCCAATTTGGAAAATTAGCAGTTCACCGGCGAACAGCCCTAACATAACAAGCCCTCGCCTTTGACTGTTCCGGCCTGGCGTGGATGCAAATAAAATGGCCTATGTATGATACATACTGTATATGGCTGAAATGGCAAAGTCATGTCACTTACTGTAGTCAAGTCAATTTAACTACCTAAAAAAAAAGCACTAAAAAAGCAATAAAAGAGGTTATGCAAGATATAAACTGGAGGTGATGTCATGAAGTATTTCTCTGGGAGTACCTGCTCTTTTCAGGCGCCACTCGCTCCCTGCTGGCCCCCATCTGGATCTTTCTTAAGGCCTTTTCGCGTTCTTCCTTTTCCATAGCAGCCTTACGGAACTGCTGGAAGCTCTCCCTTGAGGATTTGATTTTAGTGGTTGTGGCAGTAGCCGTTTTCATCAGACTAGCCCATGAGTCTGCATTTTTCAGGACAATTTCCTGCAACAGAAACACAAAAATCAGGCACATTAAGATCTGTTAGCCACAGATACAATGATAACAGATAAGGATTCAAATATTGTAGAATATATATATATATATTTAAAAAATAACCACGCTAACCTTTTTGGGAAACTGGGGTTTTCCCTCTTCAGAGACTTTATTGTCTGTGGTAGAGCAAGGCAACACAGTACTGCTGTCCAGAACATTCTCTCTGCATCTAGAATCTAGGGGGATTGAACTCTTTAGACAATGCTCTGCCTTGTGTTATTATTATTAAGAGTTTTTGTTAGACTCCTCCAGTAACTTACCGAGTCTATTCTCCTTCAAAGATGGCAATGGGCTGTGTAGAGGCGACAACAATGGGTACTGTTGGTTGAGCCGTGAGAAATATACATGAATTAGTATCTTATGGTCTTAATCTATTATGCAATGTCATCTTGAATTTAAAACATTCACATTCACTGGACAATCATCATATATATATATATATATAGAGTCTGATGAGAGAATGTTAACATAGCAAACTCCAATAAACATATTTGAATCTGAGGATTACCTCAAATCTTGTCGTCATAGGGTCCAACATAACTGTACACGGAGATGTCAGTGGGGATAAAAGTGCAGACAAATCTGAATGGGAAAAAAAATTAAAAAAATCAAGAGACTGAGACTCAAAACAGAAATGCAATATATCGACAAAGAGCTAATCGAGATGAAAAACTACAGCACCTACAGCCAGAGCTACAGAGATATTGGGACTGCGTTAGCATGCCAATCAAGACAAAGCCAAAGAATCAGCTGAAAGACAGAAACTGACAACATCCAAGTAGACTGAACGACACATACGAGGCCATGCATGCATGCTACAAGCCGGGGGGGGGGGGGGGATAGTGTGGCAACTACATGATGTTTTGACTGATCCCTTACCTTCCTGTACAGACCTCTTAGGAGGACTGAGAGAAAGTGAGACCATTTTCACTTCCCGTGTTTGGGATTCTGAGGGAGACTGAGGAAGTGTGGGATTTAAGGGGGCAGGGGCCTGAGGGGAACAGGGGAATGTGGAGGCAGGGTCACTAGTGGGTGTGTTGGGAATGTCAGGGAGGGACTCCCGTTGAGGGGGCTGAGAAATCTGACCAGGGGTCACGCAGTGTTTGGGAGGTAGCGGTGCTGCTTTGCCACTAGGTCTCGAAGGCAGCTGAGGCAGGTGGCTGTGTAAGGCTGTGGCAAGGATGACCAGGGATAGGGCAGAATAGAGATCAAACTGTGAGAATGACTAGTGAATCATTACATTAGAAAAATAAAATGGTCTAAAAATGCTAATAGGCTAAAATAGAATACAACAAATACGTTTAACAAATGACCAACCAAACTGTTTTCCATCAGTATAATAGAAATAGTCTAGTGCAGTTCCTGTTTTTTTTTTGTATGAACAAAGTTTAAGGTAACCTGTGCTGGTTACATGTCAATTGAATTACCAAGTTACAATCAAAAACTGGCTAACAACAGTCATTAAAATGTTCATGGATAAACATGCATCGTTAACATTTCATCTTAGTTGCTACAGAAAAAAACTGTCATGTGACCATTACCTGGGGGTGATAAAATCATCTCATCACAAGATTGGGCTGCATATGGCTGTGTAGACTGGCCTTTAGCTTCCATAACCAAGGCAAGAGGTGGCCGACAACTCTCTGCTGAGAACTTAATCACATCTTTCTTCTTCCGTATCGGCGCACTACGGTCAGCGCACTTCACCTTTGACTTGAAGAAATAACATTCTTACGTTTCATTCAACACAAACAATGCTAGACTACCCAGACACAAAGCAGGTATGCATGTATTTACCTTGATTTTAGACTTCTGAGAAATGTCTTTACTTTTATGCTTCTTTGCTTTCGGCACTGAAAGACATGTACAACAGTTCTCAGTATCCTCAGCCAAAACTCCCCATAGCAAATTAAATGCTTTTGACAAGATATTTCCCCAATACTTTTACAATGTCAATACAGATTTTACATGATGCCCTTAAAACATTGTGTATCCAACATTGAGTGTCAAAGATTCAAATAATGTTGTTGAACATGAGTTTCAAATTTGAAAACAGACTAGACTTGTAAAAGATATTGGATTGACTGTCCTACAATGTGTTTATTTGAACTTCTATTTCTGAAACACTTGGGATATAAAATATAATTATCAGTGCAAACAGGATCAAATATTTTCCACACAACTACTATCCATTCATTTAGATGAAAAGTTTTCCTACCAACAGTAAATGAACAACATTAGCCTAGTATGCATTAATACATTTAAACAATGACATGTTATGTGTCATGCTGTGTAGTAGCATGAAAGGCACATGAAATGAATCAGAAGTGTGACCAATGAAAACAATAGTTTAAAATGCAGCGCTTCCTTTCTTCGTATAATGATATGAATGGCTGGGGGGTAAAGTAATGTGAATTGTTGTTTATCAAGTGCAAATATATTGACCTATTTTACAAATTATGTATTTTCTACATTTCAGAATCAACCACCATACAAAACTGCTAAAATTATAATAATAATAATGGTGAACTTTAGCAGTAGATTATCTTCTTTATTTAGAGTAGGGGGCGGATAAAAGAAAAAGAAAGACACAAAGTGGTATAAGACAGGAACAAAGAGGTAGGTGAGAGGAGAATGCTGAGGAGAGCATCTAACCTGATTCACAGTCACTGTTGTCAGAAGTGCTAGAATCACTACTACTGCTGTCAGAGGAGCTGCTACTCTCACTGAGGCGGGGTGGCGGGCCCAGTAAGAGTTCTGGGAAAGGAGTGGCTTGACCTGTTACACAGAGGGGAAAGTGTGACTGAATGCCCCAGAAAACATTGACCATGAAATGGAATCATACTGATAATAAAATTCACTATTTGCCTGCTGTTTTTTTCTTCTTAGAGGAGCTCTGCACATTGTTGATGTCTTGAGACCTCACGGCATCGTTTGCTTTACCGGGCGGCAACCCTCCTTTCGATTTCCCTGGATTTTTTTCTGTTGGATTGCACAGAACGAAGACAACATTAATCCCCTGCAGTTCCTAAAATGGAAATAACTGCCATTTCATTAGAGAAGAGAAGCCTTTTATTTAAGGAAGTATGAGTCAGTGTACTTACGGTCCACACCACTGGTCTTGGGCCGCTTCGCAAGACATTTCAGGATGAATCTTTGCACAGCCCTCAGTGTAGAAGGCTTGAGCATTTCAACGTCAATCTCAACATCTTCTAGACTGGAGTTCTTCAGAGCAGGCTCGCGGGCCTGGATGATGCTCACCAACTTGCCAAGTTTGTCACTAGGCAACTTGTTTATGTCCAGACTCAACTTCTTCTTCTCTTGGTAAGCCATTGGTACTACTGGAACCACATCCAATTCCAAAGGCACTGCTTGAATATTGCATTTCTTGCCATGCCTACAGGAGTACATATAAAAAGGTTTCACATTATCTTCCACTCAAGTTGTAGGAGGTTGTTCTCCCCATGTCATTTGCACCAACTACCACATCAAATTCAACATCAATAGTTAAATGGAGTTCACGTACCGAGAAGACCCTTTGTGGCTGATGGTTTTCTGTACTCTAAATTTGCTTCTTGAGGATGAGTGTTTTTGTTTTTTAATGTCTTTTTCTTTGTGTCGCTTCTCTTTTTTGGACTTCTCTTTCTTAGGCTTCTCTTTCTTAGACTTCTCTTTCTTCTTTGATTTCAGCAGTGGTGTCTGTGCGATTTTCGTCAGCTGATCACGAACTGCTTTCAACTGAAAAGCGAGCCATTAATGAGATCACAAAATTAAACAGCACTGAAGTACATAAAATTCTGAAATGGCACTTCAGAATCATATTTTATGAACACACCAACCTGTTCTTCCAGAGTGGCCAGACGCACAGTTCGCACAGTTTTTTCCTCAGGTCTTTCCTTAGGTCTTTCCTCCCCTCCTTCCTCCTCTGTATCTGAACCTAAACTCTCAGGCTCTGAAGAACTTTCACCTTCGCTACTCGCTGAGCTTGGGGGACATTCAGGCCCATTTCCTCTGCCATCTTTATGACCAGGCAAGGAGTGACTCTGTGGTTCTTCTGGTATCTTCGAAAATTGGGCCTCAAACACATCCTTTAGGCACAAATACATGTTAATTTGTGGTGCAGTATTTCAAAATGAGGTACATTGTGAATTATTGTCAGCAGAATTCAAGGACTAACTTTGGTGCAGTACAACATACAGTAAAGAGCAACAGTCCATTTGACACATTCAGTTGAATTCATTTAGATTTGACTGTGTATACCTGCAGTCTTCTTGCCATGAGGACTACTTCATTGGAAGGTGGATTGTATTTATAACAGTTCGAGAACATTAGCCTGAAATCAGCAGCAAACTCTTGGGTGTTCTTATACTCTCGTCTCTCCATTTTTTTCTTCAAGGAAATGCATTATAAAAATGTTAATGGTTAATAAAGCAAAGACATCAATTATTTGAAGACTCTCTGAAGCTTCAGATTTTGTGCTCAGTCAACATAAATACTAATTTATCAACAATCAATAACCATTGAATCATTATCAACATTAAATTAATGTTCTCTTACCTTTATGGTGCCTAGATCCATAGGCTGTTTGATAATAACATGGTAGTCCTGCAGGCCCAAAGCCTGTGCGTCAACAGGGTGAAAGAAGGGCCATGCGTACGGAGAATGCCTCTTTACATACATCTCTTTCAAGATATCGCAGCAGTGCTTGAGCGGCTCCGAAAGTTTAGCCCTCTGTCCTGAAGGGGGGGAATCGGGCAGGTGTTTCTTAGGTGGTTTTATAGGCCTTCCACTGCCCCGCCTGGAGATGATCTTGCAAGAAGATGGCTGCACCTCGCAAGGGGGTGGCTCTATCCTAGTGATTACTGGGGCGGCCGAAGTTGTGGTGTCTGCTTTCCTCTTAACACCCTTTTTAGTCTGAATAAAAGACAAGGCAAGACAAAGTTATACGACTTGCTGACTGACTTGCATACTGTGAAAGTTGATAGGAAAGCACACCCCCCAAAACAAAAGTACTGACTGCCGTGTCGATCTGTGTAGGGAGCTGTGGCGTTGGGAGGGAGTGGAGGGCTTCCGGAGGGATGACGGTTACAGTCTGTTGAAACACTACTTCTGACAAGGGAGAGTGAGGTCTCGGCTTCACCGCACCTGCACAGGAGGAGACGTTCAGAGGACCTAATGAACACGCACACAAGAACCACAATAGATATCATTCTAAAACTGGGCTCACATCCAGTGATTTTCCAAAATTCAGTTGTCAAAATATACTGATTTCAATTGACGACCCGAATGTTGACATTTAAAAGGATCCCTGGCTAATGAGCCAAATATGCCTTAATACATTATAATTGTCCTCTATAAAAAAATTAATACATTTAAAACACCTTAAATATTTTATTTATTTTAGAAATAGTTCTTCTTTCACTCAATAGGGGCAATGCCCGTCACAAGTTGATGATGTCATTTGTCCATATGTGGTCTAGCCCTATGGAATGCATGTGAAAATAAAAACCAACTTAATGCTTCCTACGGTTAATATGAGCATCGCATTTCTTATATATTTTTTGCACACGCAGTCCATAAATTCCATAGGGCTAGCCCACACATGGACAAATGACATCATCAACTTGCAACGGGCATTGCCCCTCTTGAGTAAAAGATGAACCGTTTCTAAAATAAATACAATATTCAAGGTGTTTTAAAAAATAAAATGTGTTATAGAGGGCAATTATAATGTATGAACTCATTAACTGCCAGAAAAAAACATTGTCTATGCTGCCCCTGCCAGCGATTTCCGAGTGTTTTCACTAACCTTTGAAAAATCATAGAATATTCTTCTTCACAACAATCCACCCGCCGTGGGGGGGGTCTCGTAGACTCGTAGACAAAGGAAATTGTGCCGCCGCGATATATATTTTTTTGTGATCACGTGATTTGCTGCCACTTTGCTTCCCTAGCGAACAGCGCCATCTAGTGGAAAACCACTGAAAACACCAAAACACTTCAAACCGTCAATGGCGGTGTGGGCTTTGGAGAAGAAAAAAAACGTCAACCACGTCAATGGCAGAGAATGAGTTAACTCTTTGGCTGGCATTTGAGATTTCTCGTCATATTTTGCTATGGCCCACACCGCCAATGACGAGAATGACGAGATTTTGTGTTTATAGTGGTTTTCACTAGATGGCGCTGTTTGGCTCTCTGTGAAGGAGAGGAGCAGCGGGTCACGTGATCGCAAAACAAACAGCCCGTAATTCGATCTGGAAGAATGGCTTTTCCGCTGTTTGTGTTGCTTTTTGGCGAAAACAGCCTACATTCAACTGCCCACAACTATGGAACGGATGGTCGCAGCAGCTCGCTTTCCCCCCCCCGATTCTACGAGACTCGGATAAGTCTTTTAAAGCTTTCGGGGGATCGCTCCTACTGGAGATAAATATTCTATGATTTTTCAAAGGTGAGTGAAAACACTCGAAAATCGCTGGCAGTGAAGTGGCAAAATTATGTTTTATTTCTAGCAGTCAAAGAGTTAAAAGCTGAGTTGGCTGATGACAAAGTCTGTGTAGAAGGCAAGCAGGGACACCTGGAGGATATCATCAAATTAAAATAATGAAATAATGATGATATCTGCAAATGACCAAAATAGATGTTCAGGGGAAGAATGACATTAACCCGGTCATCTCAAAAGCACCGGTGTGGCACAGTGTACTGTACCTGCAGGGTGAATCCCCTGTGTGTACAATGTACTGTACCTGTCGTTTCCTTCCTCCCTTTCCCTGGTGTCTTTGTGGTGACTGATGACACTTCACACTCCTCCTTGGGCATTTTGTTCACATGCTGTAAGAAAAGCTTCTCCAGGGTTTGGGCCATTAGAACTATGTCATCTCCAGGCTGGGGAGAACAAGGTAAAGTGAGGCCCCCCCTCATGAGATTCCACCATCTTAGTCTGTTAACATTTACATTTGGTACAGTAAATATACCATAAGGGAAATCAACTCTTCCTTACCCGATTGTAGAGATAGCAGTTGGTGAACATGGCACTGAAGTCCTGTACACATTCAAGTGCCTTCCAGTAATAATTGTTCTCAAGACGTTTCTTAATAGTGCTCAGGTCCATAGGATTTTTTATAATTGTGTAATAATCCTTAATAAAAAGAGAAAGCAACAAAGACATTATGATTAATAAAGCACTATGTACAAAAACCACAAACTAATTTGAAGCCAATTATTGAACACAGAGGTCCCCAATTACTTTATGTGCCGTTGAAGGCATGTTTTCACTCTCCAACAGGCAACTTCACTAATAAGTGCCACTGTGCATCCTTCTCTGATTGAAGGGGTTCTAATTATTAGTGAACTTACCTGGTGGAATGTTGTGTAAACCAAGAGTTAAGTATAGTGAATATATTTGGTGGTTAGTGGTTTATGAATATCATATTTGGCACATACTGTATTATGCCATCTTGGTTCTCATCGCCTTTTACTGAACAAACCCCCACAGGATAAGTTGAACAAGATGGCATTTAGTATCAGGTTTAAAAGTTATAATTCATATTTTTTTATATATCAATATACATTTTAACTACTTACTGGGATATTTAGCGCCACTGCATCAACAGGGCTGCGAAAGGGCCAAGAAAACTGGTGCTTCCATAACGCTCCGAACACCACCTTCTCCAGACACTGAAGCTGATTTGTTACACGACCAAGCTTCTTGGGATTTCTGACCTCTGGAGGAGGGGGGTTTCCACTCATAGTGGCGATGTGGGACACTTTCGACATTGTGTTGTTCAAAGCCAGCGGTGGGAGACTCGTCTCAATTTCTCCTTTACTGCAGCTCCGCTCTCATTACACGATCTCCTAAGAAATAGAGCAGAGTATTTTAAGGGCTAAGATAAAAGCAAACATCATATTGTGAGCCTGAAGCCATCTCTTAAAGATTGTATATGACAGAGATAAATATATGTACATAAACAAAAAACGGCTTTTAAGTCAAAATGCTTTCCCCCCTGTAATTATTTATTCCTCACTCCTTTGGTGTAATTTTGTCATTGTACATTTGCACATATAAAATCTGTCCTCTGCATTTACCCATCCTATTAGGAGCAATAAGTATATGGCATGTGCATACATTTGCGATTTGGCATTACATTGCCATGCACATATTTGGCAAAATTGGCAAACATTTTATCTTTCAGTAATGTGAGTGATCACAGCCGGTAGCATGCTCATAATTCAATCACTGCAATTATTATCAAGCTGAGTATTTGACCACCATCTCAAACAAACTACGATTGCATCTCTAGCCAAAACAAACTGGCAGATGGATCGTACTGTTACACCAACCAGGCTTGAGTGTTTAAATCCCATTTCAATACAGGGTAAACCGGACAAGCAGAGACACAATTTCTGCTAAAATGCCAGTTAAATTATAAACTCTTTTTTTTTTACGTAGAATGATAGTTTTATTCAGATCATTATTAAGTGTATTTTCTTTAGAAACTGTGAAACAAGCTGAAGTCATAATTTCACTACGTAGAATTGAAACGTTCAAGTTTAATAGTCAGCATGCTCAATAACTTCAACAAGAAGCATCTTTAATGCAAAACATGGTTAATGCTGCCACCTACTGCCTCACTTACAGTACTATTGCAACGTTAATATTTGTAGTTGTCCCTAGAATGAAAATTACCTCCAGTTGATCTAAAATAATATGCATATACAGTAGTATAGCAACCATTAACGGCCTATTTATCAACATACATATTAAAGACACATTATCTTTAATGTGTTGAGAAACACATTTAATCATTTGTGTAAGCTGAGAAATAAACATTAAAGATAATCTTTAATGTGTACGTTGACAAATTGTTTCTGAAAAAGGTACATTTTAAAACCAAAAAAAGTATGTCAGTAATTATGTCTCTGGTATGCAACTATAACAATTGTAGGAAACGCACTAGTACACACACATTCATTAATGCTCTTTAGGCAAATGTAAAACATTGTCTGTTAAAATTCAGGGGACATATCAGGTCACTGATGTGAGAGGTGTGCTTTAAAGACAAATGAGTACTGGTGGGGTGGGTGGATGGATGTTGGAGAGGGGTGACAAAGCTCCTCAAATGACTGAGAGTGCAATGAAGATTTGATAAGGCCATGTGTCAAGACAAAAAAAAACTAAGGCACTGCAGATGGTCCAATTAAAATCCAAATATTCTATAAAAATGCATGAATACACAATTTCAAGCATGATTACTTACTACTTGAAAATAATTTGAAAGTAAAATTATGCCTGTATGTCTCAAGCTGAACATACCTCATAGAACATAAATTAAGAATAACTGTAGCAGTTCAGAATTAAACAGACCATGCCTCAATTGGAATATAAGTGAACAAAATAGATTTATCCAACTAGTGTCCAAAACCTATTAGTTGACATCCTAGAAAATAAACTTTGTATAGTCAACCAGCAAATCTATAATCACCCTGCCATGAAATGTGTAATGTTCCAAGAACACAGGCAGGGCTACTCCGCAGCAAACATACAGCGTCAGAAATGACAGAGGTATGGCAAGTAAATGTTAACTAGCTAATTCTTGACCATTACCACTTACCAATTATGTTCATGGTCCCCAATTAAATACTGATGACTTTAACCCCCCCAAATAATTTACATTACAATTTATTTTGATCTTGCTCTCCATTTTATTTTATATCAACACAAATATAATGTATACAAAAAACATTTTAAAACAATCTATATTCACGTCCATTACGAATTCTAAAGCTAGAGAAAAAACACTCGACAAGTAAATATTTTACTTTTACTGATATTTTTTCACGCTGCACAATTTCACGTTCAAGTCCACACAATTGAGATTGGTTAGATGATTATTTTGATGAGATAGGCAGATTAGGCAAATACCTGATTAAAGTTAGTTGACCAAAACAATGCTTTAATACATTTGTAATTTAAGACAATGTGTGGGACTATTCTTTCAACATGTTCCTCTCCTACGCACCTGTTCATGTCAAATGAAAATCTGGAAGTTGTTAAATCACATGTAATGTTTCCCTTTTAGAATTGGTTAAAGATCATTCACCTTCTAGTCCATTGCCCATTACAATTATTTTATCATCCGATTCCAAATAAAATAGAGCATTGTTCCAATGCACAGTCATGACACTGCTTTTAACAAGTACACATTCGTTTGCCTCAACTTGCATCATCATTTATTATAATTTTTAGACAGAATTCCACAGCCATAACATTAAATCTCCAATGACAAGTTAAAGGGATATTTCACTGTCAAACGTGTTTGGGGTCATTTTAACGTCTACTCAGGCTATTGTGAGCATCCCAGACAGTTTTTGATTTGCTTGATTTAGTATTTAGATATTTGATATCATTCACTCCCCCTTCCCATACAAACCCATTGTAACTTCAAACTCAATTTTTATCATGATAGATTCATCGAAAACACCCGTCCTTAGTTCTGGTGACTGATATTGTCCTTCTAATGCGTGAGGGGCCATGTTTTTTCAAAACCCCTTTTCATTTTTATACATTTTAGAGGGGGAAAAAAAATACAATAAAACATTTAAATTAACGAGAAAAGTTATTGCAAAAACATGACTTGAGTCACCAGAACCAAGGACTTGTTTTCGATGAATCCATCATGGCTAAAATGAAGTTTGAAGCTACAATGCGTCTGATAAAATGATGAAATATCTAAATACTGAATCAACCAATCCTGTGCAGACTGAGGTAAGGGCAGTTTAATACGTACACATGATTCATGTGACTGTCAGATGATTTTAGTTTAAACACAGGGGCTTTGTTGGTCCAACTCCATTCTTAATCCGTCATGTTTGTTCTGCATTTCTAAACGGCTGCTAAATAGATAAGTAAATATTTCTAAGACGACACTTTCAGAAGTCAACCATAAAACCCCTTTCAGAATCTATCTTGTGTAACATACTGACCGGGCATCCCGGGCATCTTATAAGGATACAGGATAGGTGGGCACTAGGGACATCTGGGTACCTCGATGTAAAATTTTGTCCAAAATGTTAAAAAATGTAATATTTGAAAAATGGTCTAAGTAATGTAAAGTATACATGCGACTTAATTTTATCCTTAAACTTATTGTTTATGCCCCAAATGACTGGATATACAGGTTTTGTAGCTATTGTAGAAATATTAGACCTCAATTGTCGAATGTTTAAGCATGTTCTAATCATGTATACTTCACTTTTAAACATTTTCCAAATATTGTATTTAACTTTTGGACAAAATAGCCAATTTCACATCGAGGTGCCCAGATTTCCCTAGTGCCCACCTATCCTGTTGCCCATTATAAACACCTCAACTGCTGGAAGACATTGTCAATTTCTCCCAGAAATTGCTGTCTCTGAGCAGTAAAATATAATTAAAATAATCAACACCGTCCTCCTTGATTCATTGTTTTTAATATTATCAAATGGTTGTGAATAACGTGTGGTATGTTGCAGGCTGCAGCATGGTCCGTGTTTACAGTTAACAGCGTGACGCATTTTGCCACGCCCACAGGACAGGCCCTCCGGAAAGGAGGAAAAAAAAACTTCCGCATTTTTGTCACGTGAACTACGTGCGTGTTGTTGTGGTTTTAATATCATTAAAATACAAGAACGCGCTTTAGTAAAACAATGTGTCGACCAAATGTGACGTCACCTGGCGTGCACGGTTTGGTGGCCAGCGGCCAACAGAGTTGCTTGCTAATGTTTGCTAGCCTGCTAAGCGGCTAACGCGGCAGCATAAACAAACATTATAAACTTGCTTATCGACGACCATTTCATAACATTTACCTTTCCGTCTCTGGCACACGAGTGTTTTAGTGGCCGAACTGAGACGTTTCTTTGCCAAGTGCAGGTTGTTATTCTCCTCTTTTCAACGATGCATCCAGTGTAACGTCGCAGTTAGCATCTAGCTAGCAGGCTAGCTAAATGTAGTCGATGCTGCAGCAGAGCCACGTTTAGTCAACGTACCTTTGGCTACGTGTTAATGTTTACTTCAGCGTATACAACGTCTCAAGCGTTATCTTTAAATAAACATCAATGATGCTAGTTAGTGTTTATTATTACCGCTTCCAGAATAAACAACAGTCTGGTATTTCCATGGCGGACCGACGTCTCTACGGCAACCGCCTCATATTTATAGCCCACCGTAGAAGACTCCAGTGTTGCCAGATTTTGTGAGAGAAATAAGCAAGGTCTATGAAAACAAGCCAAAAAAGAAGAAACTTAGGCCACATGAGCACTTTAAACCTATATGATCTACAAGCTCACAGCTTGTAGATCTGCTATTTTAACAAATAGGCTACATATTAATTCAGGTGGTCCATGATGAAAATATTTCAGAACCACTGGTTTAAATAATAATTACAACAATGAGAAGCAACCCCAAATAAACAACTATACTCTAGAAACAAGCCCAAAAAACGCAACTATTACGACTACCACAAAATAATATTGGAAAAATACAGAAAAATAAAAATATGCAGAAAAACAAGCCCAAAGTCCCTTATAATAAGCAGACATGGCAACACTGTTGAAGACTGTCGCTGATTGGTCAGTTCACACCACGTGATCTGCTCTGCCGCGTTGCCCATGAATGCAGTAAAACTGTTAAAAATTATTTTAACTCTTCAGAATACGACTAAAACCTTTCCTCTCACACCTGTACGTACAACAGATAGAATCAAATAGAAATCAGTGCTGTTAGGGTAAATGATATAGCAACACGGATCACATCACAACAAAAGCCGAAACCAAACGGTGTTTTCGAAACGCAACCCTGAATGTAGCCCGGCCCGTTTGGAACCACTCTCTCCATGATGGCTCCAGAGTGAAGTTCCAAACGGGGCTACAATGAATGCAGCATGGATGGATTAACTAACGGCCTCTCTCTCTCGACGTCACCAGGCGTTCTGGAACATTCTCTGTCACTATTGAACAAAGCGTTTAATGAATAAAATTAAACGCAGCTCCGCATAAACGCAGCTGAAAGCGATCGATCGACTCGTCGACGGTCGTCCACCACTTGTTGCCACGACGTAGGTCCTGATCGCTAATTTATACTGCAGTGCTACGTAACGACACCACGGACATGACTGACAAAACGCAAGCACACACACACACACACATCCACATACGACGCGTGTTGGTTACAACATGGTTAGCTTGGATAGACACTCGACAGTATAAGGACAGAGTGACCACGAACGTAAAAATGTTAGTTCGGGAAACAATCGAAGCGAAGTCAGGCTAAAAAAGTTTATATAATTCGACCATGCAGTCTGATAACAAACGCCAACCTCGAAAATTAGTCAAGCAGGCTACTGA
Organism: Gymnoscopelus braueri; assembly: GCF_963280865.1. Classification (NCBI taxonomy): domain Eukaryota; kingdom Metazoa; phylum Chordata; class Actinopteri; order Myctophiformes; family Myctophidae; genus Gymnoscopelus; species Gymnoscopelus braueri. Next base: position 31,757,013 of record NC_137607.1, read on the forward strand.
TCAAATAAAAATAAAAGCGTAGTGTAGTATATTATCCACACCAAATTGTCCCACCATGGCTCAAAGTGAGCCGAGTTGACAAATTGTCGATCTTCCTGAGTCCCGGGGACTCCCGGCCGGTGGGGGCTTTATAAGAAAAGAGCATTTTCCCAGGATCACCCGAACTAACCATTCATTTCTACTTCCGCTGCAGGCAGCACATTAGCCCAGTGGTTCTCAACCTGTGGGTCGGGACCCCCAGGGGTGTCCACAGAGATGACAGTGAAGTGACAATTTAAGGACTTTCAAGACCTTTTTAATACCTCGAAGAAAAGAGAAAAGACCATCACTGCAACAAAAGTAATCAACAACTACTATAAAAACTGGTCAGACATTGGCCAAATTGTCAAATAATATAAGAAAGAGGCAAAACGTTTGAAAATAGCAGATCTACAACAAGCGTTGTCTTGCGAGGCGTTGTGAGCTTGTAGATCTGCTATTTTCACAATATTTATCTGTGAAACCGAGTCAAACTAAATGTAATGCCTCAACTCCTACAATTACAACTGCTTGTCAGGGTGGGGGGTTCCCAGTTAAAATACGATTATTTTTGGGGGGTCCCCAGTTCATTTATGATTATTTTAGAGGGTCCTCAGTTCAAATATGAGTATTTTGGGGGTCACGGCCTGAAAGGATTGAGAACCACTGCATTAACCAATGGAGGTTTACAGACACACTATCATTAACATGTGTCATCATATTTTGCCATACAAAATGCTCAGAATGGGATCTATGATATCATACCATATCAAAGAAAAATGTCCCGCACACTGTCTGGAACTTGTAAAAAGGATGCTCTTTATTAAAATGCCAAATCCAATAATTATCCTTTTGTTCTACTCAAATGAAATGAGCAGGCTGCTAAAAATATTTGCTGAGTTTAACATTTTAGATCTTGTACATTTCTTTGGATAATTGTTGTTGTACAGTTAGATTGGTCTAATGTATGCGTGCCTCAGTGCTTTAGATCCACCACAATAGGTTTTGTCCTCTTACAACACTCACTGGTTCTGAACGTGGGGTCAGAGGACCCCAGGGGTCCTTTAGGGGGTTCCAGGGGTCCCAGAGATAAATAAAATAAAATAAATTTGTATCAAATAGGAGTCTGTGCTCTGTGGCCTGATCAAACTTGGGGCCTTTTAAATGAAAATGGTTGAGAATTGCGCGCATGTGTGTGTGTGTGTGTGTGTGTGTGTGTGTGTGTGTGTGTGTGTGTGTGTGTGTGTGTGTGTGGACATGAATACATTGTTAAAATGTGTGCATGCCTATATGATATCAACTGGAAAACACCATGGCAGTCTGCAGAAAGACAGCTGGGAAGTAGATACAGGCCAGTAAGGATAGAGAGTCAAAGTAATCTGTGATCAGTATTAAATACATGTGTCTTGAGTTTCACTTTCAATAGCAGGAAGCTTGTTTCATGGGACTTAGGAAAAGGCTGCGCCCTCAGCTGTTGCAACAAATTAATCCTCCATCTTCTAAGTACTGTGGGTGTTTTATGAGTCGGTAAAGGAGAGGATAATGTCAGATCCAGTTGATCTTCCATTCGTGAAAATATGCTCTTTTTAATGTGAGTGTGAGTGGAGAATTATAGATTATTATATAGAAGGCATTTAACATTTGACTGAAACAGGTCTCAACCTAATTTCTGTTAGAATTCTATGATGCATAAATAGCTGTCAACAAAATGACTACAGTGAAATTGATATTATGATGACTGATTTCATCACCCAGAAAAATAATATGATGTGTAAAAAGCCTTAAAGTTTGTGCAATATTATTGATAGCCACAAGACCTGGAAATATATGTTCTGAATGCTCTAATGAAGGTTGCACTGAGACATACTGCTAAGACCATGATGTGTCCGAACCAGTCCAGCAGTTTTGTCAAAATCTGATTTCCATCTTCTCTCTAAACTTTTTAAATATTTTCACAAATGTCAATTTCCAGACATTTATACACACCTGACACTGACACATATGTGTCTTAGAACTTTGTCTTATTTTAAATTGTCCACAAGAGAGCAGCAGAATCCACATAGTTTTCTTCTACACAATAATCTGGTCAGGGAAGGTATATTTATGTCATCTGAGTTTCATTCAGTCGTCATAGCAGCACTGCAGTTTGAAGCAGACAGATACAGATATGGGTAAAGAGATACATCTACACAGTAAGCGGGTAGTAACGTACAGGGATTATAGAAATAAGGTACCAAAGACATCTAGGGTGTTATCTGGCCCTCTGCACTTGGACCACCCAGGATTTGCATGGTGTGTGACAGTCAGAGTGAGCTTTTAACAAGTATATATAATGTAGTCAAAGCGTTGGTGAACAATCTATCCCCAGTAGTAGGTATTGGGTAAATGTACTGTCAATCAACAGTTGGTAAATGAGGATTGTTACTTGTAGATTGGGAAATCAAATGGAACCGACAATCATTTCACCTACTTTCTTTTTTTTGCAATAAGGACCCTTTTCACTTTGGCTACAGAAAAACAAGCCTGGATAAATATATAAGAATATAGGGAATAGTGATATGTTGTGGCTTTGTAATTCATCTAAAGGACAACCAACCTTTAGATTGAATCTAGGTTAGTCCTTTGATTTGGAAGATTATTTTTTTAAGTGGATGCACTAAACACAACTTTGTTGTATGTTCCATACAGTGACAATAAACATCTTATCTCTTATATTATCTCTTTCAAATTTATGCTTTATTGATGTACCTGACTACCTGTGGAAAGGTGTCCTCTCTGCAATGTATATTTGACTGTATTATGGGAGCAGTGGGCAGCTACTGAGCAGTGTCTGGGGACCAACTCCAGCTCTAAGGCCTGTGCCTTGGTCAGGGCACTTCAGACGTCCTTAACATGAATGATGAAATTGAATGATATTGTTTAAATGATACATTGAATTATAAAATGACACTAGGCCATCCTTGGTGCAATAAAATATACTTTTGCCTGAGTAGCACACTGCACCCATGCACGCACACACACACACACACACACACACACACACACACACACGCACGCACGCACGCACGCACGCACGCACGCACGCACGCACGCGCGCGCACGCACGCACGCACGCACGCACGCACGCACGCACGCACGCACGCACGCACGCACACACACACACACACACACACACACACACACACACACACACACACACACACACACACACACACACACACACACACACACATACACACACACATACACACACACACACACACCACCGCCAAGGGCGAGGAGGTTCTACATCACTGCGAAAACAGGTAAGTGTTTGATCCTAGGCTCTTCAATACAACACACAAGTGTTGGAGCCAGCAACTGGATTAAACTACAGATAGCATGCCAACCATGCCCCATACCATTCCCTTTTTATGAAGTTATAAGAAAGCAAAGCATTCTCCACCGTGACCATCTGATAAGTCTGTTGTTGTGGGAATAAAGTATTTAGAAGCCAAACTGATATCCTTGTCTGCAGCTTGCATACAAAACTAGTCCCCAACCAATACAAATATTTTTTGTATGGACATGCGTGCCCAGTTTGCTGGAATATGGACAAAGGAAGGGATTTCCCACAGCTGTGTGAAGTTGCATGATTTATTCATTGATGAGGCGTCATTCAAAGTAATACCAGCAATTGTGTAATAGCCTTTGTGTTGGGAAAGGGTAAAACATGGTTCTGGTTATATCTTCCCTTAAGGAGAACAATTGCATTTTATGTCCACAAATAAGTAAACAAATAACAAAGAAATAAACACTAAATTTATGATAAAAGACTTAGGTCATTGTCCTTTGATAAAGAAATTGTATCATTATCAGCTACCTCTTTATTTAGTTATATGCCTAATATTGGAAATTGTTGGTCTTTGTAAAACAATGCATTTCTATAGTTCAGTGAAATCCTTTTGACAAGTGCACGCTGCTCATGTTTGACAGTAATCATGATTAAATTGTCTGTTGGGACCAATATGGATGCTGTTCTTTCAGTTCTTACACATACAGGAACAAACAATGAGGGGCAACACCCCTTGTTTGGCTTTCGTGACTGCAGCTTTTATTACAATGGACATTTTCTGCCAATCATTCTGGATGAAAGATTACAAGAAGCAACACAATTCATGGCATTGCTCTTAAAGATACAACACAAGAAATTCGACTTGTGTGTAAACGTGTGCTCTTTATAAAGAACTTTATAAAGCAAAAAGGCTTTTCTGATTTTTTTTAACCTGCCATAACTGAAAACTAGGAATTTGTCTGACACAAGTAAAACTGATGTTGAACTGTTTCTGTAATAAAAACTCAGACATTGACAATAAATCACACTGAAAACAAAGCCAGCATGTTTCAACTGTGGTTGCCATATTGCAAGCTTTCACCTCTCTGCTTTCACATACTGTACATGATCACATTTCAAACACCTCGTAGTCCTGCAGAAACCTCAGCCACAAGAAAAGAAAAACTGTGCTGAACAGGTTTGTTTGGGTTCAAGGAAAATAGCCAGAACTGATGATGGAGTTGTTTATGTTTTTCGTTTAGTTTAGTTTTGTCTAAAGAACTGCAGAGGTTCAATTGCCATTCCACCATTGATTATCATGGTCCAATTGTGTGATGACCGGTCCAGACCAGTACAGTACAGTGTATCCAGTGTAAACAGTGCATGTTCTTTGATTTAGTGTTTGTACAACTACAGTTTGTGTTAAAATGTTTATTATTAGTTCATAATTGTACATGGAGGGAATCGGACAAAGATATCATTTAGCCATCATGTTTCTATAAACTGGGAATACATCACCAACTTGAAAACAATATTCAGATCACCTTCCAGTACGTAATATTTAATCATCGTTCAACAGCATATCCACCTCGCATATTGTCAACATTTTCTGTTATAGTGCTTATATCATATTGCAGATTGGGCAATGCATCAATTGTCGTTTTTAAAGATGCATCAATTGTTGTTTTTTCTGCCTTTATTTGGATAATATACAGTACTAAAGTGTGGCAGGAAACAGGGAGAGAGAGTCAGAGATTGACAAGCAACAAAGGCATTTGGACTCGAGAATCGAACCCACGACTCACTGTCATGCTGTATCAGAGTCTATAGTTGGTATGCGCCGGCATCCCCACAATTTATCCATTGTAACATCTTGATTACATAATCTATATACTTATGTTATGGGTGATAGGCGTATTTAAATAATCAATCAACCAGTTGGCAAATCAATACATTATACAGAGCATGATCTATGATAAGTCAATGGTATAGGGGACCAACTATCTCAGTCAAAATAAATCAGAAGAATTGGATAGGCTACTGTTAACATATTAACATGTTAACATTTGTTGTGCAGCAGTGTGCTTAATAATCAAACAATAGCATTGTGTAAAAAACAACTAAACTGAACAGTTACATTGCCTTCAGGATCTTTGGTCTAAAGGTAATATAATATACAGAATATTATAATATAATCAAATACTAACATTATTCTTTATTATCATGCAGTAGCACTTGGTGGCAATTGCATTCAGCACAACATTATAGCTCTGACAGAACATTATAGGCTAAGACAGATGCCACAATCAACTGGGTCAACAAGAACCCAACCATTGCTCGTACCACATCAGTGGAATGTGACGAGGCTTCAGACTGTATGTACATTCCATGCACCGTTACACTTTCTAGCACCCTTCATCTCTGTTGTGTTCTCAGCCCCTCACACAGAGTAAATAAACACAGTGCATGACTTTCTCCGAGTCATGCATATGTATGAGATGTAAAATAATTTGATCCCTTTGAGCATTTCCCTTGTCAGCTCTCAAACGCGGCACTCTGGCATATTTTTTTTGTGAAGGCATCATGCATTCCAAAACAAAAGTTTCCTACCCTCTTGTCACTGGTGCCACCTCATTAGTGGCAAATCAGGGAGCTGACATTCATGTTGTACCAAGTCATGCAGCATCTGCCTCCCGGTGGCAGACTGATATCACAGCCCAGGCAATGTACTGTTTGTTCAGGAGGGTATGCTGCCAAGCTGCATCCATGCTACTGTATTATAACAAACCAGAACAACATGCACAAATCCTTGCATCTGTTCAGTGTTGGTGCTGATTTATAACAATGTGATGGGAACACAGATATAGAATAACATAATCCTTAAATCCTAATATTAATCAACAAAAATGGAATTCAGTGAAAGGTCCAAATGTCACGCCTTTCTGCATTTGATAATACTTGAGCAAATTGTTATCAATTGTCAACATAAAACCAATAAATGTATGTCATTCTAATAATAACTTGAGTATGTGTGCAGGCATACAAGTGAAACAGCATCAGCAGGTGCTATCAGTAGAAATATAAGGCATCGTTCAGTTTAAAATAATACACAGACTTCATTACACAAAAATGAAGTTACATAAGTTCTTTATTCATGTATCTCCCGCTTTGAAACACGTGTCCAAGTATGTTGTTAGGGACATTGATACATAGTTTTGTCCTCTGTCCAAGCAAAAGAAAAAACTTCCGGATTGAGGCTTTCCAGGAGATCCTTGCTATTGTTATTTCACCCCGTTCTCATTGTACTGGGAGAATTAAAGCTTCAGAGAGCTCAGTATCCGTCTTTATCACTCTTATTCCCTCATTACTGCAAATAAACTAATAATAAAGTTTTGGAATAAGGAAGGGATCGTGTGATTAAGTGAAGTAACAAATATTTTACATCTTCAAGAAATAAGGTTCACTTTAAATGACAGAACTGTTCAATTAAACAAAATCTGGCAACTTCTCATGTTTTATCTTCAAAATGCAAATGTATCGTTATTTCATGATATCTCTGCATTCGTTCTGTAATCTGGGTGGGAGTTGGGAACGGGTTGTGAGGGGGGTGGGGAGAGTGTGTCAATATTTGTCATTTCTTTATTATGTTCTGAACCGAGAAGTGGATCCTTCACACTGCATCAGCTCTTGGAACTAGTATTTTTGTCCCAGGGTCACTGTATGTTCTGTCTGGAAAAATAAAATAGATGCATTTTTTGAATGTTGCTACATTCCAAAATGTATACTCCTCAAAAATGTATGAGGGGCCGTAATCACATCTTTACCCTAGGCCTAGAGCCATTCAATGTTCAGCAACGATGGCAGATTTTCAGTTGTCTGAATCAATTCTTTGAAGAATACTCAACAATAATACGCAGTTAAGGGTTAACGTCTTGTTCTGGAACACTTTGACACATAGACCAGGGGCTGGGTGGTGAACTGGTGACCTTCTGATCACCATGACGACCTCTATACCCAGCCGCCCCCCAAAAAAGCAGTATGGGTGCACCATTCCCAGAGGCACTGGCAATGCCGGGTCAATGCATGGAGTGAATGGAGCAAGTCCTGTATCAACTCCGGAGGCAAAAAATCTGTTTAATATTTTGTCGCGGTTCTCAAACTTTTTCAATTCAAGGACCTCCAAATTAATATGTATTTGGCCGCGGACCCCCATCTGAAAATGTTTTTTTCCAGGGACCCCCAGAAGAGATTTGTGTAAAATATATATATATATATTCAAACATTTACTGAAATTGAGATATTTCTAAAATAATAGATGCATTTCGTGCTCACAGTGCGGCACAAAGTGACGCTCTGTGAGCTTGTAGATTTTTTTTATTTTTGAATAGCCAACGTATAAATGGATAAAGGGTTAAAATGATTGTGATGCTATATTAACTACTTTTGCTGGGGACCCCCTGGAATCCCCCCAAGGACACCTGGGGGTCCCTGACTCCCCGGACCCCACTTTGAGAACTGATAGTATAGGGGACCTATCAGATATTAAACTGATAAGAACAGATACTTGATCTTAGCCAAAAGGCAAAGAAGCCAAATGTATTCATGTACTGCATCTAGTATATTCTCTCTCAACATTACAGATCAAAGGTTTAAATGTTCACAACAGGTTCAGTTGCATGCCTGTGTGTCAGAATAGGCAGATTTTTTCAATGTCAAACGTCTTGTGTGCAATATCGATGCCAGTCAGGAAATGGTAGGCCTATTTCAGCTCTTGTGTATGGCAGCATATTAGTTACTGCAACAATAACACCCAGTATCAGAGAATGAGCAATTAAGCATGCATGTAAACTGAATGTGTTTTGTATTTTGTTTCCCCACCCCCCCTTTTTTTTCAATAAGCAGGTTTAGAAGGTATCCAGTTACATAATTGTCTCCGCCAGGCCGAAAGGCATGGCGAGAGAGTATGTTTTACCCCCTGTCCGTCCGTTTGTTTGTCCGTTTGTGTGTCCGTCCGTCCATCTGTCTGTGAACAGCTAATCTCAGGCACCGTTGGCCCGGTCGCTGTGAAACTGTGCACGCACACTCCCTGGATGCCAATTCAGAACCTCTGCCCCAAATTTTTCACATGGGCCTGTTATAGCGCCACCAGGAGGCCGATTTGTGCAAAACCCTTTTACTCCTACAGATTTTATCCAAACGTCATGCAAATCGGTACACAGTATCTCTATAGTCATGTGATCAACACGGATCTGTCCGATTGTCCATATTCCATCCTCATTGGCTAAGGTTGGCTTCCAAAATTTGCAGGATTGGTCCGTTTTGAACAAAATGCCTCAAATCATGAACGCAGCTTGCGCTTTCCGTGCAATTTCACACGCAAATTCCCATTAGGCCGAGGAAGAAATGCCAGCCTTTTCATTTTGGCCTGTTATAGCGCCACCAGCAGGTCTAATTTAGCAAAACACATTTTTGGAACAAAATGCCTCAAATCATGAATGCAAGGTCTGATTGCCGTGAAAGGCCTAAGAATAAATGGCACCCTTTTCACATTGGCCTATTATAGCGCCACCAGGAGGCCACAATAACCTACCTAAACTGGCGGAGACCTGTGCTCCGAGGAGCACTTTTTCTAGTTATGATTTGATTTGGTCTTCATTTTATTATATTGTTTAAAATTATTATGTTATGTATAGGCTACGTATATACATCATGGTTTTCCTTTCTTTTCTGAGGGTAATTGATCAATGTCTGTGTGAACCCTGGGGTCTGGTGAGGGGGTTAAGAAGCGGCCTGGGTTGTTTTGCAACCACAGGACCACCAGGTCAGAGGGAGAGACTGTTACTATTGCTTGCAGGCAAACAGAGTACAAGAGTACTGAAAAGATACACTTTTTTTATTTGTTGAGGCTGGGACCTTGTGTGAACTGTTTCACACACTGTTTTAATATAATGTAATGTATCTTCCCCTCGAAAAGCTTTTAATAAAATTTAAATAAAAAGTTGGACACAAAAAAAACAAAAACAATAACACCCAGTTTACTTATCAGAGGGCCACTATAAGCTCCTTTTAGTATGAAGTATAAACCAGGGGTCTTCAACAGGGGGTCAGATGGAGCCTGGCTTGTTTCCATTGGGGTCCTTTGTACTCAATTCATAGAGACATAACAGACTGAGACAGATATACACTACAATGCAAAACATCATAGCAACAGTTTGAAAACAGAAAAGATCAAGTACAGAGCCAACGACTAAATATTGAGTGTTTGAAAGGTCTGAAAATACACATCAGCATGAATCCAACATGGAAGAGATAATAAGTTTAATCTGTAACACAATTGTATTCAATATGTAGTGGGGGTCCCTGCTTCATCTCTCTCTCAGCTAAGGGGGTCCTTGGACTGAAAAACGTTGAAGACCCCTCACCCCTGGTAGACCCCCGGTCTAAAATATATAGTGCTGTGCTGCAGGCGTCCCCCGACCACAGCCTCCTCCCTCAAGCCCCACCCCCAAATGAAGTACACACAGCCAGAAAGGAGAGATAAGTGTTTAAAAGTTTTGAGGCAGGACTGTGTTTATTCAGATGTTTGTTAAACAGCATCTCCGTCCACGGCTGTTTTTACAACAACGGAATGCTGTGATTGCCTTCTTAACACCGACAGAGGAACGAATACACGACACAAAAAACTTTCGCATCCAACTGTGAGAGCGACAGACAGCAACTTGAACCGTGTTAGACTGTAGGCTCTGCTTGGGACATTCTCTGAAGATCATTTGCATGGTACGTCAGATCTTCAAGTAAATCATCAAATATACATTGTTTGTTTTTTTTCCTTTCTTTTTTTAAAAACAAATACCCTGCATCACAAGGCTGTGTATATACTTGTTGCTTATGAATATCGTAATATATCTGACTTCTATCGCTATGTATGTCAAAAGGGAGTTCAACATCTGTCTAGTTTTATAGATCCGAGAAACTTGTAGAGTTCAGATCATTTCATATCCAGGAATCTGTTGTGACATCGTTATTATAACGTTTTTAGTTGCATATCATATTCATATCGGCTTGTTAAGGTTTATTATTTTAATTCCAGAAAATCTGGCACGTTTAGTGTTCATCAGTTACATTGGGAATTCTTGTTGTCAGTGGATAGAAAAGTGCGAGCCTGCCCTGCACGTCCTCCCTTGTTGTTGACTGTCCATCAGTGGTGTAAAGTAACAAGTTCATGTACTCAAGTACTGTACTTATAAGTACAATTTTGAGGTATTAAAAAAAAAACTTTCTTCAGTATTTATTCGGCTATTTTCAATACTGAAAATAGCCGATCTACAACTTACAAGCTCACAATGCATCACGATGCAAGCATTGTGAGCTTGTAGATCTGCTATTTTCAAAAGATTTTCATACATTTTCTACTTTTGAAATCTTGAAATGGGACATATTTAGCATAATGAGTAGTGTAGTACTTCTACTTTTGGTATAGCCTACTTTAAGTATATTTTGATGCCAATACTTTTGTACTTTTACTCAAGTAGATTCCGGACTTTTACTTGTAACAGAGCATTTCTACATGGCAGCAATTGGTACTTTATCTAAGTTAAAAATGTGAGTACGTTTTACCACCACTGATCATTTGCATTGGGAATTGTTATTGTCAGCGGATACTAGAAAAGTGCGAGCCTGCGTGCCCTGACTGCCCTCCCTTGTTGTTGACTGTCCTGTCCATGCTTCTGTTCTGTGACTGAGCGACCATCACTTCGTCCTGCAGTCTCAGATCGTAGATTTCAGTTAGAAAGACACCGCCTGCATGTGTTGGAATGCTTTGGGAGTCGCGGAAACATGATCAATTGAATTACATACAAGCTTATACAGACCAAATATGTTACAGGATACTGCTGTTGTGAATGAAAATGAAGCCAGCTGAATGACCATGAGGCAATTAGTAATTAATGAATAATTCACCATTCACTGCAGGTGACGACCTCCTCTCAAAATCCAAGACATTATATTGGTATAAAGCTCAGCCTCAGACAGATATACCTCGCTATTAATAATCAGCTGGGCCTTTTTTTGTAGTGGGCTGAGAAACTGATCAGTTTTTCCAATCTCTATACTGTACCCACCTTTTGTTTAGAGAATTGATTAGGAATGTACTGCGATATAATTTAATTGTAAGATTTTGAGTCATTATCATGAAGTAAATTGATTAAATGCATACTGTTCATGGGAAGTGTTGAACAAACAGCTATTGCTACAGCATAACTGGCAATTTCATCGTTTAACTTTTTATCACAATAGTTATTTTCTGGAAAGTGGAAATAATGTCAGTTATTATTTTGAAAGCTACAAACCATTATTTGCTATTTTCCAACAATCTGTAGAACATCATTCTAAATATTCAGATTGTCCCTTAGGCAGCCTTAATATGAGCACTATCTGATTTTCCTCTTGTTCTTGTCAAGTATTCAAAATGTATTCGCCTGTTTTTTCCAGGACTTATTCCTCAAAGCTAGTATTTCAAATGGGCCATTATATCACTAGCTGTTACACACGTGTAAATGTATGTAGAGGAACAGATAGGCAATCCAACACATCTGCACATTGGTCTGCATAAATCCTAGAACAAAATATCAATGTAAATAAGCCCACCCTTTTCCATTCCCCATAACTACCTGAATAAGAACATAACATTGTGATGCTTTGGAACAAGCAGACATGAGTTATTTTTTTCTACCTTTGTTCCCCTTTGTCATCATCATTATCATCATCTTCATCATAACCTTTATTTAAAAATTGGAAGTAAAATTGATGGGCAAGCCTTCATTTACAATGTAGCCGAGGTACTAGCTATAGCCTATTTTATTCTTCTTCACTGAGCTACACGGTGCGGATATCAATCTCAAGTGGAGACTAATAGGGCTGGGTGATATGGACAAAACCAAATATCATGATATTTATGACCATATACCTCAATATCAATTTTGTGGCAATACTATATATATTGTTTTCTTTCCAAAATAGCCTATCTACAAGCTCATTCTGCGATGCAACTCTTGATTGATTGATTGATTGATATCTTTATTGATCATGAAATAAACACATGTCACAGTAACATAATCAAAAGAATAACGCAACGTTTCCATTGCGGTCCATGGTGTGAGGTGTGTATGAAGTCATGTAGTGTGGTGCATGAATTTATAGAGTTCAGGATGTGCTAATGTGTCCATGGGCACTGGGCACATAATGTGCACAACATGATATGAGCTTGTAGATTCGCCATTTTTGCTATTTTGAAAAGCTTTGAAAGTATAAAACAGCGCTTAAGTGATTATACCATATTACGATATCCAACAGTCCGGACGATATCTAGTCTCATATCACCATATCGATATAATATTGATATATTTCCCAGCCCTAGTGGACACAGTGTAGGGGAGATACAGCAGATACGGCTATAGTGGGACTCAATCCTAGGCCAGTGCAGGAACAGGGCACATGTGCTTCTTCAGGTATAAAACTTAAACTTAAAAAACTATAAGGCAATGACGGGCACAGACGTGTCATGTACGTGTTCTAAAACATGTTTAGATGGGTTCACTCACTGACTCATCGTTAAGTCGGGAAAGTCACACAAGTTGAGGCTTTGCCTGAAACAATGCGTCATGACATGCATCAAGACTGTGTGTTCTGTCACTCAGCTCAGCTCTGTGCTGTTTGAAGGATAAAGGTGTATTGCTGTAGCTTATGTAAACTACATACTGTACATTACAGTAGGCTGCTTAAGTTGCTTTGACTCATAAGAGTAATACACACACACTATTAGCCCAAAGTTTGCATTTGAGGGTTGCGTTTAGGTTGTGCGTTTGTGGGAACAGACAGTTTTGTGTATAGCCTACTGTACATGCAAAAAGTTAAGCAAAGATAAAGTCAAGCATTCGCACAACTTGTTGTGGCTGCAACACGTTATGAGCTTGTAGATCAGCTATTTTCAGCGTGTGACCCCGTCATACGACGGAGCATACATTAAGTATTACTCAGGACATTGTGATGCAATATGCCTCTGGGTCCAAGACCGCTTATCTAGGATATTACTCTGTGATGGCACAGATGTAGCCTATTGTAATCAAGGCCTTTCACCTTAAAGTGACCAGTGACCACACGTCTACCTTAGACGACTGCATTGAGCTGAACAGACTCAGTGGTGGAGTAGCCTACTTTCTAGGGTCCAGGGTCTGCGTGTTGTGATGTATTTTCCAGATCGCTTTTCGAGCTAAATGGTTGCTCTGCTTAGGCGGTTAAGGTTGATGAAAAGTCACATGAGGTGATTCGACTGCTAAAGCAACAGAACCGGCGCGGGGCATCCGTTTGGGTGGAAACCCATATAATCAAGACCAGAACCGGGTCATGAGACTTTGGTCTCCAGGTCATGTTGCTGTGGCAACATTTAATGGAAACTGGAAAATCTATATTGGTTATTATTGTGTGCATTTATATCAGTTCTGTCCTCTGCCTTATATTATAACTGAACGCTGGTTTCCAATCTGTGGTGTTACAAATGGGTGATTGCACCTTATAGTTTGGGTGCAGATCTGAACTTTCCTTTGATGTGGCCTTTGGCTCACAGCAGAGAGCTCAACTCAGTTTACCTCCATTTAGTCCTGGGGTGGAGGTGGAGTGTATGGCGTGGGGTGGTGGTGGTGGTGGTGGTGGGGGGGGGGGCACAAATCAAACGAAGGGCATTGGCTCTCCTTGACTAGCTGGAAGTGTAATATTTGTCGTGATCCTCCAAAATGACTTCCCAGGCCCCTGCAGCTGCCAGAGAGTGAAAGACTCTTTTGTCCTGTGCAGCTGCTTGCGCTACAGAGTGATGCACCTTAGCGCTTTGTGCATCTTGCTTCCCATGCACCCTCTACGGTTCACCTCAAATGAGTCAGGTCTGCATAGGGCTCCATCTGTTCCTCCCACTCGCTCTGTGCTCATATGCTTGTCACAGAAGTCTCAACTCAGCATGCATGTTAATTGTTAACTGATAAGCATGAGCGATTGTCTTTTATACAGTAGCACCACCGGTCACTTGTTTCTCTTACTTTGTGCACATGCCTGTATTGTAGTTGGATTTATTTTTGTTTTCATAAAGGCATGGAAGCAAGCCAATATGGCAAGCAATCCCATTTTGCTGGGTAACATTTAACCACTTAAACCGGCACTCTGACCTGCACTCTGACTCTAAAACGTTCATGTCCTACTGGGGATTCTAACCCAGGCAGTGCCACTTTTCAGCCAGTAGTGGTCGTACTAGATCACAGGATCTAAAATTCTCAATAGAAGTGCAGAGAGACCAAATACAATGACAGCAGTTGTGTTAGTTATATTGTATCCACATATTCTACCATACAGATTCATGGTCAAAATAACTGTGTTACTTATGCCTTATTTTATACTTTACTTCCACGAAAATAGCCAATCTGCTATGTTCGCAATGTTTGGAATTGTTTTGAAGAATTTTACCTGTAATGACACCAAAATAGGGATGCCAGTTTGAAAAAGTGAATCTAATGAAATTGACTGTGGTGTAGTTTTCCAACTTCATAGATTTTGCCACCCACCTTTGAAAAACACTAGATAACCGAACAAGGTAGCTCATGTCACTATTTTAGAATGTTTAGTGGTGTTAATGCTTGTCAAACTCTATAATTACTGTGTTCTGAAAGACTTTGTGTCGTTTTGTGGTTTTGTACTACAGTTCTTAAACAACCTTTCATTTTGTGTAATCCTCATAATTTCCAGTAATGATGGGCATAGCCCATGATATGCTAGCTGTCAGGCAATGCACCAGTAAAAGACAAAACTGTGAATCCAAGAAGTCATGCTCAGGAATGACATGAGCATAGAAGATGTAGGTCCAGTTGATTACTAGTCAGCAGTCACTTTATGAAAGCAAATGACCTAGGCTCATTTATATTCTTGACTTTAAACGTCAATAATTGATCAATTTAGACCGTAAAGCTGCAATCTGAAATCTTCTGTATCTGTATGGTACAGTTACTATAATATAATATAAATAGCACATTTGCAGTGGTTGGAACTGGTCTGCCTCCATTTCCATTGAGAAATTTAGACCCTGGTAGTACTGCCTGAAGCGCAGGCAGTACTCGGTCCCCTGACCAAATGGGGAAGCCGGTTTATTGGCAGTGGTAAAAATTTGGTCTCTTATGCAGTACCTGATGTCCCGGCTTTTTAAATGCTGGGTAGGACATGAAAGCTATTGTAGTTTTAACAACTACAACTTCAGTGCATAGCTCCTTTGTGAGGAGCTTATGTTTGTTAATGAGCCACACCTTTGCTGTGAAGATTCCTGCATTTCTTTGCCAAATAACATCTACAAACTTTATTTATCTAAAACATCCACTTGAAAAATTAAATCTTCCGTATTTGACAAAAGGTTGAGACTGACTGTGGTTACTGTGGTGAGAACAGGAATGAACAGCCTTGATGATGTCATGTGACTCATGTCAGGATAAAACTTTAGATAATAGCTTACAGTAATAAATATTGACGTTTCTATCCATTTACAGAAAATGTAGACTTGGAGTCTGCATCTTGTCATTTGGTACACACAACATGTCACTGTGGAATGAATATTTAAAGCATTTGTTGTAAAAGCGGTCAGCAGAAAATTGCAGAGTATCTGTGGTCTCTTCTCCCCCTTTTCTTCACGTCTTTGCACCCTCCTGCAGTTCAGTCATCCCCCTCTAGGAGGCACTTCCAACTGAGATACGCTTCAATAATCCATTAAATCCATAACATCTGGTCTCGTTAGAAACAATTCTGTGCTCCAAATGTGGACAAGAACCACCAGAGTGATGAATACCATCTCAAAGTCAATTCACACTGTATTTTAAACTATTCAAGTCGATTTAATCTGCATTTAATTTGATCACGATTGTCGATCCTATACTTAACGACACGAACTCTAGCCTCAGTAATCTGGGGCGAACATTTGGCGGAAATAGCAGATCTATAAGCTCACAACGTGTCACGCTGCGATATGGTTGTGAGCTTGTAGATTGGCAGGGAAGAAAGTAGGGGGCCTAGTAGCCTATAGGCCCATGGGGGACTCAAAATATCGAATTTAATTGGTTTAAATAATCATTTAGCCCCATTTTCTTGTTCAACGTGGAGTTTTGGGGTGGGTAATGAGATAAAAGTAGACCCTCTATTTCAAAAGGCTTGTCATCCCTGGCTTGCAGAATGCATCTCTTCTCCCTGACATGGTGGTCAGTGTGGACCAGTCTGGTTAAGAGTTCAGCCAAGGCCATGGCGTTTAGCACGGTTGCACTAAGCTGCTTACTCAAGACCCCACCGGAGGACCCAGTATTTCCTGACATTCTTAATTAAAGTCTGTTAAATAACCCGTGTCAGGTTCAACAAGTGTTTCGCACCCAGCAAGCCAGCTCGCCATCCCATGCTCTCTCTGACCGGCGGTAGAACAGTATCACCCAGGGGTTAATTTTGCTGGGGGGGGGACGGGGGTCCATGCCTCTGCTTTTGATATCCCCCCTCTGGTTATTCGTTTTTATCACTGGTGGGATATGTTTTAGCCCTGTTTCTGCTCAGACTGAATTAAATATGCATTTCCTTTTGGGAAATGTAGACTAATATGTTTGATATTTATGTTTGATAATATCACAATGTAATTAGGCTAAATCAAATTGTAATAAAGAATAACCCTATTTGGGCAAATTTTGTTTTAAATGTGTTCAAATGTGTCACAAACTCAATCTACAAACTCACAACGCGTTGTGAGCTTGTAGATCGCATATTTTTACAATTAGTCGTAGAACTAAGTATAGAGGCTTAAAGCCTCACTATGTAACTTTTTTTAATGAATAAAATGTAATTTAGTCCAATCGGTTTGGTAGAGTTAGTATCCTATGTTAATACAATATAACTTTTGCAAATACAATTGGGGTGGTTGTATTTTGTCTCCCTGCTCTTCTATTGAGACATTTATATCGTGTCAGAGGTCATGTCTCACCTAGACACAGGATCTGACTCGAATTTTGACCTGATGGTCAAGATTCAATTCATCCCCCAAGCAAGCAGGCCGGCTCTATTAACTCAATGATAAAAATGTCAGCACATCAAAAGGAAACCGGGTTCAAACCCAGGGTAAAAGAGGAAAGTTACATAGTGCTACTTTAAGTGGTTATGAATATTTCCCCAATTCTCAAACCCTGCCACCGCCATCCACTGACTCTTCCTTGTTGTGATTCTCTTTGCAGCTGGCGCGTTGAGGCCGTAATCCGTATCCCCTGAGACTGCTTCATACGAAGGTGTCATTGTGAAAGCAAGGAGGAGGATAAAAAGACGATGGCCGGAACATGCAAACGTCCCTTGATACTTCTTGCCATGTGTTGCCTGGCATCAGCAGGTGAGTTCTTTTTCTGTATAAGCTCAGAGAATGGAGTGGCTCCATCATGTTTGCATGTTTTTGTTAGAATGTTTGTATATGCATCTAAGTGAGTGAAATGCTTTCCTGTATGAGTGGAACGGTATGTCATTTTTGTTGTGCAGGGATAAGCACACTCAAGTCTTCATAAGGCATCAAGGCCCACAGTGCAGAACACTCCCATGTCAGTTTTGCATTACAGGCCCCATCGTGGTGTTCTTAGTGTTGCCTGTTTTGTCAGGCAATCGCAAATTTCCCCATGCTATGGGATTTTCCGCTGTATCTCCCAGCATGTCTTTCTCCGCCCTAGACAGAGTATTGAGGAGGGGTTTGTGTGTGGGTGTGTGTGTGTTTGTGGGGGGGATTTGCATTAAGAAAGTGCTGACAGTTTCAATCTCACAGCGTGTCCACATGTATCTGCCAAATTGTTGAATATTTACACAACGGCAAAGACCCAATAATTTATTGATATTGGCAGGACAAACCGATCTGGGAGGGAGAAGAAAACGAAACTAAACAACTAAACAGCTATGAAGATGCATGCAGAAAACCTGTGGTTGATCTGAATCTGCAGTATATCACATTCATAAAGCATACCAGCTCTCATGGATAACTTTATTTACTCCAGGCATCCACTTCATCCCACAGTGCATAGCAAACCTGCATCATTCTTTGTTGTTTTAACCACTTAAGCCCTACAGTATATACTTCGTCATATGTCGTTGTTGAAAATATTCGACTAAAATGACATGCCAAAAATATGGATGCCAGGTTGAAAGTGGTTAAAGCGTGTGCTGTAATGACCTAGAAAAGACCAATTCTTTTATGTGAATATGAACTTCTGTCAGGAGTGCAAAAACTAAACATAGTTAATCTGGGGCACTGAGACCATCCTTCTTGTTATACAACTTCAAGTTGCCCTGTCAAACAATGTATAGCCGCTGTGTGCAAGGTGTGCTGGACCATGGGGTGTGTGAACCCTGCAGTCAATGGTGTAAACACAAGAAGGAGCTAAAGATGTATTATCTTATTTAGCCCATTTTGGTGGGCTTGTGTTTTCTCAAGGCCTCCAGTTTGATCGCCGCCTCTTAGCTATTATTCGAGTGATTATTTTTCTACTCTCTCTTTGGAGGTTCAAACCACACTAGAGAGAATTGTCGCTCACTATTTCAGAAACAATAGCAGTGTAGGTAGCATCTACTTTGGTTCAAATTGCATTTCTCCCACAATGCCTGGATCTCGAACACAATGAACTTTTGCACAAACATTTCCACTGAACTCTTCCTTATGGAAAAAGCCTGCCAGCATTGTTTTCTCCCCTAGGCCGGACGGCTGACCGCAGGAGACTATGTTTTCGGTCCTGTCCACCTGTGTGTCCGTCGGTCAGCTAATCTACTATTAGTATAATAATAATAATAATAATAATAATAATAATAATAATCACTATTAGGCGGATTGGTCTGAAACTTGGCACATACACACACTCCCAGTAGGCCAAGGAAGAACCTCTTTCCCAAATGTTTCAAATCAGCCTAATGGTGCCGCTATAACAGGGTGTTTCATGTTTTGGCCTATAACTCTTGAACTCTAGGTCGTACAATCAAAATATATTTTCCCTGGATTCCTTCGGTCATGAAACAACTACTGGTGCCCCGTGTGGCATCCTGATGCCCTCTGTACTGTGTCACCCACCGACTGCTCCTCTGGACAGACAGTTGGACAGTTCTACCTTGACCTGTTCCCCAGAGAGGGAAAAGCGCTTGGTCCTGCATATTGCTGCGAAGTGAAGCCTGGCTGTCTTCTGTCTGATGGGAGCAGACAGATATCTGTCACTGCCATAGTGACCCACTTCAGCAAACCCAAGGCCGATGCCCCTGCCCTACTGAAGCACAATGATTTGGTGACGTTCTTCCATGAGTTTGGTCATGCCATGCACTACCTCTGTGCTCAGGGTGACTACGCTAATGTCAGTGCATTCAAAGAGGAAATGGACTTCAGCGAGGTTCCGTCCACGTCTCCACGATGCTGGAGAACTGGACTTGGGAAAAGGAACAAGTGGAACAAGTGGAACATTGGACCCATAACCATTTGTACACTCTCACAGTTCAATTAATTCTGAGAATCAGTGGTTTAAGTTATTGTCCACTGATACCTTTTTAAGGTTGGAGAATATCACCTCATTTACATGTGGTGTTTACAAACCTCCTTGGTTACCACAGCAGTGGCATGCAGCATCACCGTGGCATCTTTCACCTCCCTCTCTGTCTCTGTACTCTGTCGTCTATGCCACATCATTTTGCAGCATCTGTGTAAACAGCCACATCTGCCTCTAAACTTGTCAGGAGTTCTTACGTAATGTTTAGATTTGTCTGCGATGAGTCTTCGCTCATCGTAATGCGATCCAGGATCGAGGCCTCACCATAACTCTTAGAAGTCACACAAGAAGCACCTTGACTTCCACCTTTCCAAGTGTCTGCTCTAATGCTTTCCTCTCCTTTTAGTGTTTGGGCTTTTTTTGGTGTGTGGCTCTATTGCCATTTTCCATATGCCTCTCCCCACCTTGCCAAATCCTCTGCTTTCTGAAGGATATATTATGGTCGTTTTATTTCTTATTTTTTTGTGCAGACTTCAGGTTTCGCAATGAAATAAAGCCATGTGAGGGAGCCGTGCCAGATATTAATTTGAGGCACTTGCCAAAAACAGCTCCGACAGGATGCTGGTTGTACTGGAGGCACAACGCTGAGCTGGTGGTTTGCTGAAGGCTGAAACACACACACGCACACGAACACACGCACACGCACGCGCACACGCACGCGCACGCGCAGTCGTGCACACGCACACGCACACGCACACGCACACGCACACGCACACGCACACACACACACACACACACACACACACACGCATTGAGCGCAGAGACACTTTCCCTCCCTGCCATGTATTTCCATATAGTTTGTATTATCCTGCTGTGGCTCGATGGAGGAGAACACAATTGGTGAGGATCTCTCTTTAGTCGTTAGAGCGGGAGTGCCAAATGCACAGATACTGCAAACACAGACAGTGATCTCCCTCTTTTTCAAAGTCCAACCATACGCAGGGCGATCGTGTCGAGTTTTTTCTTGAAAATCAGTTATTTTTGGCGAGTGACACTGTCGTAAAATGAAGTATACATTTGGCTTAAAGATGCTTATCTTTCCTGTACAGCGCTTTTTTTTGCTTTTTTTAATGTACCTTTAGTGGAAAACTCCACAACTCTGTACAATATATTGCTCACTGGTGCTTCAATGTGCCAAAAAAGCAGTCGTTAATGCTTTCAACCACAGTTGAGCGAAAAGTTGGACTCTCATTGCTATCCGCAGGCCTGCCTTTCAGGCAGTGAGGGACTGCCAAAAACCCTGTTGTGCAACTGCTGTAACCCGAGAGGAGAGAGGAGGAGAGAGGCAGACGTAGCAGTGGATCGGGCCAGTCCAAAAAGACACACTCCACACACGTACAGCATGCCAAGGTCCTCCCAGCGCGTTAAACCCAGATGTTGCCGCGTGATTCATGCGCGGAGTCAGAGCGGCACGGCACAGAGGCCGCGCGCTGCTGCTAGGGAGAGTGGTAGAGATGTTTACATAGCAACGGGAGTCCCGTGTGTCTCTAATTACAGATCTGCCCTCCCCCATGGCGAGCCCTTTATCTCAACAATCCCAGCGAGGAGAAGAGCGAGGAACCCAATGCCCTGCGTTGGTTTATAATTGAGCCGATGGTTACTCCGCTTTATTATCTGTGGTTAATGAAAGGCAATCTACATGTTGGCTTTGTGGGTTGATTTGGGATTTCTTAAAAGTGTGAGGTTTTGGCTTGTGGTCAATTTAACCAATTTCTCATTCTGACACAGACAGACAGACAGACAGACAGACAGACAGACAGACAGACAGACAGACAGACAGACAGACAGACAGACAGACAGACAGACAGTCAGTCAGTCAGTCAGTCAGTCAGTCAGTCAGTCAGTCTCTCACTCACTCACTCACTCACTCACTCACTCACTCACTCACTCACTCACTCACTCACTCACTCACTCACACACACGCACTCACACACGCACACACACAAAGGCGGAGTGGATGGATCTACTGCATGGGACCTGTGGTCTCTGTAGATAAACAAGTCACATCACACGTACGCTTAGTACCTCCCCAGCCTTGCAATAAGAGCGCACATATACATACGTCCCCTCCCTCTCCCTCCATAGTTCCAGTAAGCAGCCATGTAAATAATTTCAGCCAGAGCCCGTAATGGGAGACAGCTGGGGTGATCCTGCATTTTCCATTGTGTTTCACTGGCTTTATGAAAAAAAAAGTAAAACGCACACTGCTGGAGCTGGGAGAGTTAGCGTAAGAGAGTAATGTGGAGTGTGACTTCATTGAAGAAATAGAGAACCACAATAAATGAGTTCAACTCCCACTATCCCTGATAAGAACTTGGATTTCCTGTTTGGGAGAGATGCTTGATGAGTTGTCTGTCTTGTGCAATCAACAAGCAATACCCCTTTATAGTGGAGCCGTGCGACGCGTGACTGCGAAGCTATTGTAATAATGAAGCTGTCTGTTTGTCTGTGTAGGTATATGTAGCCTACTGTGTCACTCTATCCAATGTGCCCAGTGTCCACCAGAGGGGGATAAAAATGGCAAATCAAACAATGCTTAACTATGCACACCTCTATGTTATATCGGTCACAACATCTGTAATCTGTGGTATAGGACTCGATATAGTCATCAGACCCAAAACTCTGCCATCGGTCGGGTTCTATTAGAGATGCCTATTTTTTTTAGTTTTTCCAAGTAGATCCTAATTTTAACATCTGTTACCTACAGAACTGAAGAGGCGATAACTTGTGAGTGTGTAACTCTAAGCCTGCCTGGTGATGGTATTATCTGTGAAAGCAGTCTTAGCGTAGGACGCCAGCTGAAGGCTACCAGGTGGTGTCTTTCGTCAGACCAAACCCTCTCGGGGCCTCACCTCCACCCCCACCATCCCCCCTCAGATAAGTTGTGCTGAAAGACTGTGTCCCGATGTCGGAACATTTCTTTGGAAAATAGTGGCATGCTTCCAATGACACTAGGCCGTCCTTGTGCAATAAATAAGATAATACTTTTTTGCCTGAGTAGCTCACACACACGCACACACGCACACACACACACACACACACACACACACACACACACACACACACACACACACACACACACACACACACACACACACACACACACACACACACACACACACACACACACACTCAAGCGCACACAACATTTATTTTTAGACATGCAAACTTGTCTTGTCAAAAGTTGATTAAGAGATAAGCCTCGTGTTTAACCACTTAAGTCTTTGTCGTGCGAGCGCATAATAGCAATAATAGCAGATCTACCAGCTCAAAATGCATCGATCCATTGTGAGCTGCTTGTAGATCTGCTATCTGCTATTTCTGCTATGATTGCCTTTTTTGTTATCTATCTATAAATGCACGGAATCTGTGTGTGCTTTGCGTATTAGGCCTACTTGAGGACTTTCCGACCGATCAACTTAAAACTTGGTATGAGTATCACAGAGAACACGAGGGTGGGTTGTGCCATTTGGGAAGTCGGTTGGATCAGCGGTTGTCTAGAAGCAAAAATCCAAGTATCTCTGAGTCTGTCTGTCTGTCTTTCTGGGTCCCTTTTATGCTCATACTGTACATGGAGATCCCTGATGTCATCGATGTGACATGTGCTGATGGCAGACTGGCCTTCGAGTACTATGATAATGGGCACTGCAAAAAGTACTCTGACAATGGGTACTCTGACGGGTGCAACGGGTATTGCGTAACCGGAGGGGCATGCGTTCCCAACAGGAATCGTTCCAAAAGGGCATTGGCCTAATTGAAAAAATATCTGATATCTTTGAATTTATTTAAAGGTCTTTTAAAAAGACCGTGCGTAGGTGCTGTCGGGGGAATAAGTATAACTATCTGACATATTCCCTACCAGGATATCCCCTCACAGAGTAATGTGCTGTTGCAGGAGCTGGCGTCTGTCTGCCTTTGAAGCTTCAGCACACACAACTGAGGTCGAAACTGAAACTAGAGAAAAGCAGTACTTTATCTCAGCCGCACATCAGTCACAAGTTTTTAATGACGAAGAAAACCCACTAAGATTATTTGATTAATCGAAAAGTAATCGATAGAATTACCGCTAATCTGTTGCTGTAGCCCCTACTATCTATTATATTTCCTTAAATTGGTCATCTGTTGTATTTCATTTTGCAGTTCTGTCCGTAGCCATCCTGTGCGTTGTCTCCTGAGCGGTCTAGCCAACCCATTATTCCCCCTGCATTCTTTATTTATTAGCTTGTCTAGTAGAAGGGGCCCCTCCCTCCCTGGTCCTTTGTATGTGTTGATACATTAGGCAGAGTGGCATTTGACATGTCGTTCGTCTTTGCCCACCCCTCTCCAAGAAGACACGGAGCCCCAGTGGAATGCGTTCCCATTGAGCGTGTGTGAAACCACCGCATCTGCCCTGCCCTTTGTCACCTCTTTGGCTCCTGCACACTGGGCTTTGCACATTGGCACAAAGGCCCGACATTGTTTTGCTCTTCACACACTCTTGAAGGCAACCCGCTGGTTCTCAAAAAAGCTTTTAGTTGTTTAAAGCTGCAATTGATCTGTAACTTTTTTATTTATTTATTTTTGGGGAGGGGGGGGGGGGGTCTGACTGGGAGTGTCTGCAAACAAATGCAAACAGATCTTATTCGATACCTTAAATCTGTAATCTATAACCTTTTTGGGGGTGGTGAATAAAGCGTTATTTTAACCAATCTGTATGGTATGCTAATACAATGTCACTAACACAACTGTGGTATTTGTGTTTGATCTCCCTGCAGTTCTATTTAGACATTTTGATCCTATGGTTGACAAGTGGTATTGCATGAAGCTCAACACGCAATGTATCCTCTGTAGCTTTCTGTATGGCAGAAGTTTTGGGTAGGAGTAAAACGTTACAGATCAATTGCAGCTTTAAACAATTCTTTGCAATCTTAACTCCCAGGGATGGATGTCAATGCTGGCAACTGTCAGCAATCATGTTGTTTTGCATGAATTTTATGGCAATTACATTTATTCATAAACATTCTTGACATTGTTTACTCCGTAATGTAATTCCATCCTAATGTTTGTGTCCGAGTATGAGTTAGCCCATGCTTATTCTGATGTAATCTACATGTGTCTGCACATGTGTGTTTCTGTATGTATCACGATAACTTATGCTGTGTTCACACTAGCAGCTACAAAGATACAGGCTACCATTTGTAAGCCAGCAACATGAAAATACAAAGATACATCCGACGTTTGTAACTGCTACAGAAGCTGCAACAGGTACAAAGCTACACAAAAGTTGAGCTGGTTTCAACTTCAGCTACAAAGATACAAAGCTACAAATATGCTGTGTATCTTTGTATCTTTTGTACTGTACAGTATCTGCCCGTGTGAATGCAGCATGTCTCTGTGCATCCATCTGTGTGTGTGTG
Source organism: Gymnoscopelus braueri (assembly GCF_963280865.1). Taxonomy (NCBI): domain Eukaryota; kingdom Metazoa; phylum Chordata; class Actinopteri; order Myctophiformes; family Myctophidae; genus Gymnoscopelus; species Gymnoscopelus braueri. Next base: position 31,782,344 of record NC_137607.1, read on the forward strand.
TGTGTGTGTGTGTGTGTGTGTGTACACGTATATTTAGCGCATATTGTTAACTCGCACATACATTATTTCAAGATTTGTAACAGTAAGAAAGCAACTGCAAGCATTGTAGTTCACAGTAGGCTACTATACCACTGTGACACTTTCCAGCATGTTGAGTTTTATGCTCCTTTAGGCATGTCGCAACATGATGAAGAACATACAAAAACATCTCAAACAGTTGACATGACGTGCAACGACCAATTCGTGGGAGTTCACAGTGTTTTATAGACCCTGAAGCCTGTTACTCAACCTTATGTGTTCTATATGTCCTGTAACCTCATCACATTACAGACCATGTAAACAAGGTCTGTGATGTCCTTCCATGAGTGAAACGACTTTAACCACATGAACCCTAGCGTCCTGATTCTGTCATAATAGATGAACATTCTGTGAAAATAGATCTACAAGCTCACATACAAGCTCACGTGAGGTTGTAGATTGGCTGTAAAAGGACTGAGTCAATAATAGACCCCTGGGGTACCCCGGTCAACAAAAATATAGGGTTTAAGTGGTTTAGAAGAGTTCCGGTGGTGTTGAGGAATTTCAGTTTCCTCCTCACACTCTGGTGTTTACATTCTGCAGTAAACACAAAAGAGTGAAAATCAAGAAGAAAGGGGATGATATTGTAATATGGAGCTATGAGAGGAAATATTCAATAACCCAAACTTACCACACATCTACTTTTGCACTTTCTGTTGACATTTTCGATTGACAGCTCAACAGACCAGTCAAGAGAAAGCCTGGGAATGAGGATCAAGCTCAGTTATACGGCCATGTCGCTTGACGAAAATCACGTTGAAAAATGTGAATAATGTGTTGCTTCGCAACGCGGTTGTGCATCCAAGTTTAAATCAGGTTTTAGATTTTCCGGGGATTCACAGCTTGAATGAACTTGAATGAACAAGTGCTATTCAAGGCTTGAAGTGACATGGGAGGGAATGTCATGTATTAACCAGCCTGGCTTTTCATCGTCGGAAAATGGGAAGAATATGAGCAACAATTGAGGACTGCCGGGGGGAGAAGGTCATTCAGAAAAGAAACCATACTGAGAAGAATCAGGGCGGGACAAGTGGCACTCGGCATCCACACCCCCACTGGGTATGAATCAAGGTTAAGGGGCTGCATGCTCCCGAAACCCTGCCAAGCTGGAATAAAAGGCTGCAGTCCTGTGGTTGATGGATGAGATGCCCTTGAAGTGTCAGTACATTCATTAGAACTTTCCCAGTGCCATAGAGAGGCCCTCTATTCTATAGTCTGACCAGTCAATGGAGAATTCGGCTAGTAGGACATTTAGTAGTTCTGTCAGCTAATATCACACCTACATTTCAATGTTGGCCGTCACCACCTACATTACACCTCCACACTGTTTGCAAGGTTGGTTCCTATCTTGGGGCCCTTTAATCCTGCAGCAAGGAATACCATTAAACACCATTAAAAAAAACTTCAACCACATAATATTCATACTAATTTGCTTCAATTTACTGCAATTTTGAAATGGGATGTTATAGAGCATCGCAGTTGCGGCCACTTCCGGGTTCCACTGAAAAATACTCAATGCATTTTTCCCATTGACATTTCCAAAAATATTTATATCAATTATTTTAAGCCTAGAATCAAGCCATCCAGGGTCCTGGTGAATCATGACCATAAAATGTTTGATTCTGTGAAGAAAAGAAAATTGAAAACGGCAAAACAAAGGGTATTTATTAAATATAGTATATCATATAATTAAATATAAAATAAAAAAAATCACAGAAAAAAATGTTTTATGGTCATGATTCACCAGGACCCTGGATGGGTAAGACTCTTAACCCCAATTGCTCACAGGTTCTCATTGGAAACAAGACCGCAAGGACTTTCATGAACGACCTGTTAAAAGGAATTATCCTTATCCTTATCCTTATGGCTTGATTCTAGGCTTAAATTAATTGATATAAATATTTTTGGAAATGTCAATGGGAAAAATGCATTGAGTATATTGAAGTGGAACCAGGAAGTGGGCGGGAACTGCGATGCTCTATACCCCTGATAGTGCAGTCTGACATACTGTGTTTTCCGTTGCTGTGTAGCCCCTATCCCTCTTGTTAGGAATGGGACGACATTCTTGCTTCCTTTCTGTGTTGACAGCTTTTTGCTCTTTGATAGTGCAAGACCAGAGACACATGTCAGCAGACTCAGCACCCATCAGTAGAGAAATATACTATGATAATACAGGCTGTAAAATCTTCCGTCGTCATGTGCATATATGTGTTCTGGTCAAGGTCTCCCAGCTGTCTCATTTTACACTGGCTCCCGTGTTCCTTGGGGGACGCGGCCATGTCAACCGTCTCTTCAAAGACCCTCGCTGATTTATGTCTGCGTTTAGAGGTAGACTAGAACCCACCTCCCAAACGTTGGTTCTCTGTGTTCACCCTTGCTCGATATGCTGTTCATAATTGGTCATGCTCTGAGATGTTTTACCAACAGGTGCTGACTGCATAGAAGTTTTTAGAGCTGCTGAAGAGAAACCAGACTCCTTGTCTTTACCACAAGAACCACTTCCACACCTCTCTTCTCTCAGATCCATCTCAGCCATCTTTATTGAACAAAGACATAAAAGTTGCAACTGATATCAGAGCACTGCTGCAGGAGCTGTAGTCGAATGTGTTATTGTCTCCGCCAGGCCGAAAGGCATGGCGAGAGTATGTTTTGCCCCCTGTCCGTCCGTCCGTCCGTCCGTGTGTCCGTGTGTCCGTGTGTCCGTGTGTCCGTGTGTCCGTCCGTCATTCTCTCATTTTGTGTACAGCTAATCTCCGGCACCGTTGGCTTGATCGCAGAGAAACTGTGCACACACACTCCCTGGATGCCAGAGCAGAACCTCTGCCCCAAATGTTTCACCTGGGCCTGTTATAGCGCCACCAGGAGGCCGCTTTTTGCAAAACAAATTTTTTGACAGTACTCCTACAGATTGTATCCAAAAATCCCCCAAATCGGTACACAGTATCTCTATAGTCATTAAAAGAAACGGCTCATTTCAGATTTTTCATATTCCATCCTGATTGGCAAAAATTGTCTTTCAAAGTTTGCAGGAGTACTCCGTTTCGAACAAAATACCTCGAATCATGAACACAGCATGCAATTTCCTTGACATTTTGCACACACATTCCCATTAGGCCGAGGAAGAAATGCCATTTGAAAATGTTCAAATCAGCCTCATGGTGGCGCTGTAACAGGCCGATTCGTGTTTTTACCTATAACTGCACCGATCAGTGTAAAACTTTGTATGCACACTCTCTAGAGGCCAAGGAAAAACCTTTGCCCTGCATTTTTCACATTTGCCTTTTATAGCGCCACCAGGAGGCAGACTTATGTAAAACATTTTTTTTGATATTAAGCCTTCAGATTTGATCCAAATTTCACGCAAATCGGTACACATGATCTCTATAGTCATGTGATCAAGACGGATCTGTTTGATTTTTCATATTCCATCCTGATTGGCTAACATTGACATGTAATGTTTGCAGGAGTGGCCCGTTTTGAACAAAATGCCGCAAATCATGAACGCAGCGTCCGATTGCGGTGAAACTTTGAATGCACATTTGCACTACGTTGAGGAACAAATGCCACCCTTTTAACATTGGCCTGTTATAGCGCCACCAGCAGGTCAAATTTAGCAAAACAAATTTTTTGAAAAAAAAATCTCAAATCATGCATGCAGTGTCCGATGGCTGTGCACGGCCTAGGAATAAATGGCACCCCTTTCACATTGGCCTATTATAGCGCCACCAGGAGGTTAGAACAACATTTCTCAAATCATGCATGCAGTGTCCGATTGCTGTGCACGGCCTAGGAATAAATGGCACCCTTTTCACATTGGCCTATTATAGCGCCACCAGGAGGCCATAATAACCTACCTGACCTGGCGGAGACTTGTGCTCCGAGGAGCACTTTTTCTAGTTTATACTTGGTTGTGCAGCACCGGTGTGCAGCAAAATATACATCAACCTTCAGTCTACTCTGAGAAATGGGTCTCTGCTGATGTGATGATTTCAGTTTTTAGTCAATGGGTTGATTGTTGCTGCGAATGCGATATAATTTATTGTTTGAGCACCTGTTAGCGTGCTCTGCAACTGAACAAAGCTTTGCTTGTGTAATCATCCTCGCGTTTGCTCCCTAACTCGACTAGACAAGGTCTCAGCCAGTGTCCCTGAAGCTAGGGTTCTTTTCTATTTCGTGCCAGCCAACAACTAACCGGCGGATTAATTTGTCACTGTGGAGTATTTGGGTGATGCTCGGCTGTAGACAGGTTTGTGGGACATTTGGCCTCGGATTTCACGCTTTGATGGGAAAGTTTATGACTTCCCTGATGGAGTTCAGGGCAACCGGCCGCCACCCCCCCCCCCTTCATCCCACTCCAACAACCTCCTCTTTTCCAATTTTACTGCTCCAGATTGCTTCATGATGAATCCTTTTCATAGGCAATCCAATGGATTCAACTCACTCTATCCCAATGAAAGGCTTTATTCACTTCCTGTATTTGTGGCCCATGGCTTGAGGGTGAGTGAGTTACAGCAGTAACAACACTGCAGGGCTAGTGATTCTTTAGTCCAAAGCCCCTTGGAAAAACACAAGCGGGCGGAATATTGTGCTCCTGAAAGTGTTTTTGCGTGGCCCATGGTCCATGGGAATCTTGCCCCGCAGTGGAGAAGAGAGCAGGATTGATTTAATCCCCTGGTTCATATGAGAACTAGGATGCCTCCGTTTGGGAAAGCAGACATATTGACACAGACAACAGTCCTATGAATCCCCCTGTCTCCTACTTGCCTTTGCTGTAATCAATCCCAACTTATGAACAGGCTTATTCAAACTCCTTTTTTGAGGCCACATTATGTTTTGTGAAATAAGAGTTGAAGTTTTCTAGAATTACCTTCATAACTTAATGTGTCCATCTGAAGAAATCATATTTTTTTGTTTTGTTTTACTGAAAGATGCTGGGAACTAGAAACACACTGGGGGAAGGGCATGTTTGTTTATCTTGGGAAATGGCTTTGTGGGAATATCAGATTTGTTCCTAACTGGCACATGGGCTGACATCACTTCCTGTACCCAAACCCTTGGCATCGTGCCGGGCTTGAAGGGCAGCAAAGCAAACTTCTTCTATTTCCTCACCTTTCTGTCTGTAATTGTTTAGTCAAATGTTGCCCTCATATAGTATAATATACAGTAGGCCTGCTGTAAGATAGGCAGTTTGTGAAGCTGCCCAGAAAGCAACTAATTCTTCAAAAGCCCCTCTAGGTCATCTTGGGCCATTCCTGAATCATTATGATGTTTAGTTTATACAGCTGAAGGATCTTGTGGTTGTGATATTCCTAGAAACCAGGCCAGGCCTGGAAATAGTATGTGGTCTGAGGAAAGGCGAGAAAAAGAACAGGGTACTCATCTGCACAATAACCTTTCTCTGACCTCAGTTCATTATACATACAGTGTTATACATAATTGTTTTATCTCTGGGTAGATGCTAGATAATGATCAAATGTTTGACCGTAACAACAAAATCCATATAGTAATTAGCACTTGAATTTCACAGAAGCAGCAACACAGAATTTTCAGTAGTAGGAAGCTGATGACGAATATAAATAGTGTCAAGTGACATCACTGCCTGCACCTCAGTGTGTTTAAATATGTCAGAAGCGGGTTGGCATCCACAGTATTTATACAGTCTCACTCTCCTTAAATAACATTTGGGTTTACTATGTTCACTTCCTGTCTTTCCACTCGCCCTGCCATGGGCAAACCCACATGCATTTTCCGAATATTCTAAAGCGATTAAAAGCAATCAGGATCCGGAGAATAGAAAATAAATTTCACATGTACTTCTTGTAATGCCATATCTTGTAATGTCATATCCAGTGTTGCTGTTAGAATCAATCTGTGTATATTCAGTGATAACCGCCAATATAAGCGTAACGAGAATAATAAATGCTCCTAGGAAGCTGCGGTGGTATCAAGGTACAAGGGACAAAATTAGTATCTTGGAGAAACACAACTGGTTTAAGACACTAATGTCTATTGTTTACAATGAGTAGGCTATATATGCAAACTGCTGTGGGCAATTAAGTGAAGGATTTCCACTGCACTACTGATTTCTGCTTGATTTAAAATGTTACGGTACACTGGAGGCTAAAATTCAAGAAAATACACCAGATACCAGTTTTGGCAAATGTCAAGTCTTACTTTCTTATTGAATGCCCTCCCCCACAGTCTGAGTGGGATTCTCTGCTGTAATAACGAGAATAACATGGGTCAGTCTGTAATTTTCTGACAGAGTGCCTCCCTCCCCCTAATTTCTCACTTTCCCTCTGAAAACCGCACAGTGTGAACACACAGGCACATGTGGTTTTTAACCTGTGACTATGTCAATTATAGGCCATCTGTTCAGATCCATCTCTGATATTGTGCAGGCCTAATTCCTCCAACACAGTCAATTAAATGCCTCCTGCCCACTGGCTCATGCTTAAAGACAGACAGTCCTGTCCTTGTCTTGGCCAATAGTGTTGAAAGGTCCAGGGTATCTTCTCTTTCTAATTTTCTCTGGCATCTTTTAATTTTGCTGTGACCGTGTGGGTGGCTTGTTCACATTGCCCTATTTTTGGGACTTGCGCAAGTAAAAATATTCCCCTCCAAAGGTTTGACTGACATCTATTTAAATACAGAAACTAAATGACTCTTCACACTCGCTTTAACACATTAGGCGAGAGGCAATAGCAGAGTTTACACACACACAGTACTTCTCAACTTAATGAGGAATCGTTAACACCATAATGTTAAAAGTCGTCTTTGCTGTTTGAGTTAGCCTCTTCACAGAGACGGAGCTGTGTTTATCCTCACTGGGTTCTGCTCCTCTCACTGTGTTGGACTCTCCTGCAGCGCTGTGCCTCAGTGGCGGGGATGATGGGATGTTGATGTTGAGTCTGTCCAGGCAGATCGGGAGCACGCTGTCTGGCCAGGCACACAGGTGTACTTTCTGTCCCACGCTCCGCACTGCACCCCTTCTGGGCCTGCTCCACTCTCCATGCCTAAGGAGCTCATCGCTGAGAGGATCCAGAGAAGAGACAGAAAGGCACAGGCCAATGGGAACTAAATCCCCTCAACCATCCCCCCTCGCTAGGAAATGTTTACCTGATTTGAGTAGTCTAAAAGGAAGCCCCAGGGTTCAACGTTAAAGCTGAACTTTTGTAGAACCCAGGGTTGTATAAGACCAAATCTTTATTTGTTGCTTCTGTGCACGACAAACCAGAAGTAACAATTCCATTAGCTCATTTCATGGTGAAACACATCTCAAAATCAACCTTTTAGAACATTAACGCACTGAAACAAAGCAGAGTCATGGACTGGGAAATGATATTGCTAAAGTAAAATAATTGACTTTATTCATGTTATAGGCTAAGAAGTTCTCTAGTGCAGAAAAACTTTATTGGTGTAATGCAAGCTCTGCCAGCAGTAGATGAAATATGCCAGAAAAAATGTCCTACCAAGACTCATTTGTTATGTATTGGCAGAATCTGCATTTGTTTGTGCTAAAAGTTCGATTTTAGACCTGATTCTTCATACAGTGACAATGAATTGAACCACTAGACTAGGCTATGTGTATGTCCGGTTCCTCAATCACAAAACAGATAAGCAACTTGGGCAAGACAGCTAGATACAGTATTTCATTCAACCCAAGGTTCTAGAAAAGTTCAACATCACTTTAAAATTAGTCCCACTGCACAATCTTGAGTGTGCACTGTGCAGTTAAACTCTCCTTTCGTTCAACTCCTCTGCAGTGTCAGTACACCTTGGTTGCTTGAGAGGTGTTGCCCTACATACTGTAAAGACTATAGTGACATTTCCACAACTTCAGTTTAATTTATCTAGCAATTATTAAACTTCATTATAGATTTTTTTCCCAGTTATTTCTAGCTAGATTACATTTCAGCTTGTATTCCAAGCTTTCTTCCCGCTGCCAGAAGAGGGGTTTTGAATTCATTGGAGAGATTACTATTACAGGTGGAGTATCACATTTACAATCAAGATATTGCTGCATCTGTTAGTTTTCGGGGGTGCCTGCCGTGCTTTGGCCCGCAGGAGCGTCTGGTGGGCTCAGGCCATGGAGTTGTTTTTCATCCAGACTGAACAACAGCGTCTCTCATTCCTCTCCTGTGGGCGTTCGGCCGGGCCAGGCGAAAGGCACCAGCAGCTGCTGGACAGCACGTCTCTGTGCTCCATCGCTGACAGAGGAAGCAGAGTGATGGAGGGAAGGAGGGAGAGAGAGAGAGAGAGAGAGAGAGAGAGAGAGAGAGAGAGAGAGAGAGAGAGAGAGAGAGAGAGAGAGAGAGAGAGAGAGAGGTATGGGCGAGGAAAGCAGGAGAGACAGGCAGACAGAAAGACAAGGTGACAGAAGAGAGAAGGCTGTGGCGAGGACAGCAGATGCAAGGTCTCTTTTTTCTTTTTTTCCCTCTACTCTCTCCTTGGAGGTTATAGGCTGATGGTGATAGCAGATGTGACGGGATTAACAGTTCGTTTGGTCTCATCTTAAAGGGGGGGGGAAATAGTTATAAGTCTTTTGTTGTTTCGAAATTAAGATGTGCAAGTAAAGTTTCACTTAACCTATTTTGGACATACTGTATATGTAACCTTGGAAATAAATACATAAAACCCCACAGTTGTGAGTCATGTAGGCCTGCTGTATAATAATAACAATAACCATTGTGAAATTATCTAACAAACAAAAAAGATACGCACAATGAAAATCATTGCCACACGGAGACATTGTTTATTACTTCAAGCTCCACTGTTGCATGTTTATCGAATGCCAAGTTTCCGTCTTCTGTTGTCTGAATCGGTGCCAGTTTTATTTTTCCAATAGCCCTCTATTGTCTGTTGTCTTTGTTTCAAGCAGTTAAATAAAGAAATCATATTGCTGCCCAATGAGTACCGTAATCATTTGGCGGTCTTCCAGAGTTGAGATCATTTTTTTTTGTCTGTTTGTCTCCCTTGGTGTTTGTTATTCCACAACTCCAATACGTGGGGGGGAGGGTGGGAGGGAAGGGGGGGTTGAGTACCCTCAGATGTGATTGGTGGAGGGAGGCGTGATGATGACTGTGGTTGGAGAGGGACCCTGGCTTCAGTCCTGGGGGAGGAAAAGGGAAGAGAGAGAGGGGGTGGGCGGGCAGTGAGTGGAACACCGATGCTCCACAACAAGGTTTTGCCATTAAACGCTGTCCTCCTTCTCGACACGGCCGACCAACGGTGACATGTATTTTAGCGCTGGCTCCCGTCAAGCTGCTTCAAAGAGCAGGTCTCTGAGGAGGACGGGGAAAGGAATTCACACACGCACAGAGAGAGTTGAACAACAAAGTCTAGGTTAAGACGTTCGTCAAAGTCGACTTGGGGGTTTGTCCTCGGAGACGAACAGGAGCAATAAAAAAAAAAGGCATGTCTGTTTGCACACAACACAGGGGGTGCGGTGAGGGGGGGGGGGGTTGTGCTGTACAGTACTGTACTGTATATCTGCCTACACTGATCAAACATAGGCCTACAGCACGGCCACGGAGGGGAAACAATAGCTATGTGTTCAGAGCGAAGAACCTTCCCCCCCCCCCACACCCCCCGCCGTTGAGGGACGGCCCAGTGTTTTTGGAGACTGTTGAGGGAGAATTTAAAGTTGTTATCTCCCTGTCTTTCACTTTGACTCTAATTATTTCCAAATGTTCCCTTCTGATTGCTATTGGCAGCCTTTGCGTGTGTAGAGTGCTGTGTTAGAAACATGAGCGGCTCTTGCCTGGCACAGGCCCGTGGGGTAGAGTGTGTCTGTGTTTGTATGTGTGTGTGCATGTGTGTGTGTGTGTGTGTGTGTGTGTGTGTGTGTGTGTGTGTGTGTGTGTGTGTGTGTGTGTGTGTGTGTGTGTGTGTGTGTGTGTGTGTGTGTGTGTGTGTGTGTGTGTGTGTGCGCGCGCGCACAGGGGGGCGGGGGTGACTGACCTGCAGGAAAACCTGGCCCACAGGCATCCCCATGGGATATGACGTTCTAATGGAAAAGGCCTGTTTCCAACCTCAGGGCCACGTGTGTGTGTGTGTGGTTTGTGTGTGTGGTTTGAGTGTGTGTCCGTGCAAGCGTATGTGGCTGCCTGCCTGCATGTGAGATATGTATTTTCTCATGTGTGTGTGAATCCGTGCATGCACTCAAGTGGCTAAATCTGAGATGTAAAGGACGGGGAATGTTTACACTCGCACTAGCGAGATGTCAGATTGCGGCAGAGGTCGTTACCCACCTATAAAGCTTGTGGTCGGTGTTAGCGGAAATGTCCTATAACGTGCAGGGGCAGATCCCGGATGTGAAGTGCCTGTCATATAAAGATGTCACGGTCTGGGTTTTGAATCGAGCGATCGAGACATTTCCCAATGTGCTGAACTGCAGGCTGATGCTGCTTTACTAGGCCAGCAGACAAAACTCTGACAGAGTTTAGGCAGGTTACACAGTAAATCCTCTCAGTTTTAACCACCAATTATGATCAACATGATCAGAAATTGAATATATACTGTATATATACTTTTTTTCCCCTGGAAACAAAACAAAAAAAGGAAACATGATGAGGGCAATACCTAATTTTCAGTGTAGCGTTTACATAAAACAGGTAATAAAATCAAAGCAAATCAAATACAGTCAGGCTACTACAAGACACTGGTAATCTATTGTAGGCGTTGGCATTCCAAAGTAATAGAGAGGAAATTTTCCATTTTATAGAAAGTGACTTTATAAATAAACAAATACTGTATTACCTTTGGATATGGCCATCCCACGTTTCTATATAAAACACAATAAGAACTTCCACTAGTTATAAACCTCAGTGAATTATAAACAGCATCAAGGGATTGAAGCGCAGAGAAAGCAGCTGCATGCCTGTAAATTCTCTCCATAATCAACACTATTTGAGTCTCTTTCTATAGGCCTACCAATATAAATAGCTATAGATAGCTTGGAAAAACTCTTAATATAAATATGTATTTCTTTATAAAATTGTCAACATGTGATTTAAAATAGTTAACCATCAAGCCAAATGCCAAGGTATTTATAAGGGGAGACATGCTCAATGTGTCTGCCATCTGAAGTACAAATGTGGGTATTGGTGCAGTTAAAGTTCTTTGGCTCTGCAGATCAGCATGCATTTGGGTTTTCATCACCATAAACATGAGTTTGTTTAAGGAATCCTTTTTCAACAGTATTAAAGGAAACAGAAATACAACATCTGATTCTGCGGTTGATGCAAAAGTTGTATGGGGGCCTAATGCAATTCCCCCTGCTTCTGTCCAATCTGTCTCCTCCTAGTGGTGGTTCAGGTAGAGGTAGGGCAACAGGTCACAGGTCAATCTAGTCAATTTACGTCTATAAATCAATCAATGTCAAAATTTGCTTTATGATCTCTTCTAAAAACCTTACATCCCCTTAACTAACCAGTGTCATAAAAGTACACCCAACGGCACATAGAAGTATATTATTCATAGATGAGAAAAAGAGAAAACACCTCCTACATATGACCTTTTTAGGAAACCGTTTTCGAAGAGGGTGTTAATAAGGAGTCATGCTCTTTTGTCCAGTGATGTGATACCTCTTTAATAATCCCCACCTGGCTGTTCTGAGAGTGCTACGAGTCGACCTGTGTGACACGCGGAGACATGGCCGGTGTGAACCAGGTCATTAAATAGACCTCGATGATAATGTCTTGTGTCGCAGCTCTGACCCCGTCACCAAGGCAACTACCCGAAGGCCATGGCTAATGGCTAATTATGGGCTGTACCACACCAAGTGCACCTAAGTGTGAAGTCTGGTCCTAAGTGATTAGCGAAGGTCAAATTTGACCATTTAAGGACAAGAAAAGGGTGTCTGAGGGGAGAATAATTGGCGAACTGTAGGTTCTCTTAATTATAATACGTCTAGCACATAGTGTAGCCAATAGTGGGGCAACTCTCCACTCCTTTTTCTGTTGGAGCACTGACTATTATTGAGCGATGGTTTATTCTAACCTATGGTATAATTACATTTCTTTTTTACCACAGTGCCTGTGTCTCGCAGCCCATGTGAGCTGCTGCCAGTGGGAATGGGCCACCCGGTGCGGGCCATGCTGAAGAGCTTCACTGCACTGTCAGGCTGTGCCAGTAGGGGCACCACTGGCCTCGCGCAGGAGGTTCACCTCATCAACCTGAGGGGCCACGGCCACGCCACTGAAGGGCCAGAGGGTTCCCTGCCAGAGGTAAGTCACCATTAAGCATAAGATACGTATACTTCATTGAACTGCAACAATGTCTCAACGAAAGCATCGGGTGTCGTACAAGTTAGCTTGTGTAGAAAGATATACACGTGGATAGCTTGCTAATTCAAAATAGTCAAGAACCACATTTTAGTCTTTTGGACAAAGCCAAATGAGAGTGAGGTTAGAGCCAGGAACCCTCTACACGTTAATAAAACTCCCCCGTATAATAACTGAACTGAACTGAACTGAACTTCCCAAACCTTTTCAAAACAAGGGGCGTCCGGGTGGCACAGTGGCAAGTCCCTGCCCACCGCCGTGGAGACTGTGGTTTGAATCTGGTTTGGCTGGGGGTTCTTATGAACACGACTGGCTTTTGCTGGTGGGAACGGAAGCCGCAAAAGCCAGTTGTGTTCCTTCCCAGTGAAACTCCTCATTGTCAGGTGAAAAGAAGTGGCTGGCGACTCTTGCCTCCCCATGCCAGCTCTAGGGGTCAGCAGTGACAGAGACAATACAACAATACACACTGGGGAGTGGCTCGACATATCCAGTCGAGCCACTAAATACATTCAGCCCCGATGAAATCCGCCACGTCTTCCCACTGCCCTCTTTCGCCCTCATAGCAATCAGTGGCCCTGACGGCTGGCATCCCTTCCCCTTCCCCCTCTTGCAGAGAGGAAGCTAAAGAAAGGCTCACTGGCCAAAGCAAGGGAGCAAAAGAGTGTAAACATCCGTGGGAGATCAGATTGTTATTGGAGGCTCTGCAACATGCGGTCAAATAAATCTGTCCTATCTGTGTGTGCACCGTAAACAGGCTCAGTTTACCTCGCACAGCACTTGACTTTCTAAAACGCCAAAGAATAAGCCTGGAATGTATCAGGCGTTACAATGGAGGAATCCAAGTAGTACTTTTATTTGTTTAGAACAAAACTCTTTAGCGCAGTTGCACGTCCCTTGCTAGTGTTGTGAATGTTGATGTTAGATGTCAGAGCCCTTGTCTTGCTGGTTTAAGGTGCTCTGTGGCGATATCGGATGACAAGGCTCCCCACTGTTTGCACTAGTTCAAATATGAGTCACTAGGCCTGCAGCCTGGCTCGATGTGCTGCGTCTGGATTTTCAGAGGGTCCTAAATTTCCAACCCCTCTTAGTCATGGGTGTGTGAAATGCGTGTATAGACTTGCCAATGCAATTCTGCTGCTGATGTAGGCTTAAACATGGCCAAGGCCAAATGAACAGAAACCCCATCTGTGAGTGTGACATTCAGTGTGCTGCATCAGCACTCCACCAGTACATAACTCTGGTGATTGTAGCTCTGTGTTAGGTCAATGATCTAGTTGCTATGTGTTAGACGAATACAGGAAGTATATGTGTCTAGATCAGTCTGGCCGCTATATATGCCAGTATTTGACTTTATTGACAACATCGATATCTGTAATTATGCAGCCGATGTGTCCTGATTTGTAACCACTTTCAGCCTGCCGTCCGTCCCTATTTTGGGCATGTAAAAAAAAACTATTTTTTCAAAAACTTCAATAAAATCTATGTTTTTCAAATAGATTTGAATTCACTTTGTGCTTTTTGAAAAAAATATGAGTCAAAATATCAGTAATCGGCGGTCTATGACTCCATAATCGGGATCGCCATCGAGGGCTCAAAAATCTGTCATCGGTCAGGCTCTAGAAGAGTACAGGAATTATGATCCTCTTCTGATTTGACTGAAATTGTTCAGAACGAGTCAAGAGAACTGATTCCATCCACCACCAGTGCAGCGTGAATCGCTGCCGATGTGAATGAAGCTCTACGCTCATTTGTTTCTCTGAATTGGCCCTGATGTTATTGGAATCAATCGTTGGCAGTTTGATTGATAGAACCCTGTCCAATTATTTTATTTGGAGCCTCTATAAAAACCTGCCAACAAGTTGCCCTATGAGAGGAATGAGATGTTCAGAGAACACATCAAAACAATTGTTTCACCGAAAAGAAATTCACTACGCTTTGGCCTAGAGGTGCCGCGCCTGTCACCACTCTGAATTCAAAACATCTGCTCCTCTGAATGCACTGCACAGCTCTGCTTGCTCTGTGGTGCTGCCAAGTGGAATGCTCTCACTGCGTTTCATCACAGAGTGGCTACGGATATCGTCGGTGTCGGGTGGAAACCTTGTATGTCCAAAACCGTTACTTTCCAGGAAATGGAAAAACAAACCTGTGTTCCAAATGGACACAAGCTCTATGACTCTCATGACTCTGAGGAAGGTCGAAAGACCGAAACGTCAGTCAGTCTTTTACTTGCGCTGTATCAATAAAAGGCTTAAATTGTCCGTGCTGCTCCAGCGTTCTTCTCTTATGGACACAAGCTCTACTTTTAATTGGTTGAATATTTATAAAACCCACAGACAGACTTAACCACTTTCAACCAGATGTCCCTATTTTGGGCCTGTCATAATAGGTGAAATTTATTTAACCTATAATGAAAATCTTGAAAAGGTTGTTCAGAATTGTTAATAAATAGTGGTATACAAGCTCACAATGTGTTGTGATGTGATGTGTTTTGAGCTTGTAAATCGGCTGTTTTTGGTAGGGTACTTTTGTACGTAGGGTACTTTTGTGTGATAATTAAAAAAAATATATATATATAAAAAAAAATAAACATAAAAAGATGAAATATGGAGATACAAGGTTTCTGCTCGACAGCGACAATATACTTATGCCAAGGTGGATTATGATTCTCCGTAAGATATTTCCACCAAAGCCAACCTGAGCTTGAGTTTTGTCTACAACTGACGACAGATAACATTGTGCTCCTCGCCGCATACCAAAGCCTCAGGTATTTTGTCCACTTTGATATCTCTGACACAATAATTATGTGGGTTACTTTTTTAGATTTGCGGGGAGGTTGGTTAAGGTAGATCAAAAGGTGAAGAGGATCTTTGTCTTAAGCACAGCAAGGTTCTATCCTGTTTGGAAACTGAAACGAAATAATAACAGAGACTGACTGAAGTAGTAATCTCACCTTGTTGGAGGTGGCGTCTAGTAGTGAATGAAACATGAGACATGGGCTGCATGTGTTCACATTTTTGGAATGATTTTCCCTCTAGAGACCTTAATTCCTCTGTTTGTAATGACAGACCAAATGATGTTTCAAAAATACTAGTCGTCTAATTCTGCCTGGGAGGTAAAACAAACAGACCTGACTGGGGTTGGTGTCATCTCCGATGACATTTAATATAGTTATGGATGTTTGGGTTATACATTTGAATATGTGTTTTTGTTAGATTTTGGCCAAGCTTCATATTTTTGTTCTGCGTCATGGCTTCTTACAGACTGAATTTGCTGGACTTTGTAGCAAGGAATCAATGGATGGAATGGAATGAAATGTATTTATACTAGGGCCGGGAATTTATCGCGTTAATTTCGATCAATAAATTACAGAAAAATTATTGTGTTAAAAAAACTAACACATTTTAATCGCACCTATTTTTGCACCGCGGAACGTTTCTCACTGGACGAGTTTCAGACGGACCGATCATACCAGCGCACCAACCGACGTGGTTAACCGGGGGGGGGGGGGATGGAATGCGGTGACATGGTCACATGCACGCGTTAATATTATTTTTATTAAATAACTAATAACTACTATAAAACATCAGTAACAACAACACACTCTACCAGCCTCTAGAGGTGGAAAATAGCAGATCTACAAGCTCACAATGCCTTGTGCTTGTAGATCTGCTATTTTCACATGGTTACATGGTATGTTTTATAATAATAATCGAAATCTACAAAGTAACTAGTAACTAAAGTTTTCAAATAATTGTAGTGGAGTAAAAAGTACAATATTTGCCTCTGAGATATAGTGGAGTTACTGGAGTAGAAGTAAAAGTATTAGAAATTGGAAATACTCTAGAGTCAAGTGCAAATACCTCAAAATTGTACTTAAGTACAGTTCTTGAGTACATGTACTTAAAGACGTATGCCAAAATGAAAACGTATGAAAAAAATGCTTTTCACTGTTCTCAGGTCAAATATTGATATGCGATTAAAATGCGATTAATTGATTACAAAGCCTCTAATTAATTAGATTACGTTTTTTAATCGAGTCCCAGCCCTAATATATACGTTATACGTTATACGTAGGGAGACAGTAACATCCCTATGAATAATTTAAATATGAATCTAAGTAACATTTTGTTCAAATAGTCATAAGACATTCTTGAGCTGCAAAAAGAAAACTAGAATATTAGCATTATTGTTATACTAACGCATGGCAGTTCTAACCGTAAAAACACAACTGTACCAAATTCACACACCTGTTGGTTCACTCAATATGAAATGCACATTATGGTGGCGAGAAACATACGTGGGTGTGATGGTAAAACAGGCCAGGTCTCTTTGTCATTTTTTAAACAACTTTTCATGAGTTCATTTTACTTTGAGCCCTTTAATCCCATTATTCCCTGAGGGCTTGGGTTTGGTCTGTTTCCAAGATTCACTCTCTTTTCTTAACAGAAACACACAATGATTTCACAGTGCTACGTCTGTGTACACAAACATACGGAATGGAAACATTCAGCTGAAAGATGCTTGAAGGTCTGTGAAACAGACATGGGTTCACCTGGCCTTGTGTGTTCCATCACCTGTTTGTGGAGAGCTGGTTGGAGAAGGCATTCATCTTGATGTCTGTTCTCCGGCTTTATAGCCTTGTCTGCAAGGTCACAGTCTCTGTTAGAGATTAGTTGGCCCTGAATCAGGGATCATCCTGTGACTGTGGGCTGGTGTTTATGATTAGATAAGATCGACATAACCACTTAGCCATATTTTATACTTCGTCGTACGAGGGTATCGCGCGGCGAAGATAGCAGATTTACAAGCCGATCAAACATCTGCAAAAATAGCCAAAATAGCGGCTCTACAAGCTCCCGACATGTTGTGATGTGTATGAGCTTGTAGAACTGCTATTTTCACTATTTTGGCTATTTTTGAACATTTTGGATAATGTGTTAAAAAGATCCACTCTGAGGTCCACTCTGGTTTTTGAATCGTCCCACCCGGAATACACATTCAGGTAGGAATGCATAGATGCTTTTTGGACATATTTCGGACACAAACAGCCCCCTTTTCCCCTTCCGTTACACTTGTCCTTGTCCTTTGACTGAAATGCACTATGTTGCCTGTATCACATGTCAGCTCCTGGTTCTCATGGACACAAGCTGCCTCTGATCTGCAATGACACAAGGTTGCTCTGTCATTAAATATTAAACAACCCACTGAAAACAGGAGGAGTCCTAGTATATAGCCCTGAGAGACTCCGCTCAACGATGGCTTATTAATGAGTATCTAAGGTATGGTGTTCCAAAATAAGCCTATATGATTTGTTGATAAATAAATAAGATCTCTTAACAATTCAAACTTGTTCTGTTCAAATCTGTAATCTCTTAGCCCTCAATAGTTTAAACTTTGGCTCCAGTCTCCACTCAGATGCTATGGCCTGTAATTAGCTTTGAAATAAGCATGACCAGCCTTTTTTGGGTATAGCTAAACATGTTTATTCTTTGAACATAAGTTGATTTTCAAATGTTAGTTTGGTAACACATTTGAAAACAATTTGGTTCATTGTGGACTCGGAGTAACATTAAAACATATACAGTACAGTTCATTGTGAGGAGACATCAGTCATAACATCTTGAAGCTCATGTATCATTTAGTCTATAGGCCTATATAAACAAGAAAGATGTCAACATTTCTGTAATTTCTACTTTCTTGTAGGCTAAACATAGGCCTATGCTCTTTGGGGTGATTGTATAATTTAAGTTAGGCTATCATTTGCTCCATGTATCTTAGTATCTTATGTTAGTGTAATGTAACATAAGTTATAGGGTTATCCAGGGCTGTGACACTGTCTGAGTGACAATATGGAATCTTTCTTACCACGATTAAAAAGCAACGTGTCCCATGCTCTTTGAGGTGATCGTTTTAGGCTATCATTTGCTCCTTGCAGCCTATCTTAGCAGTCAAATAGGTTACAGGGTGATCTAAGCTTTATTTTATTTGTTTAAATCTTTTGCCTATGTTGTGGTTGTCTTTGTTTACTTTAACAAATCTTTGATGGCTTTCATCCCGTTTATGTACTGTACAGTTTGTTTTACTACTGTACTTCTATTATTATTATTATTATTATTATTATTATTATTATCTTGCTTATGTAATTGCAATGAACCATACAGCTGCTGTACTGATGCAGCAGCGTGTGGTCCGTTTGCAAGCATGCTAAAACTTAACTCATATTTTGATTTCAAAAGAAACCTTTTTCTAGTTCAAGTACTATTCTAACAAAACACTATTACTTTTGATAACAAATGATCTACCAAATTATTATTTAACAAAAACACAATTAGAAAGCCTTTCCTTTATGATCGCCAAGCACGTGACATGGTTTCTTTACATCCATGAATGTCACACATGTGCTTTGATAACTCAATTTAGACTCTAATTGGCTTACAATAAAAAAAAGTATAATTTATGTAACAAGCAGCTTCACACAGAAACATCACACAGCAACAAATGCTAATCTAGTTTATTTTTATTTTATCTGACGCATGAATTGCAAGTGGGCTTATACGGTAAGGGGACTTGGGACGTTCTCTCACAGACACAAGCTGCCTCTGATCTGCAATGACAGAAAGTTGCTCTGTCATTACATATTAAACAACCCGCAAGACACAGTAATTACAGCTTTGGCTAATCTCTCGATCTCAGGGATTCCTCAAACATTTTCTCCCTTACATGTAGGTTTATATTCCTGGATGGAAACCATAACAGATCCATGTTTGGCTAGTAATTCCCTCAACAGTGAAGTTGCAAAGTAAGACTGCGCTGTGCGAAGTAACATAAATAAGTTATTCCTAATTTGTATACAGACCACTTAAAGGGATAGTTCACCCCTAAAATGACTTTTTTTCTATCGATTAGTCACCCCATGGAGACTTGAATTCATGGATATTTTTTTGTTTTTGTCGTATTCCTAAACCAATAATTTGATGACCGGCAGCGTCATCAAATCAGGTAGGAGACACAAAGAGTCTCCTTTGTGTCTCCTACTGGAACCGCTGCCTACCGGTCCGCTGGTCATCAAATTATTGGCTTAAGAATGTGACAAAAACAAAAAAATCCTGGGTCCTGGGTTCGATTCCCGGGCGCTGGGGGTGTGTTCTCTCCTCCGTGTCATCAGTGCCCATACCCTAGGTGGGGTTGGCAAAAGGGCCTTTCTGTGTGGAGTTTGCATGTTCTCCCCGTGTCCTCTTGCATGTTTTTTGTGAGGGTATACCCTCACAAAAAACATGATGGAGGGGAAAGAAACTGGTTGGAATAACGTGTTCCTTCGACGTGCTACGTCCTACCGGGGAAACCCAGGTGATAAGAATCGGCCTGCTCACTCCTCATGCATTGAAGGAAGCATGAGGTCAGTTCGTGGCTCTCCCCAGGCTGGCAGAGAGAGAGTAGTGCCCAGGATTACAGCTTAGTTAGGCATTGGCACTGGGTGAAAAAATGTGTTACAAAAATCTTGGGATAACATTTTTGAAAATAGATAAATACATTTTTTTGGGGTGAACTATCCCTTTAAGACTCCATGCTTTGGATTCCATGAGACCATCTTTGCACAGTAAAACACTAAACAGTTTCAGTTTAACTCTGGACCAGTTTTTACACTCTCAGGGTTAACAGTATAGCTGGTGTCAGGATGTCCAAAGCGGATGTGCGTGCGTCAAGGGTTCCTCTTCCTGAAAATCTGTCTTCATTCTTCAAGTCTTGGAGCTCTGTGCATGCCAAATCAATGTTTCCTAAACGTTCTCTCATGATAAATCATAAAGTTAAAAATAAGTTCGCTTCGCTGTATTGTGACAAATCTGAGGGCAACTTAATTAGCTAATTGGAAGGTTTAACCCATTTCAGTCAACAGTTCCAGAAGCATGCAAATTCATCTCACTCTCAGTAATCTGCCCTTTCCTCTGTTTTCTTTGGAATGTGCCTCCCGATGCTTGTTTTCTAAGTCAACAGAGAGGTGGATGGTCAGTCTGTGATTATGTCCGTGTTTTTTGAGTCGTCCTCAACCTTTCCCGGTAGGGGGGTGCGGGTGCACGTCTGGGCCACAGAACAGACTGTGTGTTTGGGATGTTTAAATGGTGGTCCACATTACAAGAGAGGCCTGTGGCTTTGCCTTGGCTGGGCTGAACTCAGACTACTGGCTGTTTTGATTAATTTACACTCATAGTCGTACGATGGTGTTGCGCAGTGAAAATAGAAGATCAACAAGTTCACAGCGTGGTGCATCGCGACCCGTGAGCTTGTATATGTATTTGCTGTTTTCCACCTGTGACACCATCATACAACAAAGTATAAATCGGGCTCTTTGGTTGAAGGGGCTGCTGGAGAACATGTCCGTTTGCTGTGCAGCGGTGAATCTTCCCAAACAGATAGTGGTGAGATGGGAGTGTTGGCTATAGGCGAGGGGGAATAAATCTACATGTGCACGTTGCACTCATGCAGACGTACGTGAATTCACACAGCGCCGATTCCAGGCTGTGTAGGCATGTGTGCAGACACACACACACACACACACGTGCTCACACACATCCTGCAGCTGCCTCTGCTCCACATCCCTTCCACATGCGTGTGTGAAAGTCTCAGTGAAATGCTCGCAGCTCCTCCACATCTCCAGCAAAGGAGTGAAAGAAATGAATCGTTTCCTGTCTGCTCCAGTGAACTCGCTTCGTATAGTATGGGTCTCAACCAGAAGGCCTGAAGTGTTATCCTTTCAATAACAGAAAGAAATGCACAGCTGCGCTCGCTGCACAATACGCACCCTGGCACCGAGCCAACGTCCATGACTAAGTTGATTAATTAAGTGCAACAGAACACCTCGGTGGTGACTGTGCAGAGTGCCTTAATGGTCATTGGCTCACATTTACAGCTCTTGCTCTGGACTAAATGATAGCAAATCATTTTTTATGAGGATATATCTGCTCCCTACACACATGGTAAAAGTATGGTTGACATTTAGTAAAAGTTACATAAATGCGGGATAGTACGGTACTCTAGCACACTGGTTCTCAACCTTTTATAGTTTCAAGGACCACCAGATTGATATGCATTACCCAACAGATGCTTATTTGACCGACAGGTGACAAATGTTAATTTAACTCTTTGTACCTTCTTGGAGTTAGCTGGAGATTTTCAGCTGGAAACACACGACACCTTCATATGTTTTTCCGGTTCAAATCTGCTGCTCAGCCAATCAAATTAAGCTATGGGAAACTGACCCGGAGCAGGAAATGTTTATGCCACCTTCTGGAAAAGGGAACAACTACAGTTATGCACAGAGCCTTTTATAAATCATTTAGCTGGGGACCCCTTGGAACTGTCAGGAACAGGAGGTGGAGGACCCAAATGCAGGAACTCAAGAACTCAAACCAAATTCAGGAGACGACAGTAATGCAGACTTTACTTATACACGACGAGTAACTACAAAACACTTGCACACAGAATACAACCATAACGCTTGAACATAAACTCTGACTATAACTGACAAACAGAGCCTGTCACTACAACTTATGACCCAGCACTTGGCTGAGGGGAAATGGGAGCAGGGCAAGGGAGGGGCAGAGTCACACTCAGTGGCAAAACCATATGGGCAAAACAGTCACATCATGGACACAACAGGGGCCGTGATCATGACAGGAACGCCCTCAAGGACCCCTGGGGGTTCCCGGACCTCACGTTGAGAGCCAGTGCCCTAGTGGAAGCAATGAAGCGTGTGCTGACAAATAGGCTGTGCGAAGTTTTTGCTGTACGGTATGTATGTTCAAAATGATGTCATTGCATTCTAGGGTGCGTTCGGATATATAGCATTGAGTGCACTGGCCAATATAAACTAATACGTGAGTGCGCTCCCGGTGCATGAATAAAGACAAACAATGTAACCCCCCAAAAGAAAATAAAGTGGCACAACACTGACATGTTTAAAGGTACAATCTGTAATTTATTAATAATAATAATAATATTTACTTTTTATTCATGAATTTTTAAAATTTAACAGGAAAAACGATATCACAAGACGCACATAAAAACAATATAAAACGATCTGATTCTGTAACTTATTATTATGAATACAACTTTTTACCGATCTGTATGGTACAGTGGGGTAGTCTATATTAATACAATACTGAATAACTAGCACATCTGCAGTGGTCGAGCAGTGGTCTCTTATACCGGAGACCTGAGTTTGAATCCCGGTCTCCTGCATAAAAGTTGTGCATTGCACTGCAGCTGTATCAAAGCCAGGGCCCAGTCTCGACCGCCCTAATGGAAATACTATCTGTTTTCTTCACGGTTGAAGAATGTAGATTTTTACGGCCTACTCTGCTTTCTCACTCAACACCACCGTATAGGCAAAAACACTGACTGTGCCACTGTCCCTTAGCCCATGTCGCAGTCCATAAAATACACACTTCAGACGCTTCTCAAGCAGACAGCATTGTTCACAGTCGTCCCTCTCAACCAAACAGTGGTAAGTTCATCAGCCTGGCCATGATCAAAGTAACAGGACGCTTGTCCTCCTTCCCATGCATGTCTGAGTGTGAGTCCAGGAGACTCTGGAATGAGGCTGACAAAGCAGCCATTCTGCCCCAGCCCAGGTTTCAGATAAGCAGGGGGGGGGGCATATGCTTTATCCCTGCTTCTGGTCAGACAGAATTTGGAAATTCCTTTTAGGAAATGTTGACGGTCCGACATATTTGATATTTAAGTTTGGTAATATCACAATTTAATAAGTCAAATGAAAATGTAGTAACCCCAATTTTGGCAGATCTACCCAAATAGATCTTCCTAAATAGCAGATAGCAAATGCTATTTTTGATATTTGTTGAACAAAGAAGTGTAGAGTTTAAGTGGTTAAGACAATGTTTAAGAGAGTGAACATTTTTACACTTTTATACATTTTTCTCGAAGTGAAATTTAACGCTCAGGATTTTACTGTGCAGTCCTTATCACATTTTACTGTGCCTAAGTACCAGGTCGGAGCTCTTGGTGTGTGTGTGTGGGAGGGTAATGTTGTTCTCTGATAAAGTCAGATGTATTTATTTGCCACTTGCAACTTGAACGCTAATGAACGTCTCGTTGCAGGTAAATGAATAGTCCTTTGAGCCCCCCCCCTGTTACAGCTGACAAAAGCTGAGACCCCCACACACGTGCACACACAAACACTTTTTTGTGTTTCTATCATGTTAACCACTTAAGCCCTATATGCTTTGCTTATCTACAAGCACACAATGAGCTTGTAGATCTGCTATTTTTGCTATTTTTGAAATAGCGAAACACGCCCCCCTTGTGATCTTTGACCCCCCCCCTTCAAGGGGGGCCTGGAGTTGGGAAACACTGGCGTAGACAACTCAGGGGGCTGCAGTCAACGTTTTTTTCACAGACGCTCACTGCTCGTTTGTCATCCCAGCTCTAAGCCCCCTGTGGGTTTTCATGGGCAAAAACACCTTTTTTTCCCACAGTTTGCAGTCTTGAACTTGAGGTGTTGGTGTTTCTTTGCCGTTTATGCTCCACCAAAACAATTACCTCATTTGAACTGCACAGTTGTGCTGGAGGTCTGGAGGTACATGAGGGTATCGAGTTTTGATTTTTTTCCCCCATATGCTCCTTCCGTGACCTGTCAAAGTGGCTTCTGATACCTCTCCAACAACGTCTAAGACCACGTCTTTGTGAATGGAAAGAGAGGGACATTATGGTCATGTTTCCTATGCTGCTGCTGTCTATGGAACACAAATAAGCACATATTTTATTGTATCATATGCAGAATTGGGAAGGGGGTATGTATATTCACTCAAGGAGGCGCAGAAGAAAGGCAATGGGGTCACCAAAATCAGTAGGGTTCATCCTTCAATCTGCCAATTCGATTTTGAGATATCTTGTATGCAAGTGGCCTTAGGTTGGCACTAGACGAAAGGTCATGCAGTCACCAAAATCAGTATGGGCCATACTCTGGGGAGCACGCATGTGCTCAACAGGTTTCATTACAATCTTCCCATTACATTGTGAGATATATTGTGTGCAAGAGGACATTTTGGCCTCCTATCCTTAGGTCGCTGGTTCATTTCCGGCTCGAAGGACCATGTTCGATAGCATACTATGTTGCTGGTCTACTCAGACCAAAAGACTAGCTAGACTAACTAGGTGTAAAGTCCAGTCGTTTATTATGATTAGGAGCATGTTAAAGACGGGGTGCCGTGATTTTCAGTGATTCCCCCAACCCCCTAAAACATAATCATCAGGTATTATGGTTATACTAGGAGGAAGATTGTTTTCCAAAAAGTATACAGAAATTGTTAAAATTATGTTTTTATGTGGACACGCCTCCAGTTCATTAAGTATATCTGGTTCTCACATTAGCACCTCCTCCACCACCTTAGCACCACCCACCTGTCCTAGTCCCTCCTCCTCCTCATGCCCACACCTGTTGTGTTATGATAATGAGGGGGAGGGTATGTTTTTACTATGTCACTAAAGGGCTGTTTTTCTATTGGCACGTTTGACCCTCAAGGTTTCAGCCTCCAGGTAGAAACTCAAAATAGTCAGAGAAGACATAAAACACCATAAAAACACCACCAGGGGGATCTGGTGAAGTTCTATCAACCTCATAGACACATGAAAAACAGAAAAAGGGCAAAACCATGGCACCACCTCTTAACTGATGGAACATGGATGAACACAAATATGGCTGGAACTGGAATAGAACAAATGATGATGAATGATGAAGTCAGTTCCGGTGTGTCTATTCAGTGCTCATGGAGTTGAAACCCAAACTCCACCCACCTCTCAACTGGGCAGGAGGGGATTTACAACAGTACTGAATGTATAAGGAACAGGAAGGTAAGAATGGAAAAGTTACCTTTTCAACATTTTCGTAGTTTGAGACCAAAGTTGTGTACTGACGCACGGACTGACATTGCTCTCCTCAGAGACCCACCACCAGCAGGGTTAAAATAACAACCGTTGTTTTGTAACAGTGGCGATAGTGGTGGGCTGATCTCTGTGCGCTCGTCAGGGCTTATGTTTGGGG
This sequence comes from Gymnoscopelus braueri, assembly GCF_963280865.1. Lineage (NCBI taxonomy): Eukaryota > Metazoa > Chordata > Actinopteri > Myctophiformes > Myctophidae > Gymnoscopelus > Gymnoscopelus braueri. The sequence continues at coordinate 31,807,766 of NC_137607.1, forward strand.
CGATAGGGCTGAAAATAAACAAAAGGTTCCCGGTAATATCTCCAATAGGCCATCTCTCCCTCTCTAATCAGTTTACCAAAGGCAAACATCAAACGCGAGCCCTTGGCGCTGAATCAGTGTGAGGCTGAGCAGATGATTGTTTTATCAGCTGGAATTCTTAGATAGCTGTTCCTGTGAGAGTGAGTGGACTGTACAGCTCACCGGGCACAAACAGCTGGTGAGAGCAGCACATACACCCCCCGCCCCTCCCCCACCCTGATACGAGTCACACATGGAACACAGAAGACATTTCTAAGCCCTTCCCTTCTTACATTGTCACCAAATGTCAACCACTTGTTTGATGACTGACTGGCATCATGTCATTCAAGGTTACTTAGCGGCTTATTCATCATGTGGCATTGATACAGTATGTGCCCCCCCCCTTCCCCCCTGCAGAACGTCATAGCTTTCCCCTAAAGGGTTCTCATCATAACGCCGGCATGAAAACATCTTTGTGATAACGCCAGGGAGATGTAAAGAGGACTCCAACCACTTAAGCCTATCGCCGTGGGATCTGCGACTGCTGCGGCCTCCCTGATGCTGCGCCGCATCGCTGAGCCATTCTGCTCTATCGGAGCGAGATCGCTATCTCTCCCGAGGCCTCGTCTGCCTCTGACGTTCTTTCGGGCCATTCTCGCCAGTGGGGGCGGAGTGCCGGGGTCGGCAGACTGATTACCATCGCAGTTTGGGGGGGGGACGGGGGGCTCCAGGTAGCGGCCCCATCTCATCCAGATCAGCGGGGTTGATGCAGATAAAGAGCAGTCAACAGGTTCTATGTCACCATGCTCTGGCTTCCTGTCTGCCCCCACACAGAACCCTCCCTATGAGCACTGATCCAGAAACAACCAAGATTCAGACAGACAAGCACACACACACACACACACGCACACGCACACGCACACGCACACACACACACACACACACACACACGCGCACACGCACACGCACACGCACACGCACACACACAAACAGACGTTATCTTATAAAACAGATAGTCTTGGAGTTCTGAGAGGTACGATTAGTCCAGGCATGTGCTTTTCTCCTCAACCAGTGTTGACTTTTCAGGTCTTTGCAACTCCTGTTAGCTGTGTGTTGCATTTGGAGTGTTAATATACGTACGTAACTCTAACTACGTAACTAAAAATGGAGTTGAATTAAAATCAGGAATTTGCAGTATACTGTTACATGTTATGGAAAAGTGTGTACTTTCTTTCTAATCTCTGTTGATTAGTGTTATGTTTTGCTGGGAGAGAGAATGTATTCCTAGATTAGTCCCTCTTTGTGACTAATTAAAGGATGTTTTGCATTTTCTCTGAGCCACCAAGGACAGTCAGGCACTTAATCAGTTCTGTCAATAAAGGAAACTCCCTTTTCCTGCAAGAGCATGTCCCTCAAGCCTGATTTGTACTTTGTCGTACGATGGTGTCTCTTACCGAAAAATAGCAGATCTACAAGCTCACGGCGAATCGCGATGCGCCTTGTTGTCAGCTTGTAGGTCTGTCAGTTTTTGGCACAGACTGCGGAGAGGAAAACTGACCAGTTATTGCTGGATGCAGTATTGGACCAGGCGCTATGCGGTTATGAAGGTATCACTTTACAGTGCTGACAGTGTTTGTGAAGCCCATTTGAAGCCATATGTAATTTATCATGGCCCCAAAAGGTCATGAAATTGCATTCAGATGCTTGACACAGGCCAAATGCTTTGGGATCATCCAGTATAATTGCTGTCTGCCAGCCAAACACTATCTATGTTCAAATCTAGGCATGATCTGTTGTTATACTGGGAATCTGTCGAATGAAAAAGAAAAGGCTTACACATCCATGTGGTATTCATTTGTTGTTTGGATGTATACGTTGAAGGTCTACTTTATTATACATCTTTTCAATTGTTTACGTGCGGCTCTTCCTATAAGTAACACTATGCTTTCAGACAGGCCTACTCCAGCTGTCGTCCCCTGTGTGGGTTTTTGTTTCCGTAACGTGATAGGTGCAGACAAGCCTCCACAACTCCTCCATCTCTGGCCACTGGCAAATGTGGCCCGTAACTGTAATGGACACCCCCCTCTCATGCTTAAATCGCTGTACCAGCCTCCGGATAATCAATCAAGCTTGGCTTCCCCTCTCCGCAGGACCCCCTGAAGGTGGCTGCACCAGGGGCCGCTCAACGCCACCTGATCCGTGTGAAACGAGCCGTTTTGATCCTGCGGCGTTACGGAGGCCCTGTTTTTTTTTGTTTAAACACCCCAGGCCGTGTGGCATGTTCTGTTACCATAGACACCACTCCTCCGCCCTGCTGCAGTGTCACCATGGCAACGCCCCCCCCCCCCCCCTCCCCAACTCATGATGGCATCTCAGCCTGTGGGCACAGATGCGTGTGCAGTTACTTGCCAGCCTCGTGGGAGTGTGTGTGTGTGAGACCGGCAGTGACAAACACGCCCCATAGATCGGTTATCTCATCATTTACTTACTGAAGCATTAATTGACCTAATGTGGTTTTTTTGCGCATTTCGTCTCTGCATAAGTCTGTTTACGCCGGAGCTTCCAGGTGACTCATGTCTCTTGGAATAGTTTCTGTCTGGTTTTAAAAATTCCGTTACTTTTACAACTCTCTTGCTTAACTCTCGCTCCCCCTCTCTCTCCATCTGTTACTGCCTCCCTCTACGTCTTGTCAAAGCCAGGGCCTCAAAGCCAGGCCACCATTACCAGGTATGATTATATCTTGGTTGTTGTTATCCTCAGAGGACCGACGCACACGCTTTTTCCAGTGTCTGGACCGCACGGGGGGAGGCAAACGTGAAGAACAAAACAAAAAAAAAAAAAACATATTTGAGAAAGAAAGGGAGGCCAGAGTAGAGGAGGCAGAGAAGAGAGCGGGAGGTGGAGGAAAAAGACAGTGACAAACGGACAGGGTGACAAAAGAGAGAGAGCAGTGAGACTGGTTGATCTGTCTATTTGTTTGGAGAGCCAGCCAGTTTGCCTCATAGATAAGTGTTCAGTAATTTCTTCCATTTGCTTCTCTCCCAGGGCCATTTTTTTTTGCAGGATTACTGCAACACTTTTATGGACAGCATTGCTAAATACTCTCATTCAAGTTTGTTTTCTCTACGGGGCTCTAGATCTGTGGGAGACTATTAGGCTTTGACATTGTATATACTCTATGTGTATTCTCTGGGTCTACATCCCTCTCTGGTTCTCAGGTCCTCATTGAGAGTCTGAGAGACAAGTCTTTGAATGCCAATAGCGTGTCACAGACAGTAGATAAATATGTCACTCTCCTGGGCAGAGCGGTGGTAGAGAGTGTGGATTCAACAGTGTGGCGTTGGCATGGTGAATCATTATGTGTACAGAGAGAGAGAGAGACATATCTTGCTCTGCCAACAGAATGTACGTATATAAAAAACAAAGTTGTAGATGAAAGAAATATGCGAGGGTTGAAAGCAGAAAAATGTATTCCCAGTAGTATTGAGTCTGGTTCAGTACCCATAACCAACCAGCTGTTACAGTAATAGTAAATAGTTTACATTTGTCCCTGTCTGAATACCTCTGTTTACAACCGTGGTTAATAAGCGACTGATTTAGAACATAAGAGATCTTTTACAGCAGTATACTCGGGGAAACAGTGAATGGTTTATTTTTTTAAGATAAGGATCAGAATCTTGATAATGTCCAGGGTCCCTGACCAAAATGTATTTCTACAAATCTTCTCTGCCGTTTTCATGGCTCTTACCTATTAAGTGATGTTATTTAACTTTGCAATTTTGGCGCTGTATTTGCTGTCTCATATTTCATAATTGACATGTTTGTGATTATCAACTGTAATGTAAGTGCGCTAACTTGCATGTATCGTGCAGTAGCGAAAAATGTTTCACACTCTCTGACTGATTAAGTTAGGGGCTGTTAAGGTACTTAACGTGACTATGACAGGGGCCCTTGTGTTTTGAGTTAGAGATTTACAAGAATTTACCACTTATACACAGGAAAGGGCTAATATGATTAGCCTGGGAATACAGGCAGAGAGAACAGAGGATGGTAAATGGTAAAGAACCAGACCCACGTAACTGTCATTATCAAATATATTTATCAAAACGTAGTCATGTTTAGGACTTTATGCTTACTTTTGGTACCTGTAATACCTGCTAGCATGCTATCGCTAACGGAGACAAACGGGAGGGGCGGGCTGTTTCCGGGGCGACAATATGCGTGACGTCAGAGTGGTTCGCTACTGAGCCGAAATATGGCCCAAAGAGCGAATTCAAATAATTAAAAGTACACTATCCAAAGGCTACAGGCATGATCGAATTTTTGGCTAAATTGTGTATGAAATTGGACACGTGGTCTGCTAGAACAGCTACTACCCAGATGAGGGTCCTACCCAGATGACCCGGAAGTCCAACCACTTTGCGTTTGTATTAGTTATAGGATGTGTATGTGTAAAGTCGATGATGGAGTGCTGAATCTCAACATAGCTTGAGATGTGTTACTTTTTTCTTTCTCTAACCTTAAATTACCCAGCTAGATTTGATCTACTATGGTATTGTAGGTCCAGACAGGGTCAACCCTGGAGAAAACTGCAATGCAGTCCCAAAAGAGTGAGTTTGTTTTCCCCACGTCACTAATGGACTGTGAAAATCAATTTTAATGACAGTCAGTGCTGCATGCTGCGGGGTTTGTAACAGAGAGACCCCGGCCACTTTACTTTGTTCTTAGCTAACAAAGACCCCAGTGTGCTTGAGTTCAGATACTGCTGAAATGTCATATCTGAGCCGTGCAAAGTTGCCTTTTAGGGAGAAACACAGCATGCTGTCTTTGTGAGTTTATCAGCAAAGTGAATGCATAAACAACCAAAAGACTGATAAAGAACAACATGCTGTAACATGAGATTGCCCTAATTACGCTAGAACAGTAACCGTGTATCCCCTAATGTTTTGAGAGTATTGAAAGAACACAAGCAAATTAAAGCTTTGATATTCGCGCTATGAAGCACAGCGCGCGCGGAGGGGGGGGGGGGTTCATGTGCTTTGCTCGATGGTTATTAGTGTGAGACACTCTGTGGCTTTGCGCCAGTCTCTGCCTCGATTTTGCTGATACGGTTTAATCACATTAAGCCTGGCATCATTATTTTCGGCATACCATTAGAGGTAAAATCTAAATAAAAATTCTAAACATTTAAAAAAAATCTACAAGCTCACAACATACCATGGTGCAACACTTTGTGAGCTTGTAGATCAGCTATCTTTGCAATTATTTGTACAAAGCATAGAGGGTTTAAGTGATGAACTATTATACTCCTGGCACCAGGTACAGTATACTGTGTGTATGTGTGCTTATTTTTTATGTGTACTGTATGTTCTCCTTGGTAGGTGGAGCTCCATCTGAAGCCCATCCAGTCACTGCTGCTCCACCAGAAACCCCTGGTCTTCGTGCTCAACTCCCCACAGCCGCTGATCTGGGAGATCAAGACGGAGAAGCTTGCCCTGGGCATCAAACACACCTTTCATGTGAGTCCCCAGCGTCCCTAAGACCCTCCAAATCTTTCGCTCTCACATAGCGGATTTACTTCTTCCACAGTCCAAACCATATCTCCATTTAAGTGGCCTACTTCTCCGAGGAAGGTATTTTACGGGGCTCTTAATTTGCGGAGGAAGCCTTTCCACGCTCCAAAAGAGTTTGATCAGGACCGCATGCACACCGTCTGTACACAACAACCACAGTTGCCCATGTGCATTGTGGTGAGACGTTAATTTCTTTATTCTAGTGCTTAATGTGCATCAGTGGTTTAGCCGTGGATGCAGACTTTTAATACTCAGCAGATGTAAGCTTTCTCCTTCCTTTAGCTGTAAACTTTAAACCGTAAACAAACACGTCACCCCATCATGATGACTGTTGAACCAGATTTAAACATTGTTGCAAGATGTTTAGGTCATTTCTTAAAAATATATGCCCTGTGATTAGATACGTGATAGTATGATTTGCATCTTTTTGGATATTTTTGGGGGGCTTTTCTGCCTTTATTTTTACAGTGAAAGTGGAGATAGACAGGAAACAGGAACAGAGAGATGGGGATCGAGACATGCAGCAAAGATCGTTCGGAACGGGACTCGAACCCGCGATGCGCTGCCCGGCTACTTTTCAGCCTAAGTGCCCGGACCGCCACACCACAGTCCGGGCTGATAGTATGATTTTTAAGTTTAGAAAAAGATTTGCTTACAATTAGGAATAGATTCAAGTTGGGATTAGGGTTAGGATTAAGCATTTAGAGGTTAGTTTTAGGGGTCAGGGTTGGAGTTAAGATTGATTTATTAGTTGCACGTCAGTGTCGCGCACCGAAAATAGCTGATCTACAAGCTCACAGCGCGTCGCAGCGATGCGTTGTGAGCTTGTAGTTAGGCAATTTTTTATTTTAGGGCTAGGGTTACAAAAGAAAAAAGTGTGTGTGTGTGTGTGTGTGTGTGTGTGTGTGTGTGTGTGTGCGTGTGCGTGTGCGTGTGCGAGTGTGTGTGTGTGTGTGTGTGTGTGTGAAATGTATTTATCCAAGAAGATCAAGTGTGGGAATGAGATCAGCTTTGTTGGCACCGCTCTCCATAACGACGTTATTGTTTTGCAGCGCCTCTGTTATACGGTGCCGGGCCGTTTCCCGCCCGCCTCCCTGCATCTTCTAAACAATCCTGTTGATGGCCGGGCAGCTGTGCAATTCTGCCAGGGCGTTTCCTCCTATATCACGGAAAGGAGAAAAAAAAAGAAACTCACAGAAAGGGAAGGGAAGGAGGGGATTGAGGCGAGGTACAGTAGCTTAGCAGACAATGATTATCATTCCCAACGTTTTTATCCCATTGGGCTCCCATTTGATATGATTGTTATCTCTGGGTCCCCAAACTGCATAGTAAAATCCTCAGTGTTAATTAACTCTGAGACTGTACAAATTATACAGAGTTACAGATCTGTGAGGGTCTATTTGGTTCCTACCTACCCATCACTTTGCTGGGCACCCCCTGGAACCCCATTAAGGACCCCTAGGGGTCTATGAGGCTAAAATCTCACTAGGTTCTAGTGAGGTTTCACCATTTCGTCAGTAAATTTCATATTGGAGAACTATTTAGTGTTACGATCGAAGCTTTAAATTTAGACTCTAATCAGAACACGGTCAACCTCCTCACTGCCCGAATACAGGTCAATTCTTACACTTTAAGAGTTAAATTAACTCTCGGGATTTGACTGTGTAGCTTTCCCAGACTCTTGTTGTGACCACGGCACGGAGGCAGCTTTTGGTGAAGGCTTTTCTGGGAGCCCCCCTGGAGAGCCAGCCGTATTTAGTAGGGGTGACCGGGGGGCCTTGCTGTGAAACTTAATGAAAAATTTAAAATGGACCACTTCAGTACTCTACGTCTAAGCCTGTGTATCCCAGGAGGGAATCGCAGGAAAATGAGACACTAGGCCTCTGCCATGGCTTAACCTAAACCATGCTGGTATGAGAGACTTTTAACTCTAAACTTTTATCTTGCCTTGTATTCTCTCTGGACCTTCACGTATCTGGGGGTTTAGCAGGAGGAATCCATTTCAAGATGTATGTTAACGCCGTGGCATTCTGCAAGAATGCAGCATGTGGGAGAGGTTTAAATTACTTCCATCAGTGTTTACTCCTCACATGCAAAACATCCTACCATGAAAGCCAGTGAGACGCAGAGATGAACGCGTATCCCAAAATCTATGCCTCTCACACACAAGCTCATCCTGGGCCCATAAAGGGTCCCTGCACGCACGCACATTACACATAAACTCACCGTACTACTGTATAAGAACCACAGGTTTATTTGAAACACAATAAGGGCCTAATGTGGAAATCAGCCCTCTCTGTGGTTACACCGTTTGACATTTATTACAGGTGGGAGACGTTCATACCACTCGTAGTCTGCTGGCCTTGGTGTGTGTCTCTCGAGGGTTTAGCATGAAATGTGACCATCCTCATCATGGAGGACCATTCCTCTTTCATCAGCTTTGTGTTGATGGTCATTACTGCACAACCAAAAACCTGTTGATGGCCGGGCAGCTGTGCAAATCTGTGGGGGGACTAGCTTCTGAAGGTCAATGAAAAGGTTTACTAGGTTTGCTTTTTTTTTGGCTCTGGAAAACCTTTTGGTGAGAGGAGCACAGGGCTTGAAGATTAACTGTAAGATTAATCCATATTCAGATATTTTTCTTAAAAGCACTTTGAGCTAAATAAAGGACACACTATGGTTGAGTTCTGTATTATGTGTATACTGTTGGTCAACTGAAATATTAGGTAGGTATTGATAATTTTCTTGTGCATGAGGTACAGTAAAACCATTATTGATCTCTTTTGTACTTTTCTACTACAAGGACAAGCCAACGATTGTTTAACGGATCCAAACAAAAAAACACATTGTAGACTATGCTGTCATGAGAAATTGTCATGGTAACAACCACAGACACTCCTGGTTTCCTGGTTTAGTGGCGAGAAACAATTATAGCAATGGTGAAGTTAACCCAACTTTCAGTTTGTCCCCATCTCAGAGGATTGCTCCTGCAAGGCCTAAATTGCAAAAACACCCATTTTAATTGTTATTTCCTGAACTAAATGGAGATGTTCTCCTGTCAGAGGAAAGGACTATATTTCATGCAGACAAATGTGCATCCAGCCCGCTAGTGTTCTTTAAGCTGTAGCAGTGTGGAGCTAGCACAGCGGGCGTCTCTGAGGCGACCAGCAGGTCAACATCATAGTAAATGTCTCTCCTTGTCAGTGGTGGCAGACAGAACACAGCTGACACCCGTTAAGGCCTGTAGTCCCGGCTGAACTGTTGCTGTGTGTCTAATGACGTTAGACATGGGATATGACACGGGACCCTCTGCCACCTTTCCCAGAGCCGAGGAGGCGAGGGAACCTCCCTCGTGACAACTTCACTTTGCTTCGGCCGTAATCTCACAGGCTTGCGAAATAATGATGTACGTGTTCTTTTTCTTAAATGTGTTCGTGTTTCTGGCGATTCTGGGTATTTTCAGATTCCATGCAATGTGTTACATTGCTCATGAACCATTCGTCTCCCACTGACTTCATCTGACACTGCTCTTTGCTTAAGCAGAGAGAGATAAAGCTAATCCACATAGCGGTCCCCCCTGGTGGGGGGGGAGTAAGTGTTTGGCTACGGAGTGACAGGCCCTGAGCCCTTTCTGCTAACGTATAGAAAGACATCCTATCCACTGCACAGTGCTGCGACCTAGAGTGTTCATTTAACTTTTCAAAAGTCAAATTAAAGTTAAAAGGCTCGACTGCAGAGAGTCGTAACCCAGGGTGAATCCCAGGAGCTGCCCCTCGTCTCAGGTTTTCTCCACGGGGTAAACCTCCTTAACGTGCTGCCGCTGTACTAAAACACTCTTCCCGCTGGAAGAAAAGATGGGCCTCTTCAGTGTCAGCCTTCCTTCTGTCTGTCTTCACTCCACTTAAAGGGGCTGCGGTGACAACCAGAGTGTGACAGGCAGTCTCAAAAAACGACAGAGAATACTTAAGCGGTAACATATGAGAGGACCACGTGCCGGAATGGCAGCGATTAAGTGACGGCACCGAGTCCCACGGGCTCGGTGCAGGTAGAGTCGAGACAAAATATTGAGTGTCTGAGTCAATAGGAATGGTTTGTAGGTTCTAATGCTCCAGAACAGAACCCCACCACAGCCAGACCTCCCTCGCTTTTGGCTATTTCCTGGGGCTAATTGTAGCCTGCATCGGGATCTGCCAGTCCTTGTTTCCGGGTCCCAACACAACAGGGCTCCGTGGACACAGATGGATCATGGGGCCGCCTGGAAAAGCTGTGCTGAGTGCTGTGTTGCTGTTGGCCACCGGACCGGACCCTCTTGCCTTTTAAAATGCCAGAATCCAGACATCTTGTTGTAAAACATACCCTCTGTCGCGCTGCCTGTCAATCAAATCAAGGCATGAAACAACACTGGACCTGAAATGACAGAGAGGATGGACAATGGAATTGGAAATTACCCAAATTTGATATTTCTCCAAAGCACAGTTAAAATTGAAAGTGATCCGTGCGTCTTAAGTATGTGGGCTTTACGCTGAAACATATTTATGGTGTGTGATCTAACACACGCATCTTACATATTTGTTCAGAGAGATTGATCTGGAACACATTACTTGTGACTTTTGATGAAGTAACATTGCAGAGATTGGCTGCCATCTGTTGCCCTTTTTCGTTGTTTGCCAAGCCTTTTTTTCCTTTTCCTTTTATTAGTTAAAGATTTGTGGTGTATGGCCCCCCTCTCCTCCTGCTTATTCACACACACATGCATACACACACACACATGCATGCACACACACGTGCACGCACGCATGCACTCCCACACACACACACACACACACACACACACACACACACACTCATGCACGCACACACACACTGCGTGCAGCGACCACCTCGCTGTGATTGTTAATTGAAACCATGGGTAGCCAGTATTGGTTTTTAGTTGGAGACGGGAGCGGGCGAAGGAACGCTCCAGAGTGGCGCTGAGACAGATGGGATTGTTTTCTACACAACAGATCCTGCCAGTTCACAGGAACACACGCACGTCTGCAGCCAGCAGCCGCCTGATTACCTCTCATCCATAGCGGGGCAAGGGGATCAAATCAGCCACAAAAGCATTTATCACGTTCATATCACCAGAGATGTATTGCGTGCTCATTTTTCTTATCTAGGAGGCCCTCTCTCTTTCTGCGCTCTGTTTGTAACACCTCCTCATTTCCAAACAGCCTTGGTGATTTCCCAGGCCCCGAGTGTTGCTAGTTAGTGAGAAGGCATTGGAGGATTGCAGCTTCGTGATAATTGATAGAAGACATTTGGCACGCTGTCTATTCCGCGCTGCTCGTATTGCACATATGGCTGAAAGACCAGGAAATTCGCTTGGGAAAAAAACTGCTTTGGACCACGCCGTGTACAGTAAACATTCAATACTGTACGAACACCTATAGAACAGAGATGACCAGTAGCATCTGCAGACAAATGCTGTGTCAGACAAATGCTGTGTCAAACAAATGCTGACGATTGTGTTTTTGTTCAAGAGAAACCTCAGTGGATGAATGTATTCACATTCTTTCCTGGGAATACTGGCATAATGAATACGAGTGCATGATTTTGAATCCTAATGGCGTGTTGCTGTTGCTACAGTAAGTGGGGGTCTGATCTCCCTCCTTTAAGTGGAAAAAAGTTACGCTAAAGCTAGCATCCAATTTGGATGTATTTCAAGTTTCTTTCATTTGAATGTCAATGCAATTCATATAACTTTTCCAAACGAGATTAACAGTTCCAATGTTCAAAATCCCACAATCTGCATTGAAGATGCTCAGACTTGTTATTTGAAAGATAACTTGATGAACCACTAAGCTGTAGAGGTGTTGTGTTTTTCGTGTGATGATGTTAATGTTTTGCTTGGCGGAGCGCCATTCCTCTCACCTCTACATGGACCTCGGTCCACATAGACAGGAAGCCTTAGATCCAAGCGCTGGCGGGGCAAGAGAGCATTATTATGAAACCAGCCTAGGAATAATCTGTCTGTCCAGAGCTGCCTGATATACCAGGACACCGATAAACAACACTTGATTTATGGAACTGGGCAGATAGGGCCCTTCAGAACGTCCAACTTGGTGTCAGATTTCTGTTTGTTAAGAGCCGGCTAGGGGTGTTTGGACTGCTACAGTTGGAAAGTTAAAACTGTGTATTGGACAGAGACTTGATTGAGTCTGGGTCTCTTATGCCTTTGAACCCGTCTTGATAAGGCTTCATTTCACCCCTTAAACCCTATACTTCATTGACCGGGGTCCCCCAGGGGTCTACTTGGCCCCCTCCTTTTGTATTGTGAGCTTGTACATCTGAGTATGTTTTCATCGAATTTTCTCCAATTATGAAATGCCCAGAATAGGGATGCAAGGGTTTAAATGGTTTCTGATCTTCTGGTAGAAGATCAGTCAAGACCCTTTACTGCTTTACGGCCAATGCTTGCTTTGAAATGCCATTACATGTTATGGAACAAGCAAGGCTCTACAAAGTCTTTATTGGCAGCTTGTGTTTTCCTGCAAAATTCTGAAACTATTGGCTATTTATCACTGCGGATAGCTATTACTGAAAGACTATGACACAAATAACCCTTTGTTTATTTGAGAATTTCACATCCCTTCCCTCTATCAACATGCGCTGAGAGAGAGAGAGAGAGGGAGAGAGAGAGAGAGGGAGAGAGAGAGAGAGAGAGAGAGAGAGAGAGAGAGAGAGAGAGAGAGAGAGAGAGAGAGAGAGAGAGAGAGTAGAAGCCCAGAGTGGGTCCCTTGCTTCCCCATTTTAAATTCCTGAGGTTTCCAGAGCTCTGGAAGGCCTGGAGCTAATTTGGCTTTCAGGCTTTCCCCCCTCTAATTCCTTGAGACTAATTACGGTCGTATTCCCGCAATTAAATTGATAAACTCTGCTGAACTTGGCAAGGTTAGTGAAGAAACCCCGGCCCCTTTCCCTGGGCTGCTCCGGGGCTCCACCGCACTGCCCACGCCTCGCCACGGCGAGGCGCGGCAACACGCGTGCCACCTATATCTAACAACTCCATTCTTTTAACGCGGCACACACCCATAACGCTCTTCCCTCCTCGCCGTATAGTAAACCTCGCTAAAAATAAAGCTGATCTGGACCTGAGTTCTTCGATAGAGCGGGCCTCTCTGCAGGCCTCACAATTTATTGCCTCTGGTGACAATGCCAGGAACGCCGCCGGCGCGCACACCATCCAGAGGTCAGACAGATGTTGTACACAGAGCAGGCAGCGATCTGTAAAAAATCCAAACACCCCATAGGGATCCACTTTTATTATCGCACCATCACAACTTGGGGACAGCTTCTTGGCAAAGGTGTCATCGCTGAATGAATAAGACCGTTTTGGGGGGCTGCACCTTTTTATCCATAGGGTGCAAACCCTCCCTGCCAGTTGAATGTTAGGATTTTAATGTTTTAATTGGGCCTGCCAGCGCCCGTCGCGGCCGAAACCGTCACGCATCGTACAGAGAGGATACCTTGGGAATGAACAAAACAAACACGGCAGTATAATGAGGTAGACTGTCTAGACCGTTGGACGTGGACTCATTTAGTCGTACGGCAGGGTTTAGCAGCACATGTGAATGTTTATCTCTCTGAAATGAAGCATATGGGTTGAGCTCCATTAAGAGCCAAAGGGGTGGTCCCCGCTCTGTCGCCCTATACGCCCCAGCCAAAAAACAAATCAGCACTTCATTCATTTGCCCTCCACACATTTTAACCACTTTCAACCTGGCATCCCTTTATTGTGCATGTTATTTCAGGCGAGAATGTTAAGAAAATATCCCAAAAAAGTCCGAAAATGTCTAAAGATTTAAACATTTGCGAAATTCTCAAAAATTGCGATAATTGACAATCTACAACCTCATAATGTGTAGCATCACGTTGCATTGTTGATTGGCTATTTTCACTATGATGAGGTAAATCGGGCTGAAGACCCGTCCCCTCTCACTGTCTTTATATTCTTTTTTTTTTATCATGTTAGTTAGCTTTTTGTTTTTGTTTTGTTTTGTTCGTTTTTTACACTCACTGCATTTCACCTCTTGATTTTGTGCTTTGATGGCGTTACTATGGTGAAGACAGTGCCCAGTAATAATATCATGCTGGTTGGTATTCAGTGACCCTGTTACTATGGAGCAGCACAAACTGAATATCCTCGCTGTTGGATGGAAACCTTGTATGTCCAAAACTGTGACAGTGGAAGTGGAAAAAAGTCACTATGGATCCTATGTAGTTATTATTTAGTCACAAGATCTCGTTAATACTTATCGTGAATATTTATCGCGACACGTTGTGAGCTTTTAGATCGGCAATTTTTTGCTACTTTTATGTGGCACTGTACAGTAGTATGACAGAAGTACTAAAAAACATAAAAAGTTGAAATATGGAGATACAAGGTTTCTGCCCGACACCAACGATTTAATAGCATGAGATCCAATATGTGCAAGTTATTGTCTTCTGGCAAACGGTGAAAGTCTGGATCCACTCAACACTGCCTCCATGGATACCAGGGCTCAGCGTACAACAGCATGCATGCGTATTGAATGAGTGTGTGCATGGAAGGGTGCGTATGCTGCACGTGTTACTTACTTACTCTGTGTGTGTGTGTGTGTGTGTGTGTGCGTGTGCATGTGCGCGTGTGCGTGTGCGTGTGCGTGTGCGTGTGTGTGTGTGTGTGTGTGTGTGTGCGCGTGTGCGTGTGTGCGTGCGTGCGTGTGTGTGTGTGTGCGTGCGTGCACATGCCCATATCAGCCTGTCTGTCTGCCAGTTTGCCAGTCAGTTTGTGTTTTCTTTTTTTTGTCTCTGCGGCCATTTTAAAAAACTAAAACAAAAAAAACCTGGCACGTCGGTGATGACGCACAATAACATATTGTACTACGGCGCATAAACAATAGAAACCAGACACCTTATTGTGACAGAGGAACATGTGTGAAAATAACTCAGTGTATTTGCAGAAGCCTTGAAATAACGGTGGGGCGGGTGGAGTGTAAAGGATGGCTTTTGGCAACGTTTAGATAGTGGGTTTAATTTTGGAAAGGTCTGCTGCTTTATTCAGTCTGCCTGGAGGTTGTCCTTTGTTTAGTTTTGTAGTTTTTTAAGCGTCTCCGATTTCTCTTCCCCCGTAAAATGTGGAAGAGCGTATCAATACGGACTTGGGTTTTACGCGCATATCTTTATCCACAAAGAAGTCATTGTAAGTGGGAAGTCTTGAAAAGTCGTACTATAAGTCGAATAGAAAAATACCATAAATCGTCTGTGTTTTTACTGTGAAGTCGACCCTCCGCTGCTCACTCCGTGTCTCTCACATTTCTCACTCCAGTAATTCTCTCTGACAGGGCTACTCTGAGCTAAAAGCTAAACGCTACAGTGATAGTATTACTCAGATATCTCCTCCAGTTTCTGAAGATTTTAATTCAGATAGTACCTGTTGGGTGCACACACTGCTGCGTTCTATTAAACGGTGATAAGTGATCAGTCATTGAAGGAAAATGATTCCCTTTAACGCGGCTGGTTTACCTCCTCCTCAGGTAAACCTAAATTATATACTGATAATGCTCACATGTATACTGCATATATCCTTGAAATACTAAAGAATCTAATGCCATATACTGTATATCTCCCAGTATTCACGGCACGATCTATACAACTGTGATACGTCACCACACCACAGTCTGTCTCGAAAACTTCTTTCCTTTTAACACGAGTGCGTTTGTCTTCCTCAAAGGTATCCGAGGGCTCGGAGGTACACTTTCAGCCGGGGAACTTCTCCCTCACCTGCCAGATCCACAAGGAGACGGCGCTTCCCCACGGCAACGAGCACCTCCTCAACTGGGCCCAGAAGAAGTACAGAGCGGTCACCTCCTTCTCTGAACTCAGGACAACTCAAGACATCTACATCAAAGTGGGAGAAGGTGTGTTCTGTCTGGCGAGAATTCCCAAACGTAACTCCGGGCCGGAGGGCACCGCTCTTCCCCTTGTTCCAACACAGAATAACTCCTTTTTACCTGGTAGCTTTTTTCGATATTGAGGTTGATTCTCATTCTCATTCACTGCCTGGCCAGAGGTTTATATATCCCTCTGAAATGTTTCTTGTCCAAAACACACATTTTCTTTCAAGTTTATTTGTCTTATTTCTCTGGACATGTTTCATTTTCACTAAACCCTAATTAGGAATCTACCTGTGGTAATTCAATCTCAGTAGTGGCCCATGATGGCATCAGAAGTGTATTAGTTCCACTAATGTGGAATCCGATCCTGACTTGTTATGTTTTGTTTGTCTTTGAGAGTGAGCCCAAGTTCAAGATGAACTGCAAATTGTGAGTGTTCTTTGATTGCTAGTTTAAGACTGGGGCTGCTGCCAGGTCAGACAGGTTTAAAGCTTCTAGAGTGTAGTTTGTGTGTGTCTGTGTGTGTGTGTGTCTGTGTGTCTTTGTGAGAGTCTGAGAGAAAGAGAGAGAGAGAGAGACAGAGAGAGAGAGAGAGAGAGAGAGAGAGAGAGAGAGAGAGAGAGAGAGAGAGAGAGAGAGAGAGACAGACAGAGAGAGAGAGACCAAACAACAGAGAGATTATTGATGAATTTATGAAGCTTAAACACATTATAACAAAAATAGAAAGAAAGAACACGTCTAAAAAAAACGGATGAACGAACGAATATGATAACAGATATTTATTAGTACACAAATCACCAGGAAACTGAACAATTTTTTTTCATACTTTAAAAAAAAAATTAAGTAGCATAAAGGACAATCCCAGCCTTTGTCATTCTTACATTGATACGATTTCATTATCTTTTTTTAATTCTGGTGCTTCTCATATCTCTAACGCCTCAAAATGACATAAAACTTACCACACAGCATCAAAATGCTACAGAGTAGCATGAGTAGGTGTCTCACTTGTGCCATATGCTAATCCCCCTCAGACTTCAATAACATGTATTGATTAGGCTGATATATATCACAAGATCTGGGGAAAAAAAACAATTTAATAAATGGTTTTGGGGAATGAGATCTTATAAAAGTAAGAAAGGACCCACATTTTAAAAATGCTGCTGATATGGTCCTTTAAGGCTCTTAACAACATGAACCCTACCGGCAAATATTCCGCAAAAATAGCAGATGTACTAGCTCACAACGCATCGCAATGAGACACGTTGTAAGCTTGTAGATCGGCTATCTTCAGCGAAGAGTACAGTGGGGGACACCGGTCAACAACGTATATATAGCGTTTAAACAGTTCAACTTCAAACTCACTCTCACCCCGCGGTTGCTACATAACTGGCATTACAACCTACTTTGCAAGGATGAACGTAGAAAAAAACAGCACTTTGAGGCATGCCGTGGAAGGCATAAATGCGTTTAGCAAATGTGAGCTGTTCCTTGATAACTGCGAGTGGAAACAAACTGTCAGAAGTGAGCCGAACCAGACAGACGGATCCTCTCCAAGCTCTGCTATAAGCAGGGGGAGGCGGGATGGGGGGGAGGCGTTTGAAGTGAAGGAAGAAGCACCGCGGGGGGGGGGGGGGGTTGTTCTCCAGGGAGTGCTATGATTGATACTCACATATGTTTGCCTGGGACGACGTACGATGCCGCACTCCCTAGTGCTCCTTCATAAAGTGAGCAGGCCGCACGCCCGAACCTCATAACGCGCCAGCGTACAGACGGGACACCTCGTTCTTAACGAGCGTCTTTCACCGCTCGGAAACAATTGCAAAGCAGGAGCATGTGGCGAAATGGTTGCTCCAGTCCACACACCACCGCCAGGTATATTAGCGGTCCGACGTCTCCTCGTCACTATGGAGAACGAGTGGTTTTGCTTTGCCTCTGAGCATTTGGGCCTCTGTTATTAAGGCCCCGTGGTTTGGCAGAGAACCAGTGTGCCATGTTTACCTCCAGCGAGGAGTGCTGCAGATTTCCAGTGCCCTTCTCCTCGTCGATGGGTGTTTCTTAACCCATTAAGACCTGAGGCCGATTCTACAAATGTCCTCTAAATCCTAACGTTATGTTGCTATATCAGTGGTTCTCAAACATTTTCATGTCAAGGACCACCCAAAATGATATGTATTTGGCCACGGACCCCCATCTCAAAAGATTTTTCAAAAATAGCAGATCTACAAGCTCGTAGCAGTTGTATATCTGCTATTTTTCAACAGCCAAAGTATAAAATAATGGTTATAGCTCAAATCTAAAATGACACAGATGCCTTCCCGGATTGACTGGGTTAAGGACAGACAGATTTCCGCTCTGCTTCCTAACCAGGCCCATGCTCAGGCTCTCTCCCGGCCTCTTTAAAGTGCCATGAGGGTTCCGGAGGGGAAGGTGCCAACTCTTTAGTTTATACTCTCCCAAACGGCTCTGTCCAAGAGTCTGTTTGCCAAATAAGGAAGCATCTGTCTTGTGTTTGCTCCGAGTGTGGAGTAAAAAGGGTGCTTGGTTTTTCATGTTCTGTAGCAGACAGGCAAACACCATTGGCAGGTCTGGGATATTTGCACAAATACACCGGGCAACTTTTTTTTTTAGTTTGGGGGAGGGGGGTTACTGGAAGGAATGGCGAGACGTGTTTATGGGTGTTGTTGTCCAAAGTGTTCCGACAAAATAATGACGTTAGTTCCCCGTATAAAATGAATCGAAATGTTTTACCGTTATTTATCCTAAGTGAGAGGCGGAATATAAATGTCAGCTTTGCATTCTTTTACCAGCAAGTCCTAATATGCACTGTGTCCATCTCCCTGTTTTTTTTTAGATCCAGTCTTCTCTGACACTTGCAAGATTGACAACAAGTTTCTGTCCCTGAATTACCTGGGTGGCTACGTGGAGCCACAGCCGTCCAAGGGATGCGTCCTGTCCGGCCCAGATCAAGACCAAGAGGTCCACATCATTGAGCTACAAGCACCAAACTCCAGCAGGTGAGAGCACCAAACAAACTGAACCAAGAGAACTGGACTTCAATCGTGTGTTTAACGCTGTGATGAGGTCGAGATGCTCTTGTTGATCTCTTTTGAGAGTTTGTTTTGGATACGCATGTAAGGAGGGTTATTATTGACCTAATGCTGTTCTTTTGAGAGCAGTATCTCAGACCTAAGTCAGTATCTCAGGGCTGCCAGATAATCTTCTCTCACTCCCCCTGAGGAGCGATTACAGTTGTATATGCGCAAAGATTCCACAAATCAGAGAATGTGGCAGCCATGATGTATTTCACCATAATGCTATGAGGTCTGTACTGCACATGTCACTTTTTTCTTTTTTACTCTCTGGGATGGCGTCCAGTTTTTTTAATCAGTTGGCCAGACACAGTAGGCATGTTAATACTGAGTGCATCAGGCCGTCCAAACGTTCTTTGTCCAAACGGCCATCAAAACTCACTCCCTCTCCCTGGCGTTCTGTCTGAGCAGCGCCTTCCAGGTGGATGTGATCGTAGACATAAGGCCGATGGAGGTCCACATCCCGCTGCACCGCAACGTTGTGCTGCTCCTCAAGTGCGACAAGTCTGTCAACTGGGTCATCAAGGCCCACAGTGTCATCGGCAAACTGGACGTGGTGGTAAGTTCCCCTGAATAATCATATTTTAGTCATCTGAAATGTTTCAGTTTTTGTCTAGTTTTAGTCGACTAAATATTATAAGAATAAAGTCGACTAAATTTACAGTTGATTTAGTCGACAAAAATTTTGGCGGGCCTTGATGGCGTCGTAAGGGCTGATTTTACACTGAAAATAGCCCATCTATAGTTGTGAGCTTGTAGATCTGCTATTTTCAGAGCTCAACACCCGAGAGCAACAAAACATAAAATGACTTAGTTCTACTGGATCTCTTCTCCACTAGTCCCTCTCTAACATTTTAGTCTAGCTTTTATTTGTTGACGAAATTGTCAATATTAATTTTAGTCATCATAGCTTAGTTTTCATTTAGTTTTTAGTTAGTTTTCGTTAGTGAAAAAAGGTAGTCGACAAACATTTTTCGTCATAGTTTTAGTCGACGAAATCAACACTGATCTGTTTTTGTTTGCATTTTTATTTGTAACAAACTGCTGTATGGAGATGTCATCGTGCCACATCACACACTGGCTGACAGGTACACGCTGTACATGTCCGTACCAGCAGGACAGGCAGACAGAAATATCACCACTCTGCACTGCTGACCAATAAATTTGTCACAATAGGAGGCGGAGGGGATGAGCTGTGAAATCTCATCCCGACAGCTCCAGAGATTGTCGACGTATCGAGTGATCTGCGGGGGTGGGGGTGGAGGCATTTTCGTAGGCCGATCCCTACTACAGTATTTGTGTTGTGCACGCAGCCCGACCTGTGTGCCATCAATCATTGCGTGAGTTATGAGCACAGCTCGCTGCAGGCATCATCTTTCTAAGGTTTCACCAGACATGAGTGCTTTGGCCCTCATCACCGTATACAACACACTCATCCGCTGAGGACCGCAATATATCATCACCCAGAGCCCAGTATGCCCATGCCGGGACAGAAAACAACCATTGCATGTTTATTCGCACCTAACATGCTACAGAAAGTGAGGCAGCCAAAATGCGGGAGGGCTCCGCGTATTTTGGTTTTGTGTTAGGTAGTTGGGGGAAACTGGCACTTGTCCAATGACCACATTTGCTCCAGTGTTGGTATGTTAAGTGCTGGCTGACTGTAGTGTAGAAGAATGTGTGCATTAAAAAAAAGGAAAAAAAGAAGAAAAATTAAACATTGAAAGAAACCAATATCTGACTCACCAATATCTGACATTACCAACCCCAATGACCCCTAGCATGAGTCCGGTGACATGTGGCTTTTTATTGTGAGGCGTCCTGGTCTGGCTCTGCCCATCCATCGCCCGTTGTTATGAATACACACCACGGCTCCATGGGTCCTTTGCTGACCTCCGTTGAGGTGCGCTAAGGTCTCCGGGTTTCTACAAGAGTGTAACACTGATACTCCTGCCTAGTGGCTGCCAGCCATGACGCTGCACTTCTGCCAGGCGCAGTCTGTTTTTACAGCTGCTCTGTCACTGCTTTAAATCAACCAGGCTGTACCAACGTGGAACAGAGCCACACAGGCCTATAGAACATACAGTACAGAACAGTGCAAAGGAATGAACATGCCTCTAGATGGGAGTTCCATTCAATGGCTGAGCGTAGCTTCATACATGAAATGTTGTATGAAATAATGATAATGAAATGTTATGGTTCATTATTTTTTATAGTACAGTATGTCCAACATGATGAACTGTGAGCATTTTCTTTCTTTCTTTCTTCTAAGCATGCTAATATTGGTGGGAAAATACAGTGTCAGCATTAAGCAGAATGTGAACTATGTATGTGATATGATAGCCTCATAAAGTCAAAGTCTTGCTACTGTAGGAAGAAGGGGGGTTGTCCAGAGAGACAGTGGAATGGTGTGGGAAATGAATGTGAGAAGGGATTAGATTACTAGCAGAGAGGAATGAGGGGGAATTCATGAAGAATTCTGAAGAAATGTGTCACATTTGCAGTCATACCATCGATCAGGCATTGACACGCTCTTTGCCTCATACTCACACTTCATGAACTTACAAGAACCCCCCAGGAAGCACAGGACTGCACTTGCATTTTGAACATCCGTGATAATGCCTGAAAACACTGGGTCTGTCTTAAAAAAAAAAAACATGAACATGAAAACATGAACCCACTTTCATTGTGGCTTGTGGTCATCATGGCAGGTTTTGGAAGCTGACAGCTGTGTTTTTTGAGAGCAAGACAATATATAACAAGACAAAATGAAACCTCAGCAGAAATGTATGTGTATTGCTGGCCAATGTGGTTAGACTTTGTAAAAACTACCGTGTGCATACTTTAACAGAGGGTTGCCAGACTTTTGATTTTAACTTTATCATTAGAGTGTTGGTAGATGAAATATGTACAGCTAGCAAGTCTGGCCTCTTCACACCATTTTTTTATTTTTTTATTAATCTGGGTATCGTTAGACAAACTGTAGGCCGCAGCGTTTTTATCCGCTGCCAGGCAAATCATCATTTCAAAACAGATGAAATAACATCAAGCCACAGACGTACACTCTCCCTTTTGTTATGATAAACAACGACTGTGCCAGATTAGACCTACAGAGTCCTATGATTTGTTGGGTTTGGAGAGATTCCAAGTTGTTCTATTATATCCCGCAAAGCTTAGAAAGAATCAAACGAACTCTGAAAGATAAATTGACATACTGTATGTCACACCTAAGACTAAAATGTACCAAATGTACCAGGTTCATTGAAGACTTTTGGCAAAGAGCTCACATAGTTTATGTGAGAGTTCATTCACATTTTCAAAGAACCTGGGTTTACCATTTTGTTTGTTTGTCTTAGACTTCTGATACCATAAGCCTCAGCCCCAGCACGGAGAAGCTGATGGAAGTATCTAAGTCCTCAAAGCAGCACCTGCCCTCGGGGTCACAAGCCCTGATCAAGTGGGCTGAAGATCATGGCTTTGGCCCCGTCACCTCCTACACCGGCACCCCCGTTGCCAACCACTTCAGCCTCCGACTCAGGGAACCAGGTGAGCCCTGCTAGCCTGTAAAACGGCCTGTGTGCTCTGGCCATTCTCAAACACAGCAACGTGCTCAGCTAAAATAGTTAACGATACGCAGATACACAGAGATTTTGTGCATCAATTTAACCACTTTAACCCTATTTTATAATGCTATTTGAAAATAACCAATCTACAGGCTGTACAAGCTCACAACACGTCGCAATGCAACAGGTTGTGAGCTAGATCTGCTGTTTTTGAAATGGCTTTAAACATTTTGAACAATTTTGAACAATTTTGAACAATTTTGAACAATTTTGAACAATTTTGAACAAACTTTTACAACAGAAATCTTCTATTATGGGGTCCCTGGCACAAAACCTTTTCAGATGGGGGTCCATAGCCAAATGCATATTAATGTGGAGGTCCTTGACATGTCCTGAGGCATTTTATTCCCTACTGCTGTAGGAAATAATTTACACAAGAAATAAACACAAGTTATAGTAGCTGCCATAATAAATGACCATCAATGGCTAAAAGTAATTAAAAATTTCACGGTCCTGCGAAATGGGGCAGCGTGAAATAGTGGAGTTTATTTTTTACGGCCTCAGTCCAGTGCAGTTACTGAGCCTGTTAAAGCACCGGGCCTGGTGAGGTGTTAACCGTGGTCTCTGTGTGACTTCCAGATGTGGTGGATCCCCTGGAGAGCATGTTCCCTCCAGAACTCTCCATCCTGCGCAACTCCGGCCCCCTCCCAGGTGCGAGGGACGCTGCCCCGCGTTCCAGTCTGCCCTTCCCCTTCCCCCCGCACGTGGCCCAGGGTCTGCCCTACCTGTCACTGCCCTCCCTGGATTACCGGCCCTGGGAGGGCGGGGAGCCCGAGGAGCAGCAGGGGGTGCTGAGCGTGGGCCTCGCGGTCCAGTGTGAAGAGACCAGGATGGTGGTCAGCATCGACAGAGAGAGCCTGGAGGTGAGCGGAGGACACGCCTGCCCCAGTTAGAAACATGAAAGCCGTCAGTGAAATTTTCACTAGCTCATAAACAATTAGTTCGATTTGATGAGCGCGATAACGGAGCCTTTTAAAATGAAGTCCAACAAAAACGAGAAATGCTCCCATTGTTGAGTTGCTGTATATTGCCATGCCAGTCTCCCTTTTAAAGACTGGCTGGCACTGAAGTGGGAATGATGGTGCCCACTGCCCAACGCTGGGCGCCTGAACACAGGGAGAACACAGCCCACATCACAGTGTGGAAAACTCCCATAGAATGTAATTAGGACTAGCTAGCGTTGCAGTCGAGGCCACCTTGTGGGGTTTATTTATTCCTGGGAACGTGAGATCGAATAGAGAAATGTTGCAATGTAACATTATTCTTTACAACTCTGGAGACTGGTCAATCATTCATATTCATCTGTGTCCAATTCTTATGTTGTCTTATGTCACCAGGCCAATGGGTTTGCTCATGCCAACCTCACTCTCCAAGACCCAGAATGCAAAGCGACAGTTAATTCCACACACTATACGTTGGAAACCCCTCTAAATGGCTGCCAGACCACTGTCTACCCCATGCAGACCAGCTCCAAGGTCCTTTACATCAATTCGGTGAGTACATAACTGACACTGACACCTTGATCATAAGTCTCTGTAATTATGATCACAATACATGTGACCACTCACAATAACACTGTACAACTTAAAACAATCACAGCTGTATTTTGCTGTGTGTGCTATAAGTATTTACAATGTAAACAGAGATCATTTATTTCCCCCCTAATCTTATTAAATGAATGGCTAATGTGTTAAAAGGTTAATGGTGGACTGAACATTCGCATCTCTGCGTCCCCCGAGTGATGATCATTAGCAGGGAAAGCCTGCAACGTGTTTCCTCTAACAAGCAGAGATAAATCGCTTCCTCCGGGACATTTTGAAATATTTCTTTGTGAGGGGAAGTGACAACAACACTTTCTCGATCCCACACAGTGTAAAAACCCTGGGCGCGAGTCCAAGGCTGTCTTTTGTGTGAGCACTTGGATGCGGTGATAACCTAAGACCTCTGGTCAAAACAACTTACGTTTCATTTTCTAGGTCACCGCTTGTCAAAAGGCTATCGTCCCCCCTTTGGCCGCTGTTTGTCCCGTCCTGTGATTTTAATTAAGTAGGGGTACCATTTGCGGGTCAGCTAACATCAGGACCACAGGCGAGACTTAATCAATGTCGCCGTGTCTGTGCTCTCACCTCATTAAACCTACATTTTCAGAAGAATACACCCTCTACTCACCACTGGCTCTGGAAGCCCCTGCAGAATGGAATGAAACTCAGGACATATTTCTTTTCCGTGGAGAGATGTCGAACATGTTTCGTGTATTTCATTTGTCAAAATCACAGGACATTCCCACAATTTAATTCCAGACCTCCTGTTGCAGAATGGTTTGGCACCTCCCTCATAGATTCAAATCTCTGTATTCTATCAATCCTGAACACCCTGAGTTGAGCAATACTGCTCACCATGGGGACTGTTGACCAAAACAAAACAAAAAACTATATAGCAGCAAAGCGGCGATTTGGGGGTTCAAGACAACATGGACAGTTCCTGTAGAATTTGAAAGCTATGAGGGTTAAACCTTTGACAGATTCTGTGCTGTATTAAAGATAACTAACTATGGTTTTATGACGATCGGATAGATGCTGCTTCATTTACGGCCAAATTTGTCAGGCCACACCGTTTTTCGGCAACGCTGTCACCCCTAGTTTTCAAGTTCAAAACATGTTAGGGGCATGTCTCATCAGATAGAGATTTCATCATATCCACCTAGTTTGCGATCTTTGGACAAACTGTCTGATTTATGGCCAGGCCCATGCAAGTGTTTGGAACTGATTTGGCAATTTCAAAATAATTTTACACACATGGGACATGAGACAAAAATGTTCACACACTGATTCTGCAAAAAAGGAAATGTCCACACTGAGGTTTTTTTTTTTATTACTAAATTTTTATCCCACGATCTTGTAACCCCATTCTTTTACACCCAGTGCCAATTGTCTATGTAATCCTGGGCACTACCTTCCCTCTGCCAACCTAGGGAGGCCAGGGCCGAGCTCATGCCTCCTTCAATGCATGAGAGCCTACTGACCTTCTTGTCACCTGACAGGGGAGAGTTTCCCTGGTTGGACGTAGCGCGTGGAAGGAACAGAACACGTTATTCCAACCAGTTCCCTTCCCCTCCATCAGGCGCCCCAGTTGGCCAGGGGGAGGCAGTATAGTGACCAGGATCATACTGAGGTTTTGAGATGCAAAATTATCGATTGCATGTCGTCTGACATCTGAGGAATGTTTTTGGCAAAAAATGCCTGTTCTGTTTTTCCCCTCACAATGTTTTTCGTGGAACTTTTTTGTTGTATATCACCATGGATTAGTAAATATTGAAAAGTAGTATCAGTGTGTGAGCACTTTTCAGTTTCTGTCAGAAAACCAGAAAAACAAGTCAGATAGGCTTTAGTTTAGTAGTTCTTGAGTCAAATTTGTATTGTTAGGGTAGATGGATGCCTTTAATTATAGCTCCCCATCAGGCTAAATGTGGTCATATTTGTTGTGCAGGTAATGCACACAACTTCCAATCATTGGTGAAAATGTCCTCCATTTAGTACAATTTCAGAGGAATTTTCTAAACTGCTGCAGAAGGAGAAAAATATCAGTACAAAAACCTCTGTTATTAATCTCTTATCTCTTATTAATGCAGCAGATATGTTTTGAATCATGGTCGTCCCCCTACAGATCCTGATCAGCCACACTGAGCCCAAGGATGGGAGTGGAGGGCCGGACTACGAGGACTTGGAATCTGGAGACGTGGTCTTCCCAAGGGACACGGAGGAGCTGGAAAAGACTTTCGTGGAGCCCACAGAGCACCTGTCCTCCATCGTGGTGAGTCGTCTCTTCTGGCTCTGTTTTTTTTGCAATGAGAGCGAAGGCTTTCCAAGCCTGTATAGAGTTGAGAAGTCAAGACCACCGATCGTCTCCACTTTCGCATAAATCATGTCATGAAACTCCATTTCCCAGAGTCCCTTGGTACTAGTAAAGACTCATCTGGCCTCTGCGCTCTCGATGTCTGTCTCTCTAACTGCTCTTGACCTGGCCTTTAATGTTTTCCACGCTCTATGTCTCCCCATTTTCTACCGTTTCTTTCCTCAACACCCCCCCCCCCACCCACACACACACACACACACACACACACACACACACACACACATCATATTCTCCAGATTTCGTCTCATGGACATCTTTTAATGTTCTCTTTCTGAGCCATCTCAATCAGTGGTTGAATCGTATGTTTGATGTTTGCAATGCGTTGGTTTATGTTCCTCATTCCAGTTCAACTGCACATACCAAAAGGACCAAGGTCCCCCCGAATTTGTTCCTAAGATTATGCCGGGACCAGCCAAGGACCCGGGCGACAACGTGACGTTCAGCATGGAGCTGTACCACACCAACCTCTTCCGATACCCGGCGCCTCAGGCCTTCCACACTGTGTCGGAAAATAAACCAGTGTTTGTCGAGGTATACGCTGTGATATCATTAAGTACACTTTACCATCCGGTGTATTTCACGAATTAAATAGGATAATGTGGTCCTGCAAGTTCATTGTCTGTGCGTACGTGCTTTGCTCTCTTTCCTTTGGATGATCAACACTGTCATGGGACAAAAATTATAATCAAAAAACAACAAAAAAATCCTGACTGTGTACTCTTTGTCTGGGATTTCAACTCTAACTTTATTTGATCTCCTAGTGTGGCGTCCACGAGGTCAATTTGTATTTGGTCTGGTTTAGGATAGAAAGCTTGCACTCACGTTCACCCCTCACATCACATTGTACATAGTAAAATTGGGAATGTTAATGGAACTCTTAACAGTGTCGAAATGGACCAGAACACGTCCATTTTGACACCGTCAGAGTTCCATTAACGCTCACGGTTTTACTGTGCAGCCCCCCTTCAGTGTGCCTTGGTATTCTGACTGTCTGGGCCTGGTGGAACGTCTCTTGTGAAACAATAATTATGGAGGTCCTCTGGTATTGATGGTAAAGACCCATACGAAGAGGCCCTTTGAAGTGATGATTTATGATGCTATGAGAGGGAGATGCTTCACTGACAGTGTGGACATAGAGCCAGCAGGTTACAAAGAGCGTTCTGTGTGTGAGGCTTCTGGCCTAACCTTTCCCTGCCACCTTTAGACCTCTCACACCAGGCTGAGAGCTGCCTTGAGGCCAGGGCCACAAGGTGTGCTGTTGTTGCTGCTTTTGTGCTCACAATCTATGACGTGTTAGCTTATAGCTAGCCTTTGATGCATGCCATGCAGTTGTTGTTTAACCCATTCAAATCGGGAACGTATCCGTGTCATTTTGTATTTATTTGGCTAGTCAAAAATAGCAGATATATGAGCTTGTAGATCTGCTATTTTTTTTGAAAAATCTTTGAATATATATTGTTTTCTTTTTTTTTAAGTGAACATTTGTAACTCAAATCTTTGCTTCTGGGGATTCTACAAATGTCTTTAAAAAAAACAAAAAACATATGTTAATATGTCAGTGGTTCTCAAACTATATCATGTCAAGGACCCCCAAAATAATATTTGGCGGTGGACCCCCATCTCAAAATATTTCGTTCCAGGGCGCCCCCCCCCCCCAGAAGCAAAGATATGAGTTATAAAAATTTGCTTTAAAAAAATATATATAGCTACTGTATCTGCACTGCATGTGTAGCTGAGTAATGGCTGAGATAATGAAAGAGCCCCTGATTGTGTTTGTTTTAACCTGCAGGCATCTGAGCCGTAAAACAAATTTAGACAAGTTGAAAAATCTAGCATGATCTGTATGTTTTTTCTACCAACCCTAATTGGAAGCAAGTCTTGTACATTAGCAGCACACACTCTCCCATTACCGTAACCCATTAAGCCCTACATATTTTGTCGTACGACAAATAGCTAAAATAGTAGATCTACAACCTCTATGGGCTTGTAGATCAGCTTCATCATGTTTTGAAAAATGTTGCCTATAAAGTCATGCCGTAAATAGGGACGCCACATCTTATTTAAAATTTGATTGAAACTTAACTTAAGTTAAACTTAAATTTGTCCTTATAGTGAGGCAATTAGTATTGGTTAGTATTTTCTCAGCTCATAATTTAGTAACAGTACACAGTATACAGTACTTAGAGACACTCAAAAGAGTGCAAGTTCTTGAAAAATTGCTCCACTTAGCTTTAACGCAGCTGAAAGTAATTCCTACCCACCTTTATCAACCAGAAATGACTCCAGTCATCAGTCAGCTTCTTTACTGCTTACAAAGAAAAGCTTACTGTGAAAAGTCACAGCTGTTACTCGTGTATTTGAAGACTAAATGTTTTTTTCTCCCTCTGATTTGCTGGTTTCTCAGATCTTAGCCACTAAAGCAGACGCAGAGCTGGGGTTTGTGATCCAGTCCTGCTTCATCTCCCCCAATTCCGACCCCAACACAGCCTCGGACTACACCCTCATCGAGAACATCTGCCCCAGGGACGACTCTGTCAAGTACTACCCTCAGAGAGACTTTCATATCCTTCACACGCAGACGGATAGGAAGAGGTTCAGCTTTAACTTCGACTCAAAGTTCAACGAATCTCTCCTCTTCCTGCACTGCGAAATGTCTCTGTGCTCCAAGAGACAGCAGATCAACCGAGCGCTACCAGTGGTACGCAACCTGTTTACTACAACAACAAAAACGAATGTGCTAGTGTGTGGAATGATTAGATAGATAGATAGATAGATAGATAGATAGATAGATAGATAGATAGATAGATAGATAGATAGATAGATAGATAGATAGATAGATAGATAGAGCGAGCGAGCGAGCGAGTGATCGATCTTCATTTACAAGCCATCTAGTTATTACTCTTATTTTATTTCTGTAAAGCTGAACTGTGTGTTCAGTATGCTCTGTACTGTAACTGCGTTTGTTTGAAAAGACCAAGCACTCAGGACTCTGTGTTTTAGTTTGCAGTGCTGGCTCTGGCTGACCTGAACCATTCAGTTTCAGGTCTCTACCCATGGCTAAGCAGGAAACATAAATCGACGTTAAGGTTTGCCAAGTAGCCACCTGTAGAACAAAATAAGCATCCATCTTAAGTGCCACTTTCCTGTTACTGTGTCCGCGATCTGTCTCCACTAATTTACTGTACTTTCACAAACCTCTTGCAAGCAAATCCCTCCCCCCGCCCCTTTGCTCATTTGACCCATTTTGGCTCCCAAGGGCATTTTGGGAAAAGGGAAGAAAAAAAATCCTGTCAGGGCAGTGACAGGGGCCTTGGGCTGACTCGTGGCAGTGTGGCTAATATTTACATTCTGATTATGATCAAGGTCAGGATGAGGTTTATGAGTTTGGAGTGTGTATGACTTCCTCACAATTATACCTGTGGTCAGGGATGAAAGATGACTCCTTCTCTTAGGTCGTATGAGGTCACAAGGCTTTGGCCTCGTAGAAAGAAAAATGCAAGAGTGCATATACCGTATTTACCAACTGGCCACTATATCACCACTAGACAACAGTGATATGATATTTTGCACAGTCCTATCTATGCAGACTGAGCCTTTTTCTGATTGGTGTGTTGCTCTTGCTCTGCACAGTGCATCCAGTCCAACGAGGCATGTGACTCGGTCAACCTGGACACCGTCCTGGCCATGATGATGAACACCAAGACGTCCACCAAGCCCCTGGTTGTAGTGCCTGACGGGGAGGAACAAAAGGAACCACCAGGTTAGCAGATTACATAAGACAACTCAGTTATTTTTTAGGTTAGGTTTAGTGGGGATAGGTTTAGGCTTAGGTTTAGTGGGGATATTATGTCACACTTCCTTTTTATTGTATTTATTTATTTTACTTTGAACTTTGGTATACAGTATGATATGATACACAGCAAGTCCAAATATTATTGTAATATATGTAATTTTGTGTTATATGTAATAACAATATGTAATATATGTGATTTTGTGTTATATGTAATAACAATATGTAATATATGGAATTTTGTGTTATATGTAATAACAATATGTAATTATTGTGATTTTGGGTAATCGGAAATTTACAGAAGTTCTTGAGCACAACAAAATATCGGTGTAGCCCTGACTGTACATATATACAAAATGCATTTTGTTTGCATTTGTTTATTTGCTAAAAGTGAGAGTGAATGCAATTGCTACTCCTGGTTTATCGCTTATGGAGAACAGAAGGAACAGATAAAGATGATTGACAATATTTGGATTTACATCATTCCCAGCTAGCTAAGGTTCTAGCAAAGTCCAACATGGGCTTTAAGGGTCAATCTGTTACTGCCATTTGGCTTTGGTGGTGGTGGAAAGTGACTAAGTACATTTACTCAAGTACTGTACTTAAGTAAAATGTTGAGGTATTTGTACTTTACTTGAGTATTTCCAATTTCCAATACTTTTACTTCTACTCCACTACATCTCAGAGGCAAATATTGTACTTTTACTCTACTACAATTATTTGAAAACTTTAGTTACTTGTTACTTTGTAGATTTTAATTATTATTACAAAACATACATTAACCACTTCAGCCCTATATACATTTCGGCCATTTGAAAATAGCCGATCTACAAGCTCACAATGCGTTGACGCATTGTGAGCTTGCAGATCTACTATTTTCAAATGATTTGTATACATTTGAAATGGGACATTCCGCATAAAGAGTACTTTCTACTTTTGGTACTTTAAGTACATTTTGATACCAATACTTTTGTACTTTTACTCAAGTACATTTTGAATTCCGGACTTTTACTTGTAACAGAGTACTTCTACATTGCAGTATTGATACTTTTACTTAAGTAAAGCATTTGAGTACTTTTCCCACCACATGGTCATCAATATGTTGCACAACCCCAGGCAAGAGTCACATCTGTAGTTTTCCTGTTTATCGGAACTGCACGTCATGGACTTCAGCTCTCGTTTCCGTTTGTGGGGTGCGTTTAAAGTGTGTCAGGGAACCTGATTAAGTGAAGAGCTGGTCTGGTCCTGGTGGCAGAAGGACCCAGAGAAACCTCAGTGTAGTGCTTGGAGATTAGACCCGACCATTCCAGCCACAGAGCATCACACATCACATCCCCACATCTGGACATCATTAGCTGTGTGTGTGTGTGTGTGTGTGTGTGTGTGTGTGTGTGTGTGTGTGTGTGTGTGTGTGTGTGTGTGTGTGTGTGTGTGTGTGTGTGTGTGTGTGTGTGTGTGTGTGTGTGTGTGTGTGTGTGTGTGTGTGTGTGTGTGTGTGTGTGTGTGAGCATGCGCGGTTGCGCGTGCAAGCAAACACGCTTTATGTGCATACAATATTATTCACATTTGGCTGCCTGTGTGAGTGAGTGTGTACGGTATGTTTTTGCATGTGTGTGTGTGTGTGTGTGTGTGTGTGTGTGTGTGTGTGTGTGTGTGTGTGTGTGTGTGTGTGTGTGTGTGTGTGTGTGTGTGTGTGTGTGTGTGCGTGTGTGTGCGTATGATCATGTGGTTTACTGGAGTAAAGGGTAGTTCTGCTACAACGCTGAGCGCTGACGGAGCGATGGAAAAAAGGGGGAGTCACCCCAGCAACTGGAGCTCCAGTTGTTTTCACTTAGAACCTTGACTGTGGCCTCCTCTTCCCGCTAGTGAGAGGAGGAGGAGGCGGCGGTGGAGGAGTGGTCTCCTTGGCTTCGGGAGCGTAGCCAGAGCTCCGAGGCCCCTCACTGCTCCATTAGTCGCTCACACGCTCACCCTGCCTATCGCAGAGTCTCCGGGGTTCGGAGGGCAGGGACGGAGCGCCATCGGAGCAAGGGCGGGGCCGGCGTTGAGGGAGGCCCAGGGTAACCGCCACCACGTTTTGCTAATTATGAACTAAACTGAAGGCGAGGGTGATATCATGAGAACCCCCTTTTCAGTCGGTTCAGCTGCCAGGGGTTTTCTAGTCAGCATCCCCTCGGAGCGCGTTGCGCTTACACTGTCAAGAAACAGCACTGTGGTCCGTCTGACTCAGCTTTATCCACTCGCAAGTTGGATGTAAATCATGCCGTTTCTTAATCACTGGGCTGTCATTGTTCTACAAACGAACCAAACCGGGCCAAGTAGGAGTGGGTGGATTTGCTACGGTTAATTAGGCGTAGTGGACAGAAGACCTCACGACTTGTTGGCTTTCGCCGTAGATCAGCGGATGTGTAGACAAAATTTACTGAGGGATATACAGTATGTTTCCTCGAACTCGAACCACCTGAGCCATCATGAATAATACGAGGGCCAACAGCCTCGGGACGGAGACGCTGAAATTTGCGGTAATTGCCCGAGTACGTTTTTCAAGGGTGCCAAAACTACAGTGAGCTGAGCCAGTCCGAACCTGGCACCGGGCAAATGGAGAGAGAGAGTGTGTGTGTGTGTGTGTGTGCGTGCTGCCCATGCCAATGTGCCAGCGTGCTGGGTGTATTTTCCATGGTGGAGATTAAGTAAACACAGATATGCCATAAACCCCAATATAAAAAAGAGACCATTTCAAAGGCCGTGTTTTTGAACACAAAGGCATCTCTTATGCAGAGATGGCAAAGAAAACAAGCAGCCTTTTCAAGGGCCACAGCTCTGCGATGCTGGACGGCATCCCAACGAGTTCAGCTTGATCTACAAATCAAAGAGGGGCCACTTGTGGCCAACTTGGTGCATGGAAAAACATAACAGCCTCAAAGCCTCGCCATCAAACGTAGATGTACTGCCTCACAACATCAATAAATGTCCTCCCACTTTTTTTTGCCTCACAGAACTCTGAACTACAAGGAAAGGTCCAATCGTATCATCAGGGTGCATCGGATCATTACTCCCGTGCCAGGATTGTTTCCTTTCAGTAAACAAGGAATGTTTTAATGAGGTAGTAAACAAGGTTTGAGTCGAAAACAATAGATTTATACAGATATGTGAAGTGATGCACTTCACTGATTTCACTTCTCAAGTTAAGTTAAATTGACACCTAGGATTTTGCGGTTTGATAGAGAGAATTTGATTTGAAAACAAGGGCACGTGACACAGCTGTACTCACTGGATAGGATAACAGCAACCCCCCTTCTTCTCCCAATTTAGTTGTTCTGCCAATTTTCACTTCCCCTTGTACTGTAGTCCCTTGTCACTGCTGACCCCTACAGGTTGGTTTGTTAGGGAGGGTGCAGACGAGCATGTGTCCCCTCCCCTTCGATACACTTGAAGTCGCCAGTTGCTTCTTTTAGCCTGACAGCGAGGGGTTTCACCGGGAGGATATAACGCATGTGGAGGAACATGCTATTCTTCCCAGTTCAGCCCCCAACTGAACAGGCGCACTACGGTATAGGACTCGCTAGTGCAGTGACAGAGATCGCCCTCCCCCGCCTGGCTTCCCACCCCAAAAATGTGTTGTTCCTCGGCGTGCCTGGCCAAGCCGTAAGCAACTTGGAGAATTTGAATACCTAGTCTCCGTAGTGGTGATGGGGCAGGAACTTTTACCCCTGTGTCACCCGAGCATCCGAAACGTAATGTCTGTAATGCAATTTTTGTGGTCTATGCAGCAACATGTCCACATGAACAAAATGCTAGCAGCGTAAACACACAAAACAATGAAGTGAAGCCAAAGGATTGATTATTTAAGCAGCAATAGGCTACTGGGGATCTGGCCCGTATAAACTCCTGTTGCTTTAAAATGGACGAGTACAAACTTCAGCCACAAGCTACAAGGAAGAATACAACCAGAATGTAACCCGTCCCTGTTAAGTCAGCTACGTGCCTGAAATGCAGTGTCAAATGTCAGTGCTGAAGGGACAGTGGCATATTGAACGATGTTATAAGAAGAATACTGTGTGACAAGGCACAACTGCTGCATAAACTGTACGATAAGCATACTGTACCTTTCCTTTGATGCAGCCGTAGGGAATGGAGCTGTTTGCGGTCATTACGAAACCCTTTGAACTGTCAGCCTGAATGTTGTGCAACCACAGCAACTGTGGCATGTTGTATGAGTACAGACCCCCGATGTCAAGGGTCTCCCAGAGGCTCCGTCAGTGGTTTCTGCACACCATGAGGAGAGGGTCAGAGTTGAGCAGAAACACAGCGTTACAAAGGAGTGTTCTTCCATTTCTGCTTGGATAAACAAATGACGTTCCTTGCAGATATCACAAACTGTTCCAACTCTGGCAAGCGCTTACAGCTGAGAACATAGGTCTGGAGTTCAGGCTAACTCCTATAGCAGTGCTTGGCTCGGTTCAAATAATGAACAGTTGAACGGAGTACTTGTCTTGCATAAAGGATTTTTTTAGACCTGAGGCTCTCGCGCCATTTTGGCAGAGAGGTGGATAAAAAGTCACGAGCGAGATGCCACGGTCAGACTGTGATTCATTCAAATATAATATTATAACTCTCGAGTTTCCATTACTGTTCAATATTCCATTTCATTTAACTACATTAGACCTAGCCTTCGGCAGAGATGTGTTTTTTTCATGCTGAATCAAAACAGCTCTTTAGGCGTTGTCAAAGACAAGGCTAATGTATACCTATAGAATGATCCAGGGTTTTTTATGTACAATTAATGGTTTCATAAGCACTTGCATTATAGAACTTTACCACTGCATAATAAACAATGCAAACTATCAATTTAAAATGTACAAAAAAAAGAGGAAAAAAACAATTAAGTCAAACCTAATCAAATCAGATTTATGGGTTTTCCACAAAACATCAATGTTTTTCTGACCTCAGCTGGGTGCAGTATCCGTCCCTTCTCGGATCAGAACTGTGGACTTGGGGCCCGCGTTAAGGGCCTGTCCCTCGCTTTCTCAACGTCACAATCTAAAGCGAGACAGATAACGCTTGAGGGGTTTGGGCATTACAGGGAGAATGTCATCCAGTCACATACCCTTCTGAAATAAACCTCTGCTGTGGTGGCCTGTCATCGTCTGCCACGCAGAATGAAAATCCAAAAGGTGTTCCTTCCGAGAATAGCAGCCATTGTGCCGGGGTCTTGGACCTGTACCAGGCTTGCTCTTGAGTTCGCCCCCACACAAGCGCCTTTGTATTGTTTGCTGAGACATAATTGGGGCTAATTTCACTTTTGAAAGCCGTCCAGAAGGCTTCAAATAAATGGGCAAGGCAGTGCCTTGATGGAGTCAATAGGTTCATCCTGGAGTCCACTGTGGTCTTACACAGGAGTTGCTCTTTCTGCTGGTTCAGGTTTCTGTATCACATTCCATAGAGAATTGCTTATCAACACAATGCAATATCAGCAACCTGGCTTATCCTCTTTGACTGGGGGTTGTCAGGGTTCACTCTTGAATATCTCCTGTGTTGTACGTGTGTTGTAAGTTCATGGAGTACGCTTACGTGTCATTGAATAGTCAACACATGTAAAATGGAACTGTTGTCATTTATTTTGCAGTTCCGACTACACGCACAACGCCCAGAAACCTGCCCAATCCTCCCAGTGAAAGTAAGTCAGGATCATCGTGATTTCATACTACTCATACACATACCTTTCTTTTATGAACACTCTGGATTTTACTTTTGAGCAATTTATTGTTTCTGTTTTGCTACATTTCATATTCAAATTTGTCACTAAGTATGAATGGTGTGCCTCTGTCCCCCAGCCATCCTATATGTCCTGGACACTCCGACGGTGGTGGGAATCGCCTTCGCCGCCTTTGTGATCGGGGCCCTGTTGACTGGAGCCCTGTGGTTCATCTACTCACACACAGGTAGGTCGCTCTGCGCCCTGCGGTGCCTTCACCTGCCCACCCAGTGGCCCTCATCAGCCCCACGCCGCGCTAATGAAAAGATAAGAAGTCCAGGAATGTCCGCATCTCGGTGCCAGAAAGCCCCATCCCACCCCACCACCCCACCATCGACAATGCCAAACATCCCTCCACTGACAGGCTGCTTAACAATAACATATTGACTTCTCTACTGTAAATATATCCTGGCCTCGTCACTGAGAGTCACCTCTTCTCTTTCCTGCCTTTGAGAGGTTTTCGGGGGGCCTGCAGGGCAATCGGGGGGACATTCTCAACAACAATGGCCAGATAGGTCGCTTGGAATTCCCCCCCTCCTCTGTTGGGTTTAGTGGGGCGCTCACAGGAAGAGACACACAATCTGTCCATGAGATGCCAAGACCTTCCCCAGCGTCCCCGTGCTCCTGACCCCGGCTGACCCCCGGGAGGAAGTGCGATCCCGGCAGCCCACTGTGTGTACACCAGCGCACAGAGCTGCCCTGTTCCCAACCCCAACTGTTTGACCGGTGATCTGCCGTGCCTTTGACCCACCTCTCCATTGCTGACATCTCGTTCTCTCTGTAGACATCTTTCACAAGCTGGGCCAGGAAGTTCCACTGAAGAGATTCAGAGGCTTAAACAATGGTGGCTGTGTTTAACCATATGAACCCCAGCGTCCCTATTCTGGGGCGAACATTCCGCAAAAATAGCAGATCGATCAGCTATTTTCAGCAAAGATATTTAGTGTAGAGTAAAAAAAGGAGGGGGCCTAGTAGGGACCGCTGGCGAACTGCGGTCAACTAGGTAAGTATATACTGTAGGTAGGTTTTAAGTGGTTAAGTGTTACCCTCGCTGTATGTGAGGAGCATATAGAGCAACCACTTGATCCCTACTGTATACAGGTATACTTCATTGATCGGAGTCCCCCAGGGGTCTATACTAGGCCCCCTACTTTTTTGCCCCCTACACCAAATCTCCTTGCAGAAAATCTACAATCTAAGCATGTACAGTAGATCTGCTATATTTGTGCCGAATGTTCGCCCCCAGAAAAGCGATGCTCGGGTTCACGTGGTTAAGTGTTACCCTTGCTGTATGCGAGGAGCTCAGAGATGTGTGATAATAGAATAGTCCTGCCTTATGATTTCGGTGCTGTCTGTCGTTGGTCTGAGCAGCAATCATTTAAGATGGAATAGAAATGTTAAAAGAAACGTCTTAAGACAAGCTATGCCACATTCAGTTAAAGTCAGTTGGATTTTGCCAAATTTGTCCATTGAAAGAGTTTTCCTTCTCCAAAGGCAAGCAAGGAGAGATCTACTGACAGATGTGAGTCGCCTTATCTTTATCACAATGTTTGCATTGGCACCTCTTTAGAAAGCCACTTTATTTGATTTTTATGAGTTTCCTAGAGAGACCAATAAAGAAACTCAAGCCTTTTGGCTGGCCCATTTCCCAATGTTTTTTTAAAGGTCAAAAGTTGAACATCTGTAGGGAAACAGGTGTAGGGATGGCCTTTATGGAAGGATTAGAGGTAGCCCAGTCCTCTCTGGCATCGGGATAACAATATTTGAGACATATATTGCTGATCATGTTTGACCACCAGACCTGATGTATCAACATTTGGAAGAGCTTGTTCTGCTGCTTTGACTGGAATACCCTTTTATGGCGTTCCACATTAACCCCAAGAATATAAATTCTCAAAAACAACCACCAAAAATACCAGCCCAGTGTGTATTTTTAACCAGTGCAAGGAGTGTTGAAATCAAAATAGAGCTACATTTATCCCCACAGGGGCCTGAGGACAATGTTGGATGTTCTTGCACTCTGAACTCTTTAAAAAGGCTAGGTTTTTTCCCGTTGTTATTGAAACACACATTGGGGCTATACTTGGTGTTTATGTTGGACTTTTAGGATCCGCGCTACATTAACTCCTTACAAGGTAAACTGAAAGATCCAATAACTTCGGAAAACACCAACGTTTTTGTTATCCTGGCTCAGTATAGCCCACATACCACCGTGCTGGTACCACTACACACATACACTAGAATTGTTTATTTTTTGTTCGAAGCTAAAACACCAAGGAACATCAATTAAAGGAATGGAAGTGTTGCCAAAGGTGTTTTTGGTACTCTTCCAATCGTCCACAACAATTACTTTTGTGGATTTGGTAATGATTTGGAATGTGGAGGATGCAGCTCTGCACAAGGTGCGGTGATCCAATGGTCACTTTCTCAGAAGTTAAAGACACATTATCCCCGAGATGACACAAACTCATTGTAGCCCGTGGATGTGAATTTCCAGACAAAATATAACATTGTGGTGGGACAATAATCTCCCCCATCTAGCAAGACAATAATAACTTTGTCCAGAGACGTGGTGTGTTTGTGCTTTCACAAATAGGGAATTGACACAGAGGCAAATTGTGAGACCGAGACCCGTTGTTTTTCGAAAGCCCAGAATTCTAAGCAGAGATGGACTGGGTTCTTTTTTTCTTTAGTCAGAGACTCTTTGGCAGCGTTGCTCTGGTAAACATGAACAGGGAGAGCTATGGGGCCTGGAAGAGGGCACGCAATGCAAGAAAGCCTGTGGATCCGCTCATACAGTGCACAGAGACTCAAAGCAAGCGTGTGCACATAATATAGGCTACAGGCACCCAACTAACTTAGCACAAACTAAAGCCCCATTTATACTTTGTAGTAGGACAGTGTCACATGCCAAAAATAGCCGATCTATAAGCTCACAATGTGTTGGATCGGCGATGAGCATAAATTAGGCATAACTTAGGTAAAGTTGCTGGAACTCAACCATTGGGGTTGTTTTCTGTAAGCTCTCTCTCCCACTTTGCTAGCAAGGACACAGCTAGCAAACAACCAGTGGATGCACTGACTTTTAGTACCATAAACACTGTGCCAAATGCATAAATTAAACACAGGCTTGGCTTTTTTTCAAGCATCCTCGTCAGAAAACTTTTTCCAAATAAATGGGCGCATTTCTTTTTATTTGCCTCCTAACCTTTTCAGATTTGGACCCTACAGTAGGAATCCACAAAATGGAATGCCAAATTTAAACTTAGAACAATAAACAAGTCAGTGGTCAGGGGGCCAAGTCTTGTGTTTATTCCCCTGTATCTCCTAAACTAAAGCAAGGGTAATCACATCCAGATAAGACACAAAACGGTATGATGATAATATGAAATATATGCTGTCAGAGAGAATTTGATCACTTGCTCTTTAGCTTTGAGGTGACTTTGTTTTATGTATACATAACCATTGTACGATGGAGCAAAAGAGAGAGAAAAAAGATGGGACTGAATCTGATTTTGGGTCAACAGTTCTTCTGCTGTACTGCAGAGATAGGAACACTCAAATCTGTACACTGTAAAAACTAATTGAGAAATAGCACAGAAATTGCATCTTTGGCTCATAATCATAGGGGAACCTCTTCGTGTCATAAAGCTCTTAGATTAAAGGTGCTAAATAGCACCAACATTGGTTGTTTGGCTATATAGCACCTTTTGTCAAATGCTGCTATATAGAACCATATAAGAGATGCCTACACTAAGCTGAAGAACCAGTAGAGAACCTCTAAAGAACCATACAGGGGCTTAACAGCTTCTTTGTAACAACAGCGGCGCTATATAGCACCTCATCCACCCCAAAGAACCACTGAAGAATGTACTTGAGTAAAGACACACTAAACTAAGTACTGTAGGCTACAGTGATCCAGAGGGGAGAGAGAGAGAGAGAGAGAGAGAGAGAGAGAGAAGGAAAAATATAGTTGCTTCCTTCCTACTTCTGCTGTATTTTATAATCTATTTCTGTCTACCTTCCTCTTCCCACCCTGTCCTGATGCCCAGGTGATGCAGCTGGCAGACAGCAGCAGGTCCAGAAGCCCCCGCCGCCGCCGGTATCGGAGAACAGCAGCGCGGCCCACAGTATCGGCAGCACACAAAGCACTCCCTGTTCCAGCAGCAGCACGGCGTAGCCCAGGGCAGCGCAGCGGGACGCTAACCCCTGCCGGGGCACAGGAAAGGCCAAGCGGGTCACAGGGACCAGTTTGTTGATACTCGTTTCCTTGGATGAAAGGGATTATTCTGGGGGATGCTTTTGCCACAACAAGGAAGAAGAACAACTTTTAAAAAAGACCCCAAAAAAAATAGAGTCAAAACACCTTTAAGCCTGATTTATGCTTTGTCGTACAATGGTATCGCATGTCGGAAATAGCCGATTTCCAAGCTCTCAAGGGCACGACACGTTGTGAGCTTAGAAATCTGCTATTTGTGGCGCACGACACCATGCTCCGACGGAGCATAAATTAGGCGTTAGTCTGCGAGTAAATCCCCCTTTGTGCCACCTCCCCAGTGTGTTTTGGACGTTATAAAACTGCTGTGCTGGTATCACTTGGTTGACAGCTCAACGAAACAGATGTGAGGTCCGTGATGGCAACCACACCCGGCAAGGCAGCAACTAAAACTATAAAAAACGAATGTGAGTTTATTACCGGGCAGTTTTTTCTTTCCTGTTCTTTTCATTTCTAATCCAAATGCTGCTTTTTTTCCCGTCCTTCGTCCACAAGAGAGCATTTTTGTTTTTTTACCTTAAATGGTTTGGTCTGGGCTGTAAATGAAAAGCAAGTGTATGCCAATAGCAAGGAAAAAACTGTTTTGCTGCAAGAATGTCAGTATTCACAAATGAGCTGGGGATGGCTATCCGATGCCGTGCTTACAAGCACTGCTCATAACACACACTACACATGTGATACATGATCCCAGAGCAGCGGACGATTAAAGCCTGATTTATACTCCGTAGTAGAGCCCGACCCGATGCCAGATTTTTGGGTCTGATGCCGATACCGATTTTGGAGTAGTCCTAGACCCACCAATTACTGATGTATTGACCGATATTTTGTAAAAGAATTAAAAAGGTTATTTTATTTTATTTAACCACTTAAAGGGATACTTCACTTTCGGGCCGGGGACACATTTAAAAAAAATATTAAAAATAAATGAAAAAAGTTATGGAAAATTCATGGCCCCCTCACGACACGCAGTGTCCTACTAATGTGTGAGGGGGCCATGAATTTTCCATAACTTTTTTCATTTATTTTTAATATTTTTTTTAAATGTGTCCCCCGGCGGAAAGTGAAGTATCCCTTTAAGCCCTATTCCAAAAAATTAAGTAATAGCCCATCGACAAGCTCGCAACCTATCACACTGAAACGAGTTGTGAGCTTGTAGATCTGCTATTTTTGTTTAAATATATGAAAAACGTATACCTATAATGACATGCTCAAAATAGGGACACCAGGTTGAAAGTGGTAATTGCCGACACAGATGTCATCAAAAAAAGTCAAATAATGGCCAATATATTGGGCAAACCGATTTATCAGTCAGGCTCTACTCCTTAGTATGATGGTGGCGACACTGTCACGGGATGGAGTATAATAAAGCTTAACACAACCACTATTAGCAGTCGGAGAACAGTGCCGTAAGGGAGCAAGTCTTCAGCTGTGTTTTGAACCTGTTTGAAGGGGCGAGGGACGCATAGCAGTAGATATGTTGAATGTATACAAAAGATACCAAGATAATGCCAAACAAAATGTGAAAGAAAAATGTGAAAAGCTGACGATGACTTATAAACAGAGCTACATTATACACATATACACAATTTGACGATTATTCTTCCCTTGATAACACATTTATAAAGCTGGTCAAGAATAAATTATGCCAGTGAATGCCGTAGCTCCTGTACAGTAGTTATAGTAATGCATTTATCAGGTCTAAGCTAAGGTCTAAGTCTCAACTTGCATATAGCTTCCCTTTTATAAGATGAACAGCTGTAAAGATATACATATATATTTTTTTTTTGTGAATACTGTAAATAATGTAAAATGTTTTAAGTCAGAGTATGTGCAAAGTTTCCTTTCATCTTCATATTTTTTTACTTTTGGACAGGACTCATACAGTACATACATTTTCATGCATACTGACTTGGCAACACAAGCCATGTGCCAGAGTTTTAATCAAGAACAAACTACAGTACAATGCTGAATAGCAATGATAACCTTAGAGAGTGAAGTAAGGTATGAATTTTCAGTTAAATCATAAATTTGCTTTTCTGGGTCCTATGCCACTAATTGACATCCTGCCAGTGTGTTCTGATTCCAGTCCATATTAAAAGTAGAGTGTTCTAATTTGTACAGATGTATGCAACATTATGGAACATTTATTGCATTGTAAAGCCATTCCAAAGGTTGACAGATGTGTAGTGTGATATTCAGTTTTAATTGTCTGTTGGGCGCTAACAGTGTGCTGTCTTAAATGAATAAGCTGTAGCCAGCCCATTGTCATGGAAAATATATTTTTCATCCACTTTGCCAATGCTTCATAGGTCATTTGGATAACCCCACTGTCATAGAATAACATGAATGTTTATCATTGTGCCTTCCTAGAATGAGTAAGTATTCTTGGGAGATTAGTGGGACAAATTGGGGCACTTTGGGTTTATTTGGTCATGGAGATAAGGGAGAGTGATTGGGTTCCATTTTCTTTGTACCAATATGTTTTGCAGCCATGGTGAGGAGTGAAACAGAAAAAAAGAATGTATATGATCTCAAAGTTTTTATTTTGTTTTATGTAAACCTGTATAGGAGTTTCTGGAGAGGGAACAGATTATAAATCTATATTTGTGTATAAAATTATATTTTGGAATATATTTACCAAGAGAAATGTATTGTCTATTTGTGTAAGTACTGTGAATTTTGGATGTGCTCATGAGTAACATGTCGTTGTAAGAAAACAATAATGCTCATGAATCATTTCATGACACATTCATCAATGAAAAGTAAGCAATGGTTTCATTACTCTCATCCATGCCCTCCACCCTTCCATTTAATATATCAGATATTCTCCAGGAGAATTTAAAAAAAAAGTATTCTGCCTTCCATTTTCCCTTTAAAGGCCTGAACGTTAATACAGGTGTTTTCAGTTTAGGTTGGGTGGAGCTACGCTGATAATGTTACGATGTCAAAAACACCTATGGGCCAATAAGAACGAAACCGTCCGGAGAAGAGGTGTAATCATCCAGAGTAACTGAAAACACCTGTATGAGTGTTCAGGGCCTTCAAATTCAAGTTTTCTATTGGTTCAGCCAGAGGACTTTTGTTTTTAAATTTAAGTTAGTGAGACCTTTATTGAAGCTGTCATAAATGTTGGCTGTTCAATAATACATGTGTAATGAAACATGAGCATGTCATTATGTAAATGCTTTACAACAAAACAAATTCTAGTTTATGTTGCTTTTCTAATTGTACATGGGATATTATTTGCCATTTCATGTTTTATGTTGTTACCCAATTCAGCAGTACTCATGCATGATTGAAGTTGTTATTGCATTGGATTTCAATGTGCTTACTAAAATATTCTCATACAGTATGAATTCAAATCCTGCATTATGGTATACTGTAGCATTGTTAAATTAATATATTTTGAATCCATATCTTAAATTCATATTTTACATTTTGAATGATAAGCTACAGTACAGTAAAATGAGCTGTACAGTCTCATAATGTTATAATATTAATTGGCACATTTAATTTAGAAACCATGGAATAATCCATTATGGTGTATCATGTAAGAATCTTAGACACCAAACTATTGCTGTCAACACATGTTAACACAAATAATGTTTTAATACTTATCTAAAGGGAGAAAACAACACATGTCTTTCTTTTTAATATCCACCAAGTTTGTCCGAAATAATAAGCTATGTATGTAAGCACTCATGAACAATGAAGAATGGTCTACACACAACCTGTTTTGTTTTATTTCTGCAAAGGTCTGTTTTTGATGTAATATTATAAATCTCATTTTGTGCTGTGTTCTAATGTAACCCTGTACTATGTGTG
Organism: Gymnoscopelus braueri; assembly: GCF_963280865.1. Lineage (NCBI taxonomy): Eukaryota > Metazoa > Chordata > Actinopteri > Myctophiformes > Myctophidae > Gymnoscopelus > Gymnoscopelus braueri. The sequence continues at coordinate 31,851,541 of NC_137607.1, forward strand.
ATACACCACGCTCTTCTATGGCTAATTGAATTCAACCCGACCCCCCTCATGTTTTAACCAGACCCACATGTATACAGTAATCCTGGGAAAAAGTTCAAGTTGCATTATTGTGCATTTTCTCTTGGAAAATAACAATATACCGTAGAGCAAACATTGATGATGGAAACGGCTTTGTGGAACATTCTGTCTCTTGCAGTATGGAGGGATGCCGTAACTTATAATCAGTGGTTACTGTGGGTTATGGTTTTTCTTGACATTCCTATAGTTTAGTGGCTTCTCTTATCGACTGTGGTAAAATAATCTACATCATGTAATTGTCTCCCCCGCCCCCTTTCATGCTGTACGGGGCTGAGCCCCGGGTTACTTTATGGCTTCGATCCCATCGTATGAGAACATTTTAGGGATACTCGTTCATTTAAACTGTCAAATACATTTCACGATAATTGGTGTGCATATGTTGAAATGCTTCTTAGATGAGTTGTAGGATATACTTTTAAATATAGAAATCACAACCGTATCGGCCAATAATAATCTTTAGGATTTGTTGCTTGGAATAATGATGCAGTTTCACGCAAAGGGCACGGTAAAATCTTAATCAATTTGTAAATCCAAGAGGGTACAAAATGTAACCTCTACACACTCTGAGGTAAACTAACACTCAGGATTTTACAGTATAGTATGTACTGGAGTGGTTACTGATAGATCCTTTTGAGGGGCCCCTGTCATTATAGTGCATATAGGTGGTTGGCGTGAACTGAAAACAGCTGTATTTAGAGCACAAATCCATGTGCCCAGTAAAAGAACCGCCACAGTCATTGATTGTACTTTTATTTGTTTTGTTACCATTTGACTACCTCATTTTTCTGTGAATGTGTACTGTGTGTGCGCGTGCGTGTGCGTGCGTGTGTGTGTGTGTGTGTGTGTGTGTGTGTGTGTGTGTGTGTGTGTGTGTGTGTGCGTGTGTGTGTGTGTGTGCGTGTGTGTGTGTGTGTGTGTGTGTGTGCGTGCTCGCACATCTGGGGGCATATGTTTATATGTATGAATGTTTGAAATAGAGAGAAGTTTATGTTCGTTTTTATGCCAGTTCAGATCATTATGCATTAGAATGCGGTAACATGAGCTGAGCCCCTACAGTTCGTGTTTTTTTGGTTTTTTTAATGCTTGCATTAATTTGTGTTTGCATTTCATTTAGACAATGAAGACTTAGACCTTTTCTATGACACCAGTAATGCCCACTGGGCAATGTAAATGTGTTCAGCCATTGACTGATTCGTTTGATTTTGTGAAACTTTTCATAATGCTGTAAATACGCATGACATTTGTATATCTTTTATGCCCAATAAATTCTCATAATTAAGATTCTTGTTGGCCTGTGTGTGTTTTCTTTTTGGTGGACGGGACTCATAGCTTTATATCACTAACTGACAAGACTAACTGATTTACTGACTGACTAGTGACAGGGTCACTGAGTGATGAAGTTTCAGCATTGGTTGGTCGATCGGCCTAACAAGGAACACACACACACACACACACACACACACACACACACACACACACACACACACACACACACACACACACACACACACACACACAGTATACACAGTTTAGCAGGTCATACGCTGCAAATACATATCCATTGGAGTTAAACAAAATAGCTTATTTGCATTGTGATACCGGCGCCTTATACAGGGTTTTGACCTAGGCTTGTTTTGTTTGTGTCAAGTTCTGTTACGGTTTGTCTCCATCAATATGAGGATATCTGGCAAGAAGCAACGATATGCCATGACATGGTTTGATGATGATGAATCATACAGTGTGCCGTGTAGATATTTTCGGAGTGGGGTTTGTTTTAGAACAATGAGCTGTAATAATGATGTGTTAAGTCTGGCCCTGTAATGAAGTCATGACTCCTTTCATTGGTGAGGTCATTACATGATGCAGACCATGTGCACCTCTGGCAGGAGATGCTGGGGAGGCTGCCGAGACGTGTGCAATCACATACACTCCTGGGCAGCACACTTAGACGCGTTTGTATGGGTGTATGTGTGTGTGTGTGTGGGTGCGTATACGTGTGTGAGTGAGTGTACACACATTCCTAACTTCTCCCTCCCCTGTTGGGAGCTGTTCCATCTTTGTTTTTGATTAGAGCTCCCAGTCCCAGGAGTCACCTATAAGCCTCTAGGTCAACAATACACACAGCATGATGTCATGCAGTGTGAGAGACAAGGTACCAAGGGCCAAATGGAGGGGGTGCAATCTCACGTTTTTAGGTCAGCTTTTCCGGCCACGGCCCAAGTCCCTCTGACCCCTGAAGGGCAGTGGCATCTGCCTCTATGATGTCACACGTCGCATCTGCCTCTTGTCTCGGCCGCAGGGTCCGCTCCAGCCAGATCAGGAAAGGTCTTTCACACCGCGAGGCTCTCGTCCAAAAGATGACTAATTTATTGAACGCTTGTACACCTCTGTGGGCCTTCACTCAAACGCCTCCTCAGATCCACGGCCGTATGGTGAGATCATAGATTGTTTGACGCGATCTAGTTTCATCGCCAGTTTACTTTCCTGGCAGTCGGGGACGAAATTTCTTTTTTTGTTGTTTTTTGTTATTATGTGAAGATAATCCGTCCAGCCACAGATTGCCTGTGTCCCAGACATTACTGCAGGACTAAAAAAGAACAATGTCTCAACATGAGAATAGGGGGAAAGGCCTCAGGTTGTCTTGGCTGACAAGACAACACTGACAGGACAGCTTGTCTCATTTGGAACAGACCTTGGCTATCCTAAACACTATTCTTTAAAGCAAGCTAAGTGAGATGTTTGAGACCTCTTGCTGGTTTACACCTACACAAGGGGATGAGGGCAGAGGAAGTGGCTGTATGCAGTATACCTAATCCTTCAGGGCGCCTCTTCCTATTTTATGCCCTTACCCCCGCGCCCCCCCCACCCCCCAATGTGGTCATAACAGCACATCCTACCATGGGTTGGACCCAAACAAACTCGCCTTTGAAGGAGCTGTTTCAGATTCTGGCGTACTGTTTTAGACATACAGCATGTAACAGTTTCCACCAGGGGTTCTCATCCAGCTGGATGGGACCCAGAACTGGGTCGCAAAATGTTCTGACAAGGGTCATAGAAAAGGAGAACAACTTTAACAGATACTTTGTTCTGTATCTGGTGAGGTTTGGAGGTCGTGCCTTCAAGGTTAAACATAAATCCTGGGTCCTGTTGAGAGAGCAGATGCGCACCACTTGTTTACACGTAGCATTTCACAATAAGTGTTTAAGTGAGCCTTCCACAATATGTTGCACAGGCTCTCCGACACCTTGGCCAAGTCAGTTATACTTTTATTTATATAAATATTGTTCAATATAGAGAAAATAGCACATCTACAAGCGTCAGACGGAATGTCAGACAGATTTTTTTTTAAATGTTTGAACATGTTTGAACATCTGTGAAGTTTGAACATTTCTGTCTATAATAATATGCCCAAAATAGGGAGACCAGGTTGAAAGAGGTTAGGTACAGGTGTCCAGTAGTTCTCCAATTCACTGCTGTGATGTGCAAAGCTATCGTCATTATGAACCCTTGAGCAAGGCACTTAACCTACACTGGCTCCAGCGGCATCTGCACTGCCATGATGTGTGTATACCAGCGCAACATATAGGAAAGTAGGCTGACAGGAAATGGGGAGAGAGATGGGGGGTGGGTGACACACAGCAAAGGTCGTCAGGAACAGGAGTCGAACCCGCGACACGCCTAGGTTCCCAGACAGTTATGCCAACTGTCCAGGCCTGGACTCCTTTCTGAGGAAGTCGTAACCTGTCAGTCAAATAATTAAACTCCCCTTTGGTTTCATCAAAGGGACAATGAAGACTGTTTTGCACCGTGCTGTAACTGGATTTTCTTCTATTAGTCATTAAAACACTATAATCATTTAAATGTGATTGTAAGGATTTTAACTGGGGAAATGGGAGATGATTCAATCCAAACACATTAAGCCAGTTAGTCTGTTAGGGCTAACGTCATATACTTGCTTAAATAGCACAGCCACACACTCCCTTTCTTGAGATGTTTCTCAAGCTTGTGTTTCAGCAAAATGAACACTTCAAGCTAGATACAACTTCTTGTCTGATCTGGTTAGCATTCTATCTCTACTGAGGGGCTAGTATTTCCACCAAGCCAATGAAACTGATGTCCTGAGGTGGGCTAAGTTTAGCCTCATATACCACCTGGCTATTATGCCAAAAAAAAAGAAGGAAAAAAAGGTTCACTTCATCCTGCCAGAATCCATAAAACCAGCTTAGTTTTTGCTGAATTGCAAACTTTGTTTTGATTGTGGCGCTTGGGTTCTGACTGTGTATTATTTTCTGAGATTTGAGACCCTCATACTTAAAAAACGCTAGAGTTTCCAATAAGAGAAGAAAAATCTATAGCCACTGCTGACAATGACAAAGCTCAACCACCACAAGCCCTATTCCACAACTAATGGCCAGTCCATCTCTCTCTCTTTCTCTCTCTCTCTCTCTCTCTCTCTCTCTCTCTCTCTCTCTCTCTCTCTCTCTCTCTCTCTCTCTCTCTCTCTCTCTCTCTCTCTCTCTCTGTCACCATAATATATCATACATGCAAAATGCAAGCGTGTCTGTTATACTGTACAGTACTCAGACAAAGACACATGCATTTTACACACACACACACACACACACACACACACACACACACACACACACACACACACACACACACACACACACACACACACACACACACACACACACACACACACACACACACACACACACACACACACACACACACACACACACACACACACACATAGACACATACTGTATATATATATATAGACAGTGACACATATAATAACATTTGATTGGTAAGAAAATAATACAAAAACATATTTCCTCCCGCCAACCAGTACGTCTCTGTATATGGTTTGATTTATAAGTTGCCTTATCTGAGGGAGCTGTTTATAAATCTGCTTATCAAATAGAGGATTTCTGGCGCCAAGATGTGGCAGAGCAGAACTTTAACCACTGAACTTCCTCAAGAGAAGCCAGAGTTCAATTAGGGTCGGTCCGCTTCGAAAATCATTATTAGATTCATTACATAGATTTGTTCACAGAGACGGCGCTAAATGTGTGGAAAATGCTGATGCCTGCAATGCATTTGAGCTGCAATGAGGGCTTAACCATTCTGAGTAAAGTAAAAGCAGGAACAGATTATGGGCGTGCAGGAGAGCGAGCCAACTGCTGTTTATTTTCAATAGACTGAACTTTGCCATGCTCATTTGGCTTTGCACCAAAACAAGCATATCCTTTAAGCAGATGACATTCATGATTTGGACAATGTGCCTATCTGTGTGAGTACTGGATGGCCCAAAAGACAATTTTTATTCCTTTACATTGTCTCCCTGTATGCTCACTGGACAGAAAGCCAGCTGTTGAACACACACTTCATCTTTCTTTCTCCTTTTAAAGGGGCCTCGACAGTCCACTCCCCTTCATATGTTTTCTTTATTGCGACAGGCAGCTGAGTGTGAGACAATGAAGGGGTCGAACAGACGGAAGGCTATTGGTTGAATTCACACGCATCTCTACCACCAAGCCACAGAAGCATTACATTTATTAAAGCAATACACAGCTGAGACCCATATGGGTACATTTTTACATCTTCAAACTTTCATTGTGTGCTATCTATCCAAGTGAGTGGAACTTTATTTATTTATTTATGCTGTCTGAGGGTATAGAGACAACCACGACTCCTCCGAAACACATGAATTTGCCGCTTCTTTTAACCTGACCGTGAGGAATTTCACCAGGAGTGCCCAACGCATGTAGAGGAACCAAGGGGCTGTAAATTGAGGCTATATAGGAAGTGACAGTTCATATGAATGGCCTATAGTCTCGCTGTTTCACCCCTGCTGGTGTCAGAAGCAATTAGGCTCTATTTAAGCGGAAGGGGTTTTGCCGAACTTTACACTTGATTTTATTACCTTAATAAACATTGTCATAAATACTATATGCTTCCAGTCACTAGTTTAAAGTCTTCTTTCAATCGCCATCATGTGCGTTTTGGTAAATTATGGTCCCATTCATTTTAGAATTGATGATAAAGTAGGGTATGCTGTAGGAGGGGCGTGGCTACCTTGTGATGATTTTGATTGACCAGCTACACAACCAATAGCATTAATTCCCCACCCCCACTCTGGTCCCAACCAATAGCATTACTTTCCGACCCGCAAATGCGCCCGCAAATGCAGCCAATTGTGTTCATTGGAGCGCCCCGCCAAGCTGGAAGCACCGTGGAGAAATCAAACCTTAGTCTTTGTGGTAGCGGGCAGGAACTCTATCCCTGCGCCACCCGAACGCCCCTGAGTGGAAATATAATTATGACCTCGGACTTCGAACAGAAAAAAATCATGTTCTCATCGCTCACGCCCCAATGGGCTTATATTAAAACATAAATCGCATCCATAATGTGATGATAATAAATATTTAGAAAAAACCCTGAGGTTATATCATTTGAGTAGTGTGAGCTGCCTCTTCTAATAAACCATAGATCATTGAACTGATTTCATCTAACTGGTTAAGTTGCTAGAAAGTAAATCTGATGTTCCTGTGGGATGGCAGAGGGTAGTAAACACAGCTCTCCTTGCTGCCAGCTCCTGGCAGCAGTTCCCTGCTGTATGGGAAGGCCAGACTTCATTAAGATTTGTTTTTCCATCCAGGATCCAGCTCCGAGAACTGCCCTGCAAGGCCTCTAGAGCTCAAATCTGCACCAGCAACCAAACCAAATAACCGGGGTCCCGGTACCAGGCCCTAAATACAACCAGATGTCTGCCCTCAACACAATAATCACAGAGCGTATGCACCTTTCCTCCGATTGGTCCAGTGGAAGCCCCAGCTGATCAGTGAAAGCTGTCATGCAGAAAACAGATGTGCAGGGTGTGCTTAGAATGCTGAAAATTATGCTCGTGGCCCCAGGCAGTGCTGAAAGGTGAATGGATCAGACCTCCAGTTAAACAGAATGTGAAAATATGGCATGGAAATGGAAATCACTTTCAGACTGGGAGACCAGGGCCTGTAGTGGTGTTGAGAGCATTTTTATGAGTAGAAAATGGAATGCTCAGATGCACATTGTTGTGCAGTGGACCACGTGCACGTATACAAGTCGTGCAGGATTGATGTTACGCTGGCTTTGTGGCCAGTGCCGAAGTGTAATAACACTGAAATCATTCTGGTTAAGTTGTCTTGTTATGATCTGGGTTAATGCTGTGGGTGCATTATTCTATAGTGTTTCACATAAACCCATGTGCACAAGTAGATAATGCAAAGGATACAGAGCAATCTGGTGTTTCCTTTGCATACTCACATTGACTGGTGAAATACAACTCGAATTTGAATAATCTGAAGATTTTCCTTCATTAACTGACTTTTATCACTGAAGGTACAGTTTGTAATTTTGTATCTTTTATTGTCATTGATTATAGACTGACTTCATTGGTACGGTATGTTTAGTGGGTTCGACAGAGTTAGAGATGCAGCTCCTTTCTATCAAAAAAAATTGTCAATAAAAACTGTTGCCCATCCATAAGGTATCTTTAAAGCAGTATGAGGCATCCTTTAACCCTGTTTTCTATGAGTTTTCCCGACAGTGAAATGAACTATAATTAATTCAATAAAGCGAGCGGGGAGTTCACACTATAGCAGTATTCTCTTTGTTTAGAGAATACAGGAGGGCTGGGATCAGGTATAGATTGAAGAGGAAACAGATGAATGAAACTCCAGGTGCGATTCTGTTTTAAATCTCATGACAATACCATTACTAAACAGACCTGCCGTGTGGGGATTTGTGTCTAGAGTCTAATGAGAAATAGGATTCAAAAGATGCCTGTGCATTTTAAATTTGAACTTGCGTGCGTGCGTGCATGTGTGCGTGTGTGCGTGTGCGTGCGGGTGGACTTGTATACTACACTTGTGAGACAAATGTCCCCACGAGTATTATAGTCAAATGTGAGAAATAGACAATTGTGAGGACAATTTTCTTGGTTCTCACAAGATAAATGGTTGTTTTATGGTTAGGTTTACAATTAGGAAAGGATTGGATCAGATTGGAGTTGTGTTAGGATTAGAGGTTAAATTGAGGGTTGGGGTTGGAGTTATGCCTGATTTATACTTAGTTATGAGCTTGTATTATTATTATTCAAATATTTGAGTGATTTTCCCCTTTAGGGTTGGGGTTAAAAATGACAACATTTTAAAAATGGCATTAATAAATTCTGTTTCCTTCACTATATTGCTACCACCAATATGGGGAAATATTATTGAAACAGTTGTTCTGAAACTACTTTCAGTTTTTGTTATTCGCCAGTTTGCTATTTTGGCACCTGTTGCTTGTCAAGGGAGATTGCTAATGCTATTAGCTGTTTTACGGTACCTTCAGGACAAAATGTGGAGCCTTTTAATACCTGGCCTGGTGTGGAGAAATAACAAACTTAAACTGTCCAGGTATCCCTTTGAGTGCATCTAGTTGTCTGTATCCAGTAGAATTCCACAGACACGCTACCATAAAACCTCCCTGAGGAGTCCTCTGCTCCTCTCTCAATCTTCATAACAGACTCTTCCATGCAGCCCAGTCATGGTTAGGTCAGACCTGGCCACTGTTTGTGTCTCATTCTCCTTCCTCCTCCTCTCCTCTTTCCTCCCTCTTTATCGCTCTCTCTCTCTCTCTCTCTCTCTCTCTCTCTGTCTGCCTCTTCCACCCTATGTCTCTCCCTCTTTCGGTTTTCTACCCTTCACCGGTCCCATTTTGTCTTTTGACATGGGTACGACGATTCCTGCTGGGAGATTGCACGACTCAAAGCAAGCCTCGTTAGGAATCCACTGGTTTATACAGTCTGACAGCGGGGCTCCGACTCGCTCTTGGGCTCTGCTGAAGATCAATAATGTCCTGCAGACGACCATGGTAGGATTACATAAACAGCCCTCACGATGAGGGGCCCCCAGGTTACTACAGCATCGGGGGCTCTGCAGAGCCTGGAGATGGATGCACCTTTAGCTCTGAGACATCTGCTCCTATTATTCTGGAAACTGTCATGGAAGTGCAGGCCAGGGGCATCAGGCATGCTAACGTCTCAGAGAGAGAAAATAAGACTGTCTGATTATTATAAAAGTCTCGTTGGCCTGATTACTCTGGTCTAAACAGTCCTCCCGCTAGGCCTCGCTGTTCTAGCTGCACTCTGCTGGCCGACAGAGTAGACTCCCTATATGGTCAATGGAGTAAAAACACTCAGGGTTAGGACCCCAAACAATTTATTCGAAGGGACTTGTGTTTATGTAACTGTCACTGTCTTGGGTTTTCACTTTTTTCTTCTTTTTTTTTGCAAACACTTCTGGGGTTGTCCTCTTGCACAGACCAGCTGCGGAGACTTTCACAACATGAAGTAGCCTCTGTATTAAGTGTGACTTGATTGTCACATTTAGAATTAAAGCTGCAATCCATAACCTGTTTGTGAATATAACATTATTTTAACCAATCTGTATGGTAGAGTATATTAATACAATATAGTTAACACAAATTGCGGTGGTTGGTCTCTCTACTTTTCTATTGAGACATAGGGTATAGGACCACTACTGGTTGACAAGATGTATTGCATGAAATACAAATGGAAATAGCCCGCCTTCCCAAATCTGCTCTCTCTGTTATAAACTGTAGCTCAACAACAATAAAAACATAGGTGCTTATTGCAGGGGTCCTGGGTTCAAAACCCGGGTAGAACATGAAAGTTTGCAGCATTAACGTGCCCCGTCACATTTCATGAAGTAAAAACAAAATCTAAAAACCAAACATTTCCCTGGAGATGGAAATGTCACATTATAATGGGATTAGAGGATAGAAATCCGTGAAAATGCCACACGTTTTTCCATGCCCTTGAGAGTGGTCCCCGGCAGATGTTGCTCATCGTCGTATTACACAAGGTATTCGATTTATTAAGCAAACACATGTGTTGCATTTGTTCAGCATTTCCAATAAGGGGAGAATTTATTGGCCCACTAACACCTCAGCGCTGGTATAAATCAGACGGGGACATGATGCTGAGTGCTGCATTATGACCTTGCAGGGTAGCAGCCATAGACTAAAGCGAGTGCTTCTAGAATAGTCAAGTAATCGGTTTGATCTGCTAATGCCTTCCACAGCTGTACCCGTCCCCAGACAGTGCTCCAGTTGTATGCTAAAAAGATACAAAGTTGATTACGTCGACAGTTTCAAGCATAAGCAACAGAGTTTGGAAGGGTTACAAAGAGCGTGGTTCAAAAATGCTACATTAACAATTTAATTTACAGTGAAACGATAGCCATGTTTAAAGTTTATAATGTTTACATCAGTCCCTGACCTTCACTAACAATATTAAACTGCACTCCCTCATGCCCACCCACTCGGCCCAGTCCCATGCATGTATACATATAGTAATTACTTATGGATTATGGCACAATGGACCTAAATTACAAAATGTAAGTAAAAACACCAATATCAAACCAGAATTTTGTGGTAGGTTTTGTGTGATTTCGAGGTTAAAGTAATACTAGGTAACGTTTTCAACAAAACTAAAGTTAAATTGTATATCTTTTGCGAGTGGCAAAAGTTTCACAACACCCACTCCGTGAATTTCACCCCCGGAAGCCTTTTATTTATATATTTTCTATTGAACGTGTACGGGGGGGACTTTCCCGGGAAAATGACGTTCCTGGCCAACGTCATGACGTCGTGGCCGACGTCCTCAGGAACTACCGCAACGGTTTCCTGTTTGGCCAGGAACTACCGCGCTATTAACAAAAAGGAACCTCACGCTGATTTTAAGATAATGTAGGATTGGAAGATCGAAAAAGAACAGAAAAAGAAAGCACAGCTCATGGTAACTAATGCTCCACTGGCTAAGAGAAACGATCCGTAGATAGTATAAAACAATTAAAAGATCGCTTTTTGAAACGCTTCCGGCTTCCGGTGAAAACGAATGGAATTCTGGGTAATCGAGGACTAGGGAAATTGTATGCAGTGACGGTAGTGACCAGCAGAGGTTGCTAAAAATCGTTATTTGTGATTCTGCATTGTACAACTTTAAGGTATGTTTGGGGAAGCATCTCAATAAGGGAAAAATATGAATCGAAACGGTTTTGTGGAATGTAATCCTAATCAAAGTAAGTGACAAAGGACCCACATGTCAAACTAGAAAAAGTGCTCCTCGGAGCACAGGTCTCCGCCAGGTCTGAAATCGGCCTCATGGTGGCGCTATAACAGGCCCATGTGAAAAAATTTAAAAGATTTGGGGCAGAGGTTCGGAATTGGCATCCAGGGAGTGTGTGTGCAAAGTTTCGTTGCGATCAGGCCAACGGTGCCGGAGATTAGCTGTTCACAGACAGAAGGACGGACGGACAGGGTGCAAAACATACTCTCTCGCCATGCCTTTCGGCCTGGAGGAGACAAAAAGCTGGTATGGTCCTTTAAAGCTTAGATAAACATTGCTTGCTCCAACACGCACCACGGGTTGCGTCATGTCATTGGTCATTGGTCAATGACACTTCTCCATGTTGGTATTGCTGTACAGACTATAATTTGATTCTTTATTTTCTAGCTTGGGGGCAAGTTCATGTTCAAAACCACAGATGGAATTACCCTATGCCATAGGGTAATTCTATATGTATTGTTAAACATGAACTGGCATAGGGCCTATGCCATAATAGATCCATATGGAAACCGTTAAATTGAGCGACAAAATCTGGAATTAGTTGTAATTCTTAACAGCTGTACACAAAATCTGTGTCTTTGAGTTGTAATTGTGTATAATACTTTGTAGTGCATGAGAGATTTTATGTTAAGCCGATTTTCAGCAACAAACCAACCACCAAATTGGCAGATAAAAGTTACAAGCCAAAACGCTCAGTGAATTTGAAGGCATTGCCTGCATTCACTGATACTGTACAGCCTTCACACCACTAAAATATTCACTGTTGGATTCAAAGCAGCTCTTTGAGGCAGCAAGGGGAGACGCAAACAGAGAACCATGGCTCCAGTTGTGCTGTGATCCCTGTCACGAGGGACACACTGGACAGCACACTTTGAGTCCAAAGCATCTCGGCTCTCCCACTCCCAGAGGAAGGGGCAGCGGGGGGGTCCTGTGAGATCGCCCACAATGCCCTTCAGGATGCCAGTCCACCCCACCCCTTGCGCTTCATCTGCAGCCCCTCGCTGCTGAGTCCAAGGCTTTGGTGGTCAGTTACCCGCAGTTGCAGTGCAAACTCTCTTTCATGGGCGGTATCAAACATTCAACAAGGTTCCCTCCCCGCCCTGCATCCCATCCATGTTCAGACTCCCTGCGACCGCCTTCCCTTTCACCAGAGGACCACCATCTTCTCTTTTGATTATGAAAGGGCTTAGTTTGCTTACATCACACGTTCAAACTTTGTTTTCAGGCTCTTTCAAGAATGTTACGATGAGGAGGTTGTGTTTCAAAGAGCTCTAGTGCCGACAAATGTACACGCTACAAGCATTAAAGGGACACTTCACCCAAAAAAAACTTTGTTTCAATGGATTAGTCACCCCATGGAGACTTGAATTAATGGATATTTTTTTAGTTTTTTGTCTCATTCCTAAGACAATGACAATAATTTGATGACCGGCAGCGGTTCCGGTAGGAGACACAACGAGTCGTTGTGTCTCCTACCGGAACCGCTCCCTACCAGTCCACTGGTCATCAAATTATTGTCTTAGGAATGAGACAAAAACAAAAAAAATATCCATCCATCTTTGTGTGAATAAAAAGTTATTTTGACCAATCTATAAGGTAGAGCATATTAATACAATATAACTAGTGCATCTGCAGGGGTTGGAGGTGGTCACCCACCCTTCAATTGAGAAATGTACTGCCTGTGATCGGGTACTGTAGGGACACTAGTGGTTGGCAAGTGGTATTGCCCGTGTGTAACATCTTAGGTCTCTGGTAGAAATGTACATACATCTTATAGACTTTAAATCCCTGTAAGTGACTTTTATATACAACAACATAGAAAGGTTTGCACTCTTGACGCACGGCTTGCCAAGGAGTGGGCCATGTGTAAGAGGCCAGCGTAATAGTCCAACGGAATGAGAAAAAACCTGCACACTGACAAAAAGGATTGAGGCTCAAAATATTTTTTTGTGGCAAACTTATATATATATATATATATATATATATATATATATATATATATATATATATATATATATATATATATATGTGTACAGTACACCAATAAAGCTGTATGATACTTAATGAAGGCAGTGTATGGTATGGTGGTTGTGCATGCTGCATTCCAGTAATATCTTTAAGATAATGAACAGCAAACTGCTCAGTCAAAATAACCCACCCAAAAATACCTAGAAAACACACAAGCTGCTGAATGAGCAGTGATTTTTGTAGATAATTCTATTGGAGCCAGCTCTCCGTGTTATGTGCATACCTGGATGGTGGGGAGCTTAGAAAACGTAAAACAGTGGAAAGATTTTATCTGCACAGGGCGACCTGCGGTTTGAAAAAAAGAAAAGAAAAAGAGATTTAATCTATGTTTAAGTTGAGATCTAATGCTAAATTCTTCTTTGACTGGTAACAGGGGTTGGCACGGCACTCTGACAAACTGCCATACATCACCCCAGGGTCTGAACCAAAAAGTGGCCCCTGGCTCTGCCTTGACACTGCTGATTTGACCGTGTGATAGGCTACGTTGCTAGAAAAATGCAGCCTCTTGTGTGAAAATGCAGTGGAGAGGGACCCTCTGCACAGCAAACCACATGGTTAATGGCACCAGTAGAGCTAGTGTGGCAGATGGTGCTACACCAAATCCTCATTCCCAGGGGTAATAACGCAATCGCGTGGGCTGTCATTAAAATTCAGGCACTGTTGTCATCAAAACTGCTGTGCGCACACAAAGCTTCCCCTCGCTTTTATAAAGCAGATTTGGGGCCATTAGATTAGCCACAACTGACAATTAGACAGTTAATTCTCTGAGAGACCATTTTCCCAGCCTGTTATGAATTTGTGTGATATTTTTTCACACAGGGTAGCGTGCGTTATCAAACCTGGTGTGATGTAGTAGCCAGCAATGCCAGTGCACAATAGATCTATCGGAAAAGAAACCCCTTATTGTAACCTGTGGAACCAGGCCTGGGCAGTTTTCGGCACACGTTCAACTTGAAAGAGAACACATGGCAGACCACGGCCCAGATGGGGGGATTATATCTCAATGCTGGCTTTGGAACGCCTCAGGATCCCCCAGTTAGAAGTAGCTAATGTGGCCAGGGAAAGGGAAGTCTGGGATTTTCTGCTGCTGGAACTGTTACCTCTGCGACCCAATTTCGGATAAGCGGTAAAAGACGGACAGACAGACAGACAGACAGACAGACACTCTGACAACGGGTATTGCATAATCGGGTGTGGCATGCATCCTAACTTGCATCGTTCCTGACTTGCAAGGCCCCCCTTAGTTCACTACAATTCCAATGCACACATGCAGTCACATCATCGTGCATGTTGTTCAGATGTTTTGAGAAAGCACAAGTAGGCTACGTACAACTTGACCTTTGGAGATGTCACTTAAAGGGTGTTAAGTGAAGGAAATTACATCAACCGTCTGATGTTTCCCAGGTAGAAAACCATCAGTATAGCCTAGTACTCCACCTACCTATACCCCAACAAACAGGAAATGGTCTATTAAGAGTGTAAATCACTTAAACAAGCTCCACATGAGTTGCTGAAAATTAATTAAGGGCATATAACCTACTATTTTATTTTTTATAACTGTTTACGTCCTCACTAAATGTAAATGTGATTTACAGTACGTTCAGGTCTGGAATTAGAATGTGTCCCAAATGCAGGACACATTCTATCTAGTCTATCTGTAGAAATGGTTCCAGTATATGTGCCATTTTCCAGACCTGCTGTGGTTCTGGGATCCAGTGGTGGAAAGTAGCCAAGTACATTTACTCAAGTAGCGAGTAGTCTACTGTACTTTACTGGATATTTAAAAAATGTCAGTACTTTCATTTCTACTCCACTACATCTCAGAGGCAAATATTGTACTTTTACTCCACTAGAATTATTTGAAAACTTTAGTTACTAGTTACTTTGTAGATTTTTTATAATTATTACAAAACATGCATTAACCCCTTTATCCCTCAATACTTAGGCTATTTGAATATAGCCGATCAAAGTGACACGTTGTGTGAGCTTGTATATCTGCTATTTTCAAAAGATGTTCATACATTTTGAACACTTGTGAAATGGGACAATCTGCATAATGAATACTTTTACTTTTGGTACATTTTGACGCCAATACTTTTGCACTTTTAGTCAAGTAAATTTTGAATACCGGAGTATTTCTGCATTTCAGTATTGATACTTTTACTTCAGTAAAACATTTGAGTACTTTTTCCACCACTGCTGGGATCTCCATTGTATACCTGCTGCTCTTTGCTGCAGCAGGTCCACCTGCTCTGCACCACCACAGTGCAACTAAAACATGTGTGACCTGAGGAGAGGAGGCCTGGTGTGTAAGCCCAGTGAGCCGAGGAGAAGGGAGAGAAAATATATGACGGGGAAATAAGGAGACAGTTACAGATGCTGCACAGCAGACTAAAGTCATGCTATTAATAATATCGCAAAGAAGAGAGAAAGGAAGGGAGAAAAGAAAAAAAAGAGAAGCTTATGGTCAGGACCGTCCAGAGTTCCAGACGGTCTGCGACGGATATGGAACATTGTGTGCGTCGAGGAGAAGCCCGATTTATGCTTAGTCGCACGACGGTGTTACGCGCCGGAAATTACAAGCTCATCAGTCGGCTACTTTCGACGCGCGACACCATCGTGCGACTAATGTATGAAACAGGCAGAAAAAGAGGTTCTCCCAGAGGAAGACGCTGCCCCAGGAGGGGGGCGAGGGGGCTTCTCCAGGGGAAACTCCTTGACAGAGGGTGCGTGTGGGGAGACGCGCACGTGCACAGTGGTGATGTGTTCTCAGATGGGTGGAAGGGAATCATTCAATTACGTGAGTCAAGTCTAATAATAATGTGTTTGGTAGGCCTAGGTGTGTTTTTTCTTTTTCTGACGTGGCACGTTGCGTCGTGCGACTAAGTAGTGTGAATCTGGCTTCATGGCAAATTGATTAATTACATTTAAACCATTATAATTGTATTTAGGTGTCCATGGAAAATTGACTGCAGCACCTATCTGCTTCACAGACTGGAGTGCTGCGTTCTAGCTTTTGGGGTTGGTGGCTGGTGCCACCTGAGCATTCAGCACTAGCAGCTGATCAATTGCCTTGATCAACAAGTTGAGGGCCCGAGGAGTAACAGGACAGGTAGGCACCAAATCCATCTGGGCACGAGGGACATGTGGGCACCTGGACGAGTGGGCACTTAGGGGTGGAGATAACTGGGCACCTGGATGAGTGGGTACCTGCGAGGTGGGCACGAGGACAACTGGCCACCAAAACCATCTGGGCACTAGGGACATGTGGGCACCTGGACGAGTGGTGTTTTTTAACTTTACATAGCATGTTGCTTTGTTGTTGGTAAGTGATATTTCATTTAACCCACTGTTCTTTAAACCCTCAAACACAACACAACAACAAGGTCAAAACTTAAAGGTAGGGTAAGTGATATTTTTGGGTTAAAACAAAAAGTATTTTGTTAAAAGGTTAAAGCACTATATTCTGATAGTAATCATTGCTATAGAGTGTTTGTTCAGTAACAGGAGTCTCCCGGTCTCTCCAGCTCTTTAATAAACAGAAAATACATTTTCTGGTAGGTGTCAAAATCTCAGCCAATCAGGAGAAAGTACCCATTTTTAAGCTTCATTTTTATAGTGTTCCTGTTCAAATTTTGCCTGCTCATTTCTTAGTGTCATCACTTCAAATTTCACTTGTTTAATCTATATCCTGATTGAGTTCTCTATCCTGATTGGATAAAATTGGAAATGAAACTGAAACTGAAACGAAAATGCATTTTCTGTTTTATAAAGAGCTGGAGAGACAGGACATTCTATAGTAACGAGCACTATCAGAACATAGACCCATTTTGCAATTATTTGAATAATTGCAAATCACTTACCCTACCTTTAAGTACAATGTAAGAGTTTATTTGCCAAAATAGTACTGAGGTCAAAAGTACATTATAACAGAGATTCAAAGTACAATAGGGCATAGCAGTGGCGGCCATTTTCCGGTTCCACTCAAAATTATTTTGAATATTTAATTATATGATATACTGTATTTAATGAATACCCTTTGTTTTACGGTTTTCAATTATAAAAAAATCACAGAATCAAATGTTTTATGGTCATGATTCACTAGGACCCTGGATGGCTTGATTCTAGGCTTCAAATAATTAATATAAATATTTTTGAAAATCTCTATGGGAAAAATGCATTGGCTGGTGGAACCAGAAAATGGCCGCCACTGCTATGCCCTATATAAGAGTGTATTTGCCAAAATAAAAGTACTGTTAAAAATCAAACAAATTGGGAAAATGTAAAAATTCCAAAAAGAATAAAGGATACCAAAAAAAATGCTGAACTTAATGCTAGGATAGAGAAAACATACCTAAACAGTACACATTAAAATGATGGGAAAAAAACAGTCATAAAAAAAACAGGTTCCCACTCGTACAGGTGCCCAGTTATCTCCACCCGTAAGTGCCCACTCGTCCAGGTGCCCACATGTCTCTAGTGCCCAGGTGGTTTTGGTGCCCAGTTGTCCTGGTGGCCACCTCTCCAGGTGCCCACTCGTCAAGGTCATCCCAAAAATATGGTGGCCTGATGTCACTAGTGCCCACCTGTCTTGTATTCGCCCGAGGTATAGCTGAATGGTGAGAGACTCTGCGTGGGGAACCGCAGTCCCCAGTTATCCCAGGTACGATTCGCAGGCCTGGGCAGCAATGTGTCCAATAATATGACTGGTCTGCCCTTGAGCAAGGCACCTAACCCGTTCTGCTCTGCACCCCTTGTGAGCAGCGATCAGCTGAGTTGAGCTGAAGGCTGAAACTGAATTTCCCCTGTGGGAGTAAGTAGGTCAGTATCGTTATTAGAATTCTATTCTAAACTAACATAAATCTTCTCTTATGGGGGTCAATACAATTGCACAAAATCTTTTCAAATGGGGGTGTGCGGCCTAATAGCCTACATATCAATTTGGGGGCCCTTGACTTGAAAATGTTTGAGAACCAGGTGTATAGAAACAACAATAGATATGACCATATTGACAGAAAATTCCCCTTCCGTTTTAGGCATTCCTCCATGTTCCTATGATTCTTGATTAGTGGGTATGCATCAACCAAACATCACATGGATGCACCTGGGACGTATCATCAGTGTTGTAGCCTGGGGTCATAGGGTGTTTCGGGTCTCTTAACAACATACACCCTCGCCCAGGTGACCCTGCCGGGGTTGATCAAGCCCCGACTTACGTCCCAGTAGCTACCCACGGTAAGTCCTCTTAGGGAATGACCGCTTCTCCGGAACTACTCTGCCAGGACTGGGGGAGGCTCTGGCACGTGGAGGGACTAGGCTCTGTGGGTGGCCTCCTGGCTGGGCTCCTCCTTCGTCTCACCAGGTCCAAACATTTCCTTCTGGCGTGATGTTTTCTTGGGCCGTGGTGGTACTGCAGGCTCCACTTGTGGCTTGCTTGAATGGCCCTCCTAAAGGCCTCACTGTGGATTTGTTGGGCTTCTTCCTCACGGAAGACACAGGCTGGGGGGCTAACCCATACTGCTCCTGGATGCCGTCTACATTCCGGCTGTCAACCGTCTCTCCAGTGGTCAAATGTATAGATATAGATAGTTGAGAATCATGATGTTTGTTGTTGCAAACCCCTTTCGACAAATTGATTGACAAAAGTGATTTGTTGGACAAAAATTACAATTATCCAGAGGGTCTTGAGAGGCTATTGTCATTAGTGCTGGCTAGTACCAGTTAATAGGTCTGACGAAGCTTGAGACCTCAATCGAACTCAGCAGCTTTATAAAATGATGCAGAGGCTCATTAATTGCTAATACTGCAATGACAGCATGCAAACACAACTCTGTGCCATTGATCACACACAGTCTCTATTAACAAAAAGGGAACTGTGCTGCAGGCCAGAGCTCACTCTGGCTCGGCCTGTACTCCTCAGGATTTCAGATGGCACGGTAGAGTTTCTGCTGCAACCCGAGATGTGTTCGTTGGCAAGGCTGAGGGCCGCGGTCACACTGCACAGGCAAAAGAGGTTTTTGTTGGATCGGGGCCGGGGGTTGCGCAACATTAGGCTGAGCTCACACTGTGTTTAATATCTGTGGGTATAGGGAGGGACGAAAGCTCAGCCTCAGAGCCAAGCTCAGTGGGATATGAGGGGGACAGGGGGGTTAATATCCCAGGAGGACCCCACCCCACCCCTATATGAGGTGATGAGTAACATGTAACTGAGACGAGACTTTGGTCAGAATAAACCTCCTTAGAAGTGAACCCCTGGCCTGTCCACGATACAGCCACCACAAACCCCAATTCAAAGTTTCAGACTTTCTGCACGTGCTCACAGTAGACCTACACACAGCAAAAAATAAGTATAGCCCTGTTCAGCAGATATATTGGTTTGGTTGTTATATTCACCATTATTTAACTTTTTTTGACTACATCAGTATCGGCAATAACTTATAGGCTATAATTGATTTATTATATATATTGTAACTAACCCTGCTGCAGCCAATGTGTCCCGACAGGCAAAAATAAAATGACTTTTTTATTTTATTATTTCTTTCACAAAATATCAGTCAAAACATCGGTAATCGTTGGTCTATAGGACTCTTCAAAATCGGGATCAGCGTCCGACCCAAAAATCTGCTATCGATCGGGGCTCTAGTAAAAATTCACCCTTATGGGACCCGAGAGTAAAATCAATACTCAGGATTTTGCTGTGTATAAGAGATAAAAGGATACAGAGAGATGGAGACGGAGGTAGGAGTGTGAGGGTGGTGGTGGTGGTGGTGGTGATGGGGGGGTCATGGGGTGTCAGAGGCACCCGTAGCTGTGAGCTCATTTGCAGCACTGTCAGTGAAGGTGAGAGGAGATATAATAACACCATACCTCCATGAATACCGCTTCGTTTCTCTTAGGAGTATGAGTGCCCGAGAGCTTCTATGACTTCACCAAAATAATTATGTGCTCAGAGTTCCATAGCACCCATTCCATCACACACACACACACACACACACACACACACACACACACACACACACACACACACACACACACACACACACACACACACACACACACACACACAAATGCATGCTAATCCAAAGAGAGAAGAAATTGCTGCATATTATAAATTACTTCACATCAGCAAAAGCAATAAAACATGATTTCACAAATTACTATTAGAGTTCCTCTGTATTCATGACTCATGTAACCACATCCAGACAAATGCTTGGACTGGGCTGGACAGCTCAGCGAGGACTGAATGCCAGATTTGTTCATCTGCAGCGCCCTCTTGTGGAAACAAAACATTATTGGATTCACCAGAAAGACACCCATGCCAAGTATGTTATTTGCATGCCTCAGAAATCTCATCTGTGAATTCAGTTTGCTTTGAAACACCTTGATGATAATAGTTCAGATGAATGACTATCGGCTTCAGATGGCAATCACTACATGGAAATTTGATCTTTCACCCATTAAGAAATAGGTACTGTGCAGAAATTGGCTTAAGTCAACTGAAAGAAATATTATATGAAAATGCATATCTTTCACTATCCACAGGAATATAGTTAAATCCTCAAAAATAAATAAATATGGAAATGTGTTCATAGGTGATTATACGATAATTATCACCTTTAATATTCCTTGGCCAGCCCAGTGAATCACACCATCACTAGCCTAAAAATGTCAGTCCATTCTTAATAACTGTGTATTTGTTGGCTGCCATAGTTCCATTATATCAAAATATAATGACCATAAAGACCTAAAACACCAGTCAAAGGTAAGCTTTTCTTTCTCTAAGGTCGGGACTAGAAGTGCTTTGATAAAGATGCTTATTTCCTGTTTCCTAGGAAGCGTTGGCATTCTTTGATCTCAGAAGGATACAGATTACCGTGGAGTAAGCACTCTCTCGTCCAAACTCAGGCAAATGGTGCAGCGTAGAGAGCATGACGCATGTGGACTTGAATGAACTCCTCAAACACAGTCAGACATGACTGGTGTGAGTGTGCGGGGGAGTACAGACTACGTCCATCAGCCAAAGTCTGCATTCCACGCTGATATAGTGCAGTCCTAGAGTATTTTAGCACATTTTACTATAGCAGCTGGTTGTACAGGAAAGCTGCTTGGCTCACTGTCTCCATTAACCACGCCAAAGTGTTGGAGATGCTGGGGGGCTGGGGGGGGGGGCTGGGCACAGAGCAAAAGAAAGAAAATAACATTCTGTTACACTGACGCAAAACAAGTGAGTCACAATCCAAATGTATTCACCGTGTGCAGTTTTATGTACTTGCAACTAATAACTCAAAGTCAAAAAGTGTCAATGTGAATTAGAGCAGCAGCGTATTTTATCATGAATGATGGGCTATTATTTGTGTATTGATATGTACATGGTCAGTTTGTTGCAAGACGCTACATTCCTACATAGTATTTAAAAGTTGGATTTGTACCTAAATATTTTGGGTCAGGGAGCAAGAACATGTGCAAAAGGTCCTACATAAAGCTTTCAGCACAAATTGAGCTCTATTAATCTGTGACATTGAAACTGATAAGGGCTGGCCAATTGGTTCCCAGTATATCTGCCCTACTGAGACCTTAAAAAAAAGAGATAACAGTAAACAAAAGTACCCGCAGCATAACTGTGCAGTTCGGGTATGTTGGCAGTGTGAGATCTGAGTGTAGGGAGACTCAGTTCACTATGTGTGTCTAACTTTCCTGACAGGGGAATCATTAAAACAGTCCCATTGCGTGATTCAGCCCGTGGCTGTGGGCTCGCGCTCATAACCAATTGTTTCTCAATTAGACTGAAAGCGTAAGAGCATATAAGTGCAACAGTACAACAATGTGGCCACAAAAAGCGCACAGACTGTCAATCAATTATCCCATTAGTGAAAAACTTTGCAAGAATAACCGAAGCTGCCCTATAGAACTTAGAACTAAAGAGAAATATGACTTTGTGCAGTTACTGACTCCCAGACTTTACCATGTCCAAAGGGCATTGGTCTTAATAATAAGACAGACTGAGGGTCCCACAATAGCCTCGCCGCTACCCACCACCATCTTGCGCAAAAGCATTAACTTAAAAACAGAATCAGGGTCATCCACAATTCTCTTTATAGACCATTCACAGGAGGCAAAATGGGCTTATTGAAATAATGAGCATATAGAATACAGCATCTGACATAGGGTCTGAAACACAGAATCATAAGATCGCTTTCTCCTTTGAAGAGAACAAACGCATTGGTGAAGTTTAAAGTATTCTGTTTATTTCTCTTCCTCAGATATGTAGTGAAGAGAAAACAAATATCGCCGTGGACTCCAAAGCTCCCCTCGTCTCCAGTGTACAAAACTAATCAGCCTGTGTTAGTCGCCCAAGGTCTTCCCTTTCTTGATTAGCAACATTCAGCCCCCCCCACCCCACCCCCAAGTTAGGCAACATGAAAGAGAACACACTGAACACTCAAAGATGACTTCGTCTTTGCAATTTATTTCAATCTCGCTTGCTTTAACTTGTTTACAGGGAGATCAATTACCAAACTCCAAGGGCCAACATTGTCAGAGATGAATAATTTAATTGGTGTGATAACCTTAAACTTTTAGTTTTTGCCATAATTGCCTCTCTAATATTTCTCCCCAACATACGTCAAAGGTATACAGTTATGGCTGCTATCAAAGCAGCGTTGTTTCTCAATTTCTCCACTGCGAACTCAGCCTGAGAACTTTTTGAGTGACAGTTACTTTCAACTGTAAACAAATTATACCAAAAAAAAAAGCTTTTGTCTTTTGATTCTGAAACAAAATGCCTTCTTTATCATTTTTGATTATGTTTTTATTTTTTCCAGTTGATGTACTGTATAACCTCGTTGAGGTGAACATAATATGTGTAGATCCTTTTTGTTCTACTGATCTTTAAACCAGAGTGGGTGAAGAGTGCGAAGTTCTGTGAACCGAGTCTCCTCCATAACTGAGAGCTGTTTAAGAACTTGCAGAGGCATTAGAAAGTGATTCTCCATCCTCCACATGGCTCATCAATGAATCATGCCCCCACTGCTTTCCAGCAGATACCACTCTGTGAGATCTGCTTAGGCTATGAAAAATTACATCAACATCAAAGAAGTCTTCTTAAAAGAGCAAGTTTAGATAAATTAATATTTGATAATGCTGAACCCCTGCGTAGGCACACAGGCCACGATGTGCCTATTAATCTCCTAAGAATATTAAAGCCTCTAATATGCCATATTTACTGATATTAAGGATTAAAACAGCATATAATATGCATTTAAAAATCGTTTTGCATATCAAAATACAATTTGTGAGCATCGATGTAATGGTGCTTAATGAGTCTCATTTCAACTTGAAAGGGGTACTGCTGGCCAGGGTTCCCTGTGCCACCTTGTGGTCATTTGTCCCACTGCAGGACTAGAGGGGGTGAGGGACATCTCAAATATGGGTCAAATTCTTTACTTGACCACATCGACCGTTAACCACTTAAACCCTAGCTGACCAGAGTCCCCCAGGGGTCTGTATACTACGCAGACAATTTTTTCCCTCTACACCAACAAATCTCTTTGCCGGAAATATTATAGCCAGTCTACAAGCTCCCAATGTGTCGCCTTGTGACACGTTGAGAGCTATTGAGAGAGATCAGCATTTTTTGCTGAATGTTCGCCCCAGAATAGGGACTCTATACTATAATGCAGATTATCAGACCAATGATGATTGACCCTTTGCCATCACAACTGATTAACTTATATTGTTGACCACATAATTGGCCATTTTATCTTAGTCTTATCATTATCTTAATGGCTTTTGTACATTATTGTTTAATCGTTTGAGAATTACCTAGCTTTACACAAAGTTTACAGAATGATACAAATATTGTTTATTGTGATAAATGCTGCATATGTGGGTCTGTTATAATAAAGAAGGTATAATGAAGGTTTCAATAAGAGAAGGAATTGGCTATAGCAGAGAATTGGTATACCAGGGATTTCCAAAGGTATAGGCTCTGATACCAAACAAGTTAGGATTTTTTTGACCACCCTATTTCCACATTTTGGACTAGAGCACCTGTCAGGTTGTGACCTTGAATTCAAGCCAACTCTGAGGTGGGAAACAGCTTTCATTTGTCCATTAATGCCCCAGCACTGCTGGTGAATAGGCTACACAACACAGTGTAGCCCTGCCACAACATGTTACAGTTCAACCTCCTCCGGTGAGTTGGTGATCTCTGTAGTCTTATATACTCTGTCTTGTGCCCCTATCATTTAAACTGGTTCCCCGTCTGGCTTTGTTAACTAGGTTCAGTATAATGATGTCGTTTTCTGTGATGTTCCAACACCATGGCTGGAGGCAGGAGTTTAGTCAGCAGCAGGCAGGATCAAGAAAAAAAAGTCAGCCACTGAAAATGGAGAAAAATGGCTCATAGTACCCCAAGGTAGGAAATAAATTGCAGATGATAACTAGTGGAGTGAGGCACAAACAGCATAATAAATTGTTAGCGATTTTTGCTCTCATTTTGCAGGGCAAAATCAAACTTTGGAATGCACGGTTGGCAGGCCATTAAAAGAATTACTTCATGCTCTGAAAACAGAGGGCTTGTGTCAATCCCTATATCTCAAACAGAAAGACAAGACACTCTTTGGGAAATGCTTTGTGCTTTCCCCCCATCTCAGTGCGCAGTACAATGACAAGCACAGATCATAGTTAGGGAAGCACAAATAACTGACTGGAAAATGGTTTTGATAGTAACATATCACTTTTGAACAAGGACAAGAGCCCAAAGTTGATCTAAAGTGGCACGGAGTCAATAAATATTTATGCACAAATATTTATGTCTTAAGGTTTCTCAATACATGACCATTAATGATTAATGATCTGCATTCCACACATTTAATAATTTATCGATAATAAATAAATCATATTTTGCCCATTCTATAAATATTCAACAGACTAGATTTGCAGAGATTTTGGTTGTCTGCAGCCTGTTTCTTGTTGATAATAGCAGTCACTGGAGCAATGTACATTGAAAGATTTTTTTGTTAGTTATTTGTGTTCATCTAATTAATGTTTCATAAGATTTGGAATGTAAAACTATTGCTCTGCTTGCACCCTGGACACCATACATGTGTTTCTCAAAAATCATTTAAATTCAGTTGTGTCTTTTTGGAATAATAAGTGGTTTGGAAAATACAGTACTACAACATTGTGTGCATAGCACATTATGTGCATGCACATGAAGTGCAATGAATGATTATCTAACCATAGAGCATGTTTCATGTTGATTCATGTCTTATGGGTTTTCAAACAATGTATGCTGAAACACATGACCATGAGAAGAACCTCTTAGTCACATTTTAACTATACTGTTATAAACTCTGAAGCCATCCTCTGTTTAATACCCGTAAGCACATCAAAAGCCAGATATCCCAAGTTGTGAGTTCTATTTTAAAGATATAGGGTATAGATGCTGCCCAATGATACTGGAGTCATTCATTGCATATGGAATTAAGAATGGTTAACTCTGCAGCAGAATAAATCAATGAAATAAAACTTGGAGAAATAAATATAAAGACAAATATTAGCATTAACCACAACATACTGTGAGAAGTAAAGTTGAACATACTGTTTGAATAGAGTCGATACATAGATCAGAGTTCAAACGATCACATTAAAACGGCCATTGCTGATGCTGTTTCTATCTTAGGACCAACTTGTCTGTCAATAAACATGAGTGTGGTTAGAAATCTTGAGCAATTTTTCTGTGGAAACATCTCATAAAAACAAATGAGGTTCAGGCATATTGCTTGGCAAATAATCATGTGCTCAAGCATCAATAATACATCTTCAGTGTGTTATCTTCTTTATACAATTTAAATGAGGGCTAAAGCTCACTGCTTTACTTGTATGAGAGCAAAGAAGCATAAAAAATACAATAGTATCATATTTTCACCACTAAAACTTTTATACCAGTCAGTTTTGAAATTCAGTTTATACAGGCTCATTAGGCACATTTTAAATCATTTTATGTTCCACTAGGCTTCGCCAGCACAGGAATGTGATCAACCAATCGCAAAGGAATGATCATATGCCATTCAGGACAACTTAAGAGAAAATCACATTTTTCGCATATACCTTTTTAAGACCAAATATAGTCAGGCACTAGGCCATGTAATGTATTACAGCATGCCATGAATCATAATGAACACAATCTTATCACCGTGTGTGTGTGTGTGTGTGTGTGTGTGTGTGTGTGTGTGTGTGTGTGTGTGTGTGTGTGTGTGTGTGTGTGTGTGCACACACACACACACACACACAGAGCATCACCTCTGGAACTATACTGCAGACAAAAGTTTCCTCCTGATCCAAGGACAGAGGATTCTGTAAACTCAACCTTGCCACCTTCTAAACGTGAATTGAATACCCAGGACCACGATGAAAATAAGCCCTATTTTGCAAACAGTTAATAAAGTAGGCCTATTCAATCAAAAATAATTGTATAGCAATAAAACGGGATCATCCATATTTTCTGTATAGGGGACATTTGTACGTTTATGACATTGTCACAAATTAATGGATATTTTGGGGATATTTTTTATAGCCTATTACAGGTCTATTTTGGTGTCCACACCTCTGATCTCCTGCAGAACTGCCACTGCACAGTACTAACATTGATATACCATGCAGGGTCGGTCGGTGTGCTGCTATTAAAGCTGACGTGCACACTTTCCCATCTCAACTGTGTGTGAACATCCCTCTTTCCCCAGGATCATAGTTTAACCTGCGGTAATTTTAAGCAAAATGGCGACAATCTAATGGACGGTGGGACGAGAAAACAAGTTCAAGTGCAATGACAAACTTGTCATTGGCAAATTATGTGACGGCTCTCGAAAGGTAGGTTGTCGGTCGTTGCCTGCTGTTGTTACATTATGCGCAATGTTACAGTGTCGCCAGGTGGGACGTGATTAGAGGTAGCAGTAGTAGGACCTTTGCTCATCTTTAAACACGGCGGTCGTACGACTGTGTCGCTCGCCGAAAAAAAGCCGCTCTACAAGCTCACAACGCGTCGCGATGCGACGCGTTGTGAGCTTGTAGATCGGCTTTTTTTTAAAGCCTCTGTCGGTTATTGCTTCGTACATACACCTTGGATTGACCACGTTAGAGAGAGTACCAAAACCCTCGCCCCAAAGCACAGTCGCCCTGGGGCAAATCCGGCTACCTCGGAACGGTCTGGTATTCCTAAATGTAACCTCAGTAAACTATGACTCATTCCTAAACGTAAACCCCAGTAAAACGGTGCCAAAACCTGACCTTATTCCAAAACTTAACCTCAGTAACACTATGGCTAACCCTAAACTTATTTCTAACCTATCCTCAGTAAAAAAAAAATACAAGAAATACAAATAGAAAATGGGGGCGAGCGTGTTTTGGGGCGAGTCTTCCAGTTACTATTTGGGATAGTCTGTCATTAATGGCGCATAGCCTGTGCTGTCAGCGATCAGGTCACCGTGGTAGACTTTAAAACGATCGAGTCTATTTTTATTAATTTGTTTTGCTGCTGTCCGTCCATCTGCTTTGTTTTACCAGGGCATGCAAGAAAAAACATAATCGTTGTTGTAACTAAAGTTGTCAGATTCCGGATAGTGCAGTTATTTCATATTTTTTTGCACACAAATACTGTGGTTGCCTCTTGGCAGATTGTTCCACGCCACAGTTGATCTAACTCCCATGGCACTGTGGCAGAGATAGCCTATGTAATACAACTATTACACCAGACAGGGTGATTGGGAGGGGAAGGGGCGAAGGCTGGGCAGGATGCTTTATGCTTATTAGCCTACAATATGGCTGAGGAAACTGGCTGCCCTATCACGAGAGGAGGATTAACATATTGTGGTTGCTCTTTAATAAAAGTGTAAGTTACGTCAAACCACCAGATGAATGATTCTATATAAATAAATTAAAATCGTGGGCTTGGATAAAAAGGAGTTTTAAGACCTCAAATAATACTCATATTCAAATGGGATGATGTTCAATGTAGGCTAACTTTACTATCCAAAAGCATCCTGCTTGTAAGTAGCAAAACAAATTCATGCTAAATATAATAGCATTTACTAATTGGCTAATTCATTCATTCATTCATTTAACAATTAAAATTGTTGTGAAGTTATCAACATTTCATGGGGAAACTCAGTCCTTTTTGAAACATCCAATGAGAACTTGACCACCAGCTTTGATACTGAGGGAAGGTTGAGAGAAAGCACTGCCTGGGCCAAACTTTTTAATGCACTTGGAGGACCCACTAAAGACTTACTTGGCTATATGACAGTAAACGAGAGCTCACTGCAAATTTGTGATATGGGAAAATGTGTTTGGTGGTGACATTGGCGATTAGACCATGTTTTCTTTGAACAAAATATTTTCTTGATAGTAGCCTATATCTTGAGTTGTTCACGTCACTGAATGCTTACAACATAAGAGCCTGGTGGTACGCTGGAAAGTAACTGTTTAGATGGGGACAGCCATATCAGCCCTTTAAATAGCTTTCACATTTATTATTTTGTAAAATAATAAAATATGTGAGAGAATCAAGAAGATTGTGATTTCAACATGTTATTGTTGGGATTTCTGTTGACCAACCATGTGGTCCCTAACTAAATCTTGTCTGTTTGTTTTTTCCCTATTTTCCAAATTCCAATTTCTAGTTATATTATCCATCATAAGGTCATAATTCATAACAGGTATTAAGGGTTTAAGAGGGACTATCTCACACTACTGGTTCTAGAAAGATTCTACCATGATAGAAGTATAAGATACAAGAAGCACAAGATACAAGTTTTATACATCTTTTGGCAATGGTCAGGCAGAGACATGAGGCATTTTGCTGGGATGATGACCAAGAAAATTAGCCTACATTTGAATTGAAAGTAGGCCAACAAAATAACATGTACTGACTGTACACTCTGCTGTAGTCACATTTAGTCAGTTTGAACGGTAAGGTGGCTGGTTAGTCATATCCGGACATTCACTTAACAGTTTGTAATTGGTTATTTTACCAACATCGATTGACAACTAAAATATCAACTCTGTTTGCTTAACTTGAAAAGGTAGTGCGTCATTCAGCAGAAAATCAACCTCCACTACTTCCATGTCCCGAGTTACTGTACATCAAGGTACACTGTCAACTCCTAAGTGTTAATTTAACCTAAATCTGATGGTGAAACAATGGACCCTTACTCTCTCAGAGTGAAATTTACTGCAGTGTAGCTTCCTGGAATGCCCCCTTTTCCTGGAAAGTTGTATTCATAAAAACATGGAGACATACTGTACCTACTCAGTACTTACAGTACCTTTTCTTGTCGGGTCTGCCTCACCTACAGTCTGTACGTGAGGCAGTCCAGACAAGAAAATATTCTATTAAGATGTCAGCTATTTCTTCTGTGTTAAATATAACAGTTCATGAAGTGTGAGGTATAGATTTCTGGGCACAGATTCAAAGTTAAATTAACAAAGGATTTTATTGTGCCCTGTCTTAAAACAATGTCTTCCAAACTGACCTTTTATCAAGACATGAGTGCTGGTCACTGTATAGCTTGCAGAGCAGCATGTTTGCCAAATGGCAGGAGCTTTTCTGTGATGTCCGTCAAGAGGTAGTCTAATAGTAGGCACTAGGTAGTCATTTCTCCAATACAGTACACACAGTGGGATCCGTGTTCAAGCTTTGAGACCCCCAGTATGTTCATATGTCCTTCGGTAAGACCCAGAACACCTACCTGTTCACTCAGTACACAGTCAAATCTGAAGGTTCAGTTTGACTGAGAGAGCATAAAAATAGACCCTAACCAGTCAATTTTACATGAGAGTTAAGTTGGCACTCCAGATTTTGCTGTGTATAATCGTTCTGAATAAGAGTGTCAGCTAAAATGCCTGAAATGAAAAATGAAGCTAAATGGCAATACATTTTCGAAACAGTCCAGTACATGAGGTGCTGTATGTGTTTATCGTTGACACTGGGAGATTAATGGACTTAAACTATGTCAGCATAAAGCACCTGTCTCCATTCCAGTGTCACCTCTTCTAGGTGAGGTAGGCTGTTTGCATTGCCCTTATTCTGTCCTTTACACTGACCAAACGCCATATAGTCTTTGGATAGATAATCAACTGAGGCCATTACCAAAACATTGGAAATGGGAAATTGATAAGTCACTGTTGGAAAGTTACCCCTACATGCCTGCCTCGTGTCTGTTGTCGAATAGTTATACTATAGGTCTTCGTCACGGCCATGTCAAGGCTTTGTGAATAGGGTTCTTGTAAAAATGATCGGTCTGCATAATTTAGTGCACTGCTTTATGACGTAACTGCAGGTATCAAAGGAGCAACTCACACGATAAGCTGTGGGAAGAAGTCATTACAGCTGTAGCCGAATGTAGCTTCTGCAGCATCAGTGTACCACAGGGTGTGTGTGTGTGTGTGTGTGTGTGTGTGTGTGTGTGTGTGTGTGTGTGTGTGTGTGTGTGTGTGTGTGTGTGTGTGTGTGTGTGTGTGTGTGTGTGTGTGTGTGTGTGTGTGTGTGTGTGTGTGTGTGTGTGCGTGCGTTTGTGTGTGACTTTGTGTGTGACTTTGTGTGTGTGTGTGTGTGTGTGTGTGTGTGTGTGCGCGCGCGAGAGAGAGAGAGAGCGAGAGAGAGAGAGAGAGAGAGAGAGAGAGAGAGAGAGACACTAAATAAATGAGGTGGTTGAGGCCCGTTATCAACAAATTGATTATGTGTCACTTGGCAAGGTCAAATATTTTAACCAAGATGCCTGTAGTCCCTGAATGCTCAGCATAGCAAACAGTCATGTTTTCTCCAGCGGCCGGGCTGGCTGCTTACACAGCTATAAATGAAGGCGTCGGGGAGCCAGGGACTACTTAAATGGGAGTACATTGGCCTGAATTAGCAACTCAGCTGAGGAACAGCTGCAGAGATGAGATATTTTAGTAATCAGGTGGATCCACCAAGAACATTGAGGCCTGCAGAAATACATCAGTGGCACAGAAATAAGGGCAGCAGCTTTCCACAGAAACGCATTGACAGGGTCGCTGTTTTAACCGTTGTCCAATCTGTTCAGACATAAAGCACTAATTGGCTGAGGAGGGCTATTTCACAAAACAGGACTAATTGCTCTTTAGTTGCAAGGACATATAAGACCAAAGAGAGAGAGAGAGAGAACAAGAGAGGTTAGATATGTACTTTGCGTTGTGATCACTTAGTCATAGCCCCCAAATACCAAGGCAAACTGCATTGATCAGTACAACAACTTGTTTTGACATGCTAACTTATTTTGGCTGGGCCTGTGAAACCCATCCTTCCAAACATACACAGATATCAAGTTAAACCCATACTGACATACTATATATTGTCATTAGGAATATGGTTTCCACCAGTGCTTCACAGAAAAAATCCTGAGCATTAATTAACACTCAGGATTTTGCTGTTTACACAACAGTGATACATTGCATTTCATTATTATTATTGGGTTCCAGTGGCTATTGAGCATGCAGGATAGTGCTGTATTTGACATGTTCATTATTTAAGCTGAAGTTGAAGGTGTTGATCGTGTCATAATTTAAAAGGAGGGAGTGTACGTGCACTGTAATATTAACTTTGCAGTCATAGTAGCAGCTAGGGCATAAACCAAAAATGCGAGCGTCTCTGAAGAGGTGTTATGATTTGGAGGCACAGCTGTATGTCTATACTGTTTTAACACCTGAAACTGTAGCTCCAAGGTGTGAAACACTCTGGTACTGTAGCTGGGTGTGATTACCAGTCAAATTAAATCTCAGATGTCAGTTACATGTGTCAGTGCCACTATACTCCCACGCTTGGCGGGTCGTAGGGAGTGACAAGCTTGATGTCGAAACCCTGATTATTATTTTTTGTGCGAAGCAGGATAACTGACACAAGGTCGCATTCACAGTCATGTATGCTTTGTTAGTTTGTGGAAAATGTTGTCGCTTGTTAAATAAAAGTGAAATTTCCTCAAAATACTAATAGTGTTCGATAAAATAATGTTTAATCTGTACAGTATGCTGGCTTGTACAAGTCTTAACCAATTAAGACTACATACTTTGTCATACGATGAATAGCAAAAATAGCCTATCTAACTCACAACGCTTCCCATTGCGGCAAGTTGTGAGCTTGTAGATGTACAATTTATGCGATTTTGATCATTTTTGAACATATACTTTTGCCTATAATGACATGCCCAAAATAGGGACGGCAAGTTGAAAGTGGTGAAGTACAATTCACATGAGAGTCTGCCATAACTCCACAACCTCGAAAGATCAATGACCATTTGTGTATGTTGTTTCCAAACATTGATGGTAGCTACTAGCTAGCCACCTGCTGAGCATCTCCAGGCTAAACACAAGCTATTCAACCATTAGTTGCCTTCCTCTGTGACAGAGCTCTGCATTAAGCTGTAGGCCTATCTTTTTTTCTTTCTTTTCTGTGTCTGACCAAGACGCCAGTATCAAGCGGCATTCCCTTTAAGCGAGCCTTGGGAGCAAATTCCTCTGAAATCCTGAGAAGGAATTTGATTTAAGGGAGAGCCCAGGCATTCAGGTACTAAAGTCTTCAACAGGGGCCAGCAAGGTGAGATTGCTGTTGCCCATCAAAGGCTGGATTCAAGTGCTAAGCTACATGCTGCAGAAGGCTGGGATGGCCAGCCTACTGTTCAATCACTACTGATCAAGCCTGGCTGTTATCCCCCTTTAGCCTGGCTATAGACCGCTTCCTCCACTAAGGGGCAGAATATGATCACTGATACTGTTAATTCGTCACTCAAAGGATCCATTTAAAGCCATGCTAACTACTGTGACCGCTGTTAACACACATGGTAATAGCAGGTAATGATGATGATAATGATAGTAATACTGCAAGTGGAAGACTGGTGAGACATGCTTTTAAACCGTTTAGTTTTGCAGTGTTGGTATTTTCAATTCCCTGCTTAGAGAATGATAGAAATCTTTTCATATCATCAAAACATCACAAAGCAAACTAACATACATACATACATTTCAAATAGCATGACCTGTAATCTGTCTATTGATTTGATGCATAATGCATATTACACTATCATCAGTTTCATGCACATTTTGCTATCAAAACGAATTGTGATGTATTAGTGCATTTAGTCTTCTTGCAGTTCAAAGCTTGTTTGCTAGTTCAATTCTGTCTGATCTCAACCAGAGCTAAAACAATACTCAAGTGCAGCAGTGCTTTACTCTTCTGCTGTAGATTGATGCGATTGCGATCGCGATGTGATTGACACGATTTATTCTTTCACTGAGTGGAAATCAGTCAGATCTCAATCCAGTGTCTCTTGTTGATTTACAGGGTAAAACCAGAAGTTTGTCACTCTAGATTCTAGATAGATCTTGCTTTATTTTGAACGTCAGAACTGTGTTTATTTATTTTCACATACTGGTGTTTGGCCAAAACACTCCTCAAGTTCAAACCGCCGCCAGTCTTGAAGGGCTTGGATTAGTGTCGGCTCTGCCGCATAATAGCTCTGAGACAGCTAAACCTTTCCATGATGCCTGTTTGAGGTTGTGGTCAGCACTTCCCTCATTAAATCATCCATTTATTCTCAGAGCTGGATGTGATATTTTAGAGGTTTGAGCACACAGGGCACAGGTTAGCTGCAATTATGCTGATG